>NC_134471.1:80651839-80999593 GCF_964194025.1 Convolutriloba macropyga | reverse complement strand
CAAACCTCTATATGCACACCATCTCTCTCTCTCTCTCTCTCTCTCTCTCTCTCTCTCTCTCTCTTTCTCTCTCTCTCTCTCTCTCTCTCTCTCTCTCGCTTTTCTCGCATAAACTTACGCCGAGAACGCCTTCCGCTTCATGAGATCAAGCATTCAAGCAGACACAAATAAAAATAATTGAGCGCAGTTAATTTGAGTTGATAGTTGAGCAACTAGCATTAAAATCGGTGGTAACTTCAAACGGTAAAGTTTCTTTGAGGTACATACAAAGACAAAATACCGCGCTTTTCATAATTTGAGCCGGCTGTAATGATATTCTGTAATGCGGACTCACCGTCTGCGCAGTTTTTTTCTGCTTTTGTTAAGCAAATCTGCAATAACTGAGTAAAAAATTTGACACAGACGAGCAAACTAACCAGTCTTCCAATCGATATGAAAGGGCTATGATTAGGACAGAAAATACATACACACTAAAGAATGTTCAGGTAAATTTACCTTAACGCAGTTAAGGTAAACCTCTGTTAAGGTAAAATTAAAGTAAAATTTACCTTAACTTTACCTTAACTTGAGTTAAGGTAAAAAATTACCTGAACTGTGTTACGAGAAAATTAACTTAACTTACCTTAACTTTTTAAATAACTTTCTGCAATACATAATTGTTTATTTTTAGTAAAATTATCAAACGAAATGTTGAAGTTTATTACAAGAGCTTTACAATGATCCTTATATGAAGCAATTTGAACTAATATTTGTCGACCTACACTACATCAAACACCAAAAATACTTTCAGTGAGTGCTCAAAAAAATTCAAAAAGGCAGTAACGCACCAATTTTGCAAAAATTGGTATTTTCATTTTTTACGCGCCTCGGTTGGTGTATTGGCTGCTCACAAATCGATTCCGAGTTGTACCGAAAAAACTGGTTTCAGAAAAGCGGTTTAGAGAAAGTTTAAAAGTGGTTTTAAAGTGTTTTAACTTGAATCCAATCACTCTTCCTTATATATTAATTCAAAAACTATTATTCCTGCATAAAATAAATCTCTGTAAAACTGGATTACACTAAAATAGAAGCGGTATCGACATATGATCCTCATGAACAAGCTAAGACTTTTTCCCCATTCGACTGTGTACATATAATTTACCTTAATTTTTCAGGTAATTTTACCTGAAATTTTTTTGCCTGAACCGGTTCAGGTAGTTTTGCCTTGCCTGAACTTTACCTTAACACACCTTAACGCATCTTAATTTTACCTTAAATTCGTTAGTTTTTACCTGAAATTTACCTGAAAAATTAAGGGGGCACCACCTGAACTTTTACCTGAACATACCTTAACTTACCCTAAAAACACCTTAATTTTTTACCTTAATTTTTAAGGTAAATTTACCTTAACTAATATAATTTACATTAAAAGTTCAGATTAAAATTAAAGTATTTTTAAGGTAAATTTCAGTTATTTATTCAGGTATTTTTACCTTAAATTTTAAGGTAATTTTTGCGCGTTTTTCAGGTAAGTTTAGGTAATTTTACCTTAACTGTTCAGGTGTGTTTTCAGGTAAATTTAAGGTATGTTCAGGTAAAAGTTCAGGTGGTGCCCCCTTGATTTTTCAGGTAATTTTCAGTTAAAGTTGAGGTAAATTAAGGTAAGTTCAGGTAAGGCAAAACTACCTGAACGTTTCAGGTAAGTTAAGGTATTTTTTCAGGTAAATTTACCTGAACTTTATTTAGTGTGTACATTGAAAAAAATTTTCCGTTTCTGATTTTTTAGATTGTCGAATTCTTTTCATCTAATTTAATTATAATGACGTTTTCTTATAAGAACGAGAGTAACGGCAAAATTAACAGAAGTAACATCAAGTTTCAGGGATGAAAGTTCGTCGCTTATTTTAAGCAATACACGATAGACCAATACATTCCTTGCAAAATGGTTGATATGCGGAATGAGTGACTAAAAGCACGTCATGATTGCCTTTCATCAACTGAAAACGCGAGAAAAAAGATGTCAGGAGTTCTTGGAACAAAAATTTATAAGTGTATTTGCCTGCAAAACATGCAGGTAATCATAATTGCGGTTATAAAGAACAGATTTTATCTGTAATACATCACCTAGAAGTCACCTGGAAACACAAAACTACAGTTCTTTAGTTATTGTCTAAGTTTTAAAAAAGAAATACAAAGGAATATTTCTATAAAATAGTAGAGATTATTTTTCCCATTTTTCATATAGAAAGTGTCAAAGTAAGTCTCTGGAAAACTCATGAAAACTGGGATTAATATGAATATAATACAAAACCTAACATTGTGATTGATCTTCAATTTTAACTGAGATCGTTTGTTTTTGTTGATGGACTGTTTTGGTATCTGTGCAAAATTTGAAATACACAATTTTTTATCAAAAATGAGAGTTAGTAAGATTTTTCAATTGATGAAATCTGCGCAATTAGACCATTTTAAAACCTGTTAGATTTTTTCTGGTCAATTCAATTCCAATTTTTCTTCAATCACCCAAGGTATCTCAAATGGGATAGTTATGGACTAACTTGTTTCATCCATGGCTACCTTAACACATTTCGTCTATTTGTGGATCCAAGTTCTAACATTTTTGGGTTAAATCAAATGAATATGGAAAATTCTTGATCATAACTTGCAAAATCTTGTAGTCAATCAAAGTCAATTATTGTAAACCAAAATTTTGTTTTGTTTTCAACGCTTTTGTTGGTTGACCACAATGCTTTGCGATTAACAGAAACCAAAAAAAGCTTGGTAAGGTTGGCCCAACAACCTCTCATAAAAAAACTATCATTTCCCTTGACTATATAGCGCATAATTGCTCTTAGCCTTTGACTTATACCTATAACTCCCATCTTGTAGGTCTTGTTTCTGAGGCTAAAATAAATTAATCTTTGAATTGAAGGCAGCCGTCTTGTGCATAATAGACTTCTTTAAAGTTAACTATTAACCTCTAGTTAAAATTGCTGAGAAAAAATCCAGGCTGGTCTGGTTATAATCGATAATTTAAACATTTTGTTAATTTGAGCTGAAAACATATCTATTGCTTTCATTGGGTGCATTAAAATGTTTTAAAGCTTGTCAAACATTTCTACTGTTTTTGTTATGACTTCTACATGAAAATGTAAATCTGTGCAATCCAATTTCTGTTCTGTCTTTTTCAATCTTAAGTTTTCCAAAGTGATGTTTGAATAACCAATAGCCGCAGTGGGTTAGTTATGGACCAACATTCATTACGCCGCAGAGGTATACTCAAATTGTCACGGGCAAATATATGCACAATCTTTGTATCTCGTGTTCGTTTTTCCTAAGTTAACACATTGAAAACGCAACAAAATTGCGGAAAATAGCTACCTTATCAAAAACAAGCAAAATTGAATGGAATTGCGCAACCCGTGTTCGCAAGAGTGTCCAAATTATAGCCGCGAAATAAAAGTACAAGCTATGTATCCTATTTTTTGCGCAGTTTGATTCACGACTCTGCTCCATTTATGTATCGCTTTTTCGTACGCAACTTAACTCGATTTCGCGCTATAATCCGCAATTAATCCTAATCTAATGCGCGTTTTTGAGCATAAAAGTGATTATTAAAGCTTTATTACTCTTACTAGCACTTATTACTACTTTATTCCTACTTATCAAAGGCAGTCCCACAAAATCGGCAGCCCACATTGATATACAGAGCCTTTTTTGAGCGAGGGATTTTTCGAAAAAAAAATCAGTTTTTGTGGCGCTGGGACGTACACCATATATGCCACCAAATAGATTCAACCAGTGAAAATATATTTAGCCGATGAAAATAGATTTGGCCAGTGGAAATAGATTCCGCCAGTCCCACATTGAAAAACAAAGCCTTTTTGAGCGAGGGGTTTTTCGGAAAAAATCAGTTTTTGGTGCACTGGGGCGTACATCATATATTTCAGATAAAATTGAAAACCACGCATTTAATTAGGCTCAAGTGCGGATAAGAGATACTTTTAATGCGAATTATAGATACCTAAAATGAGTGGAAACGTGCTACAGGACTTGTCACCTATTTTACGGTTTTAAAGCTCTTTTGTTTCGCAAAACAGGCGAAACGACTTTTCCGAAAAATAAGATACAACTGATGTCTCCTAATTTTGTTCTTTTTATGTATCTAATTTTCGAGCGAATTTTACAAAGGCTGAATTTTTGGAGTATAACTCTGCGGTGTAATGTTATTCGTCGGGGAACTTGGCGCACTCAATTTATCTAAATTTGTGAGAACAGAATCCAAATTTTGGGATAACTTGGATTATTCTGGTAAAATTCCTTTTTTGTATACCTTGGTTTCCAGTCCATGTAAACCGATTATATAATGCATTCAAGATAACCATAGGTTAATTCAACGGGTTTTAATAGAAATGAATCAATGAAGCAACTCTCAAAAATAAGTCCGCCAGATTGCACAAAAAAATGTAATGGAATCTTCATTTTTCAAAACCAAATTTGTGCTTGGCCTTCAAATTTCAATTACTACAGCACAATCTTAATCTGCTTTTGAAGTATCTGTAGCAAAACAATCTGAATCTGGGAATCAAAACTAACAGTTTCGTCTAAAACTTCACCAATCAATTTCTATTTTGCCGAGAAAAATTTCGGGCTGCTATGTTCAGCAACCTAACGATAAACCCTCATCTATATCAATTCTTAATTTTTATAATGTCAACTGAAATCTTTTGCGTGTCTGTAAAATTTGTCGAATGCTTTTTGATAACTCCAGTTATTATTGCAATATATCTCAACAGAGAAATGAGAATCAGGACAACACGAACCGTTTTCTGTCACATTGCAAGTTTTAGAAAACTCGTGTTCATATCACAAACGTGTTCAAAAGAATAGCTTTGCTCTTTTTTCCGCGCACTCTATTCATCTAATTTTTTTGGAGGCAGGGTCTATTTTTTCTAGCAATCTGGAACGTTCAAGAAAAAACTTATACTATGGTTGTAGTCTGATCGTCAACCAAAGAGAGCGTTGATGATAATGTGATTAAACTTCAATTGGTTGATCAGAAGCATTTCAGTAGAATCAAACGTAATAAAAAATATGCAATTTCGAAGTCAATTTTGCAAGGTCTCTTGAAAACCTCAAATTTAAATCAGTTGATTTTAATACCTATATGCATACACATAATACACTACATAATACACTGTTATGAGCCGTTATCAAAATGATCGTGCAGCCATTATTTGAATCACTACGTCTAATTGTAGGAAGAGTGTCGCACTTGACTCTGAGACCAGGATTGCCAGTGAACTTGATTAACTTATTCTCCTTGTCCCAATAAACCCATAGATAGAGCTGAATTTCTTGGAACCCGTGTATGGCAGTTTCTTTTTTGTAAGAAATCTGGTGAGCGCGGTGAAAAAATTTTCACCGCTAAAAACCGTTAATCTTACAAACGAGGGCGCTTTGCAATAAAAAAAGTTTTTTGTTAACAGCAAGTCACCGCTAATCTTACATAATTTCTCGGTCAAACCTCGACCCGGGTTCTTCAGTCCAGGTAGAAGTCCGGTATGAGTGAAGAGATATTTCTTGTTCCAATTATACGTCACAGTTGAACTACTTCCATAATAGTCACACACAAAAACAGAGTGATCTTCACAGCTGATTTTTCTTCACTGTAGAGCTAATTTTTCCCCAATTTCCCATTGCGACCAGGATTGCCTATTAACTAGATTAAATTTTCTCTTGATCCCAGTAAAAACAATGGATAAAGCTGAATATCTTATACATCGTATATGGCGTCAGATAGTTGTCAGTCAGAGGGTAGACATTTATTTTTTGTCTATAACAATTCTGTAACTCTTTCCATAATATTGAAGCGCCTCTCGCTACCACTGATTACCACCAAAATTAGACCGCTCGAGTCAGAGTCATACCAAAAGTGATTTGTAACACTACAGCTAAAATCGATTTTCTTTCTTTTCTAAGAGTAACTCTTTCGCATTTATCAACCATAAATTTGTCAAAAGCAGGTTAATAGCAACTGTAAGAAACACTTATAACTTTCTACACTAATGCAAAAAAAAATCATTGGCCATCGTAGTTATCAGAGGAATTGACCGAATTTTTGTATCTTCATTTTCAAAAATTGAAGTGCGTTTGAACTTCTCACTAGTGACACTAAATCTTAAGAAATCCAAATAGAAAAGCTGTGAAAACAATTCACAGTCATATCCTTCCAACAGATAAACAGTGCATTTCTGCTACTTAATTTCGCAATTCTTGACAATGTTTCACCTCGTCAAGCGCTGTAGCAAAGCTCTACAGCGAATGATCTTATGAAGCCGCTCAGAAAGCCCTTATTTCACTTTGTAATTACTCTGTTTCGTCAACAGATTGAGCAGTGTTTTCTATTTCACTTTCTATTTCGTTCAATACACTACAATCTTCATCAATTAATTTCAAACAATTCTGCCGATTATTCTCAAACTCTTCCTCAATTGATCTCGCAGTTTTCTGTTGTGTTCATTAAACTCAAAAATCATACTGAAAAGTGCTTCTTTATTTTGTCGCTTTTGTTTTCCACCCAATTCTAGCTAAGTTTTTTTTGCCCAGTTCTACTTCAGTTAAATTTGAAACACTTTTCAATACTACTCTGAGTTTTTTCGGGCTTCTTAATCTCATGAATGTGTTGTGAACTATCCCTAATCCCGCAAGAGCCATCTACTTGTAGCAAATACTAGTAAGGATATAAGCAGAAAAATTACAATATGTTAAATGTAACTGCTCCAATGGGGAAATTTTTAGGAGAATGTGTTCAACTCAATCTTGTCTACAAGGACAGACAAAATGCGTAATGGCAACAACAATGTACACAGGGAACATACAACAAAACAAGAGTAAAGGTCATGCAACAACGCATTGAGGTCAACACGATCCAATTAGCCAATTAAAGGAAAAACCTTTTGCCAGACCATTTTAAATTATACAAGAACGAACTGTGTATACAATTAGAACCACGAAATTTAAGTTACACCAATGATAAACAAGCTTACCCCAATAACAAATTGAATATAAACAATAGGCTAAGATGAAGTTTTCGAGAGCGCTAAATGATTTGAGTAATGATTTGTGAATAAGAGAAAATACAGAAGCTAATTTTTTGCTACTTTTTTCATAATTTTTTGCTACTTTTCAAGTCTTTGATAATTTCAGTTAATTTTTAGGCTTTATTTAGTTTTAGTTTGAAACATTTTTCAGGCTTCAATTTGGGACCATGCAAACTTTCAATGACACAGATAATTTTTGATGATATAAACATCAGAAATCTCAAACACCTTTTATTAACTTTTTCTAATCTTTTATTGTGATGTCTTTGGTGTCCTTTTCTTTTGGGGGGGGGGGGGGCAAAGAAATACTTTTCAAGCTTGAAACCATAATAATGAAAAGACGCTTTGAAAGGATTAAAGCGGCTGCTCGAAAATGTTTTCCAAGAAGTTAGCACATTTTTTAAATTTTGAAATACTTTATGTGGATCAATTTCTGCTCTTTTTTCGCTCGTATATCAACCTAAATTTTGGTTGTGCCTTCAAAATTTACTTTTTTGCGGTGCTTGGAACAAATTGTTATCTTGGACGAAATTAGATTTTTTGAACGCAACTGAAGTTTTAGTTAATTTCATAATTTAAAAAAATGTATTTTCTTTTTTGGTTTTGTGACCTCAATGTTAAATAGTGTTTTATCATGAAAACTGCCAGTTAATTAGTAGCCATTTTGCTACTGAGTTCTCAAATCTTTTTTGACGACACAGAAATTTCTCTGAGGACATGTTTCTAATAAAAATAGGAGATTTCAAAATTACACTTACAAAAATTTCTGCGTTTTTTTGCTCCTGCTTGTCGTCTGTGTCCCAAAAGTTATCTGTGAAAAGGAAATTTGTGTTTTCTTTAAATCAAATTATTTTTTGTTCCCCTAACATTAACAGCCAAAATAACTTCAATAGATATTTTGATTTGATTATTCTTAAATTATGAAATAATGATTCATTCAATTCTTTGGGTTGTAAGTTAGGACTTTTCCTGCTATGTTCTTCAAGTTGTGGTTGCTCACGACCCTCGGTGATTCAACTAGCTTGTGTTTCATTGTTAGTGTCGGCTCCAAACTTATGAAAAATCTAGGTGTTGCAACTCTTAAGACATTTGAAGAATTTCTTTTCGAAAACAGCAGAACAGAATTTTTTTAATCAACGTGGATCTGTCAACATTCATAATTCATAAAAATCATGATTTGTCAGACAAAAACCACTGTACAGAAAAATTGTAAACAGTAAGCTGCAGGACGCAAATAATTGCTAAAAGTTTTGTTCGACACTTAAAAAAATTTGAGGCTTTATCAGAAAACAGTTTCTAAAAAAATAAGGGCCTAGCTTGCTCTTTTGCTCAGCTCAGCACGTGAATGTCTTTCTTCTTTTGTCAACAGGCGAACCTGTCAGCCATCTGTTGTCCTTTGTTTTTACCCAACACCATTCTTAGGTTCCGTGCGTATTAAATATATTTGAGCAGTAAATGGTTACTGGGTCTTGTATTGAATTTTATTCTTGAGCAATATATTAATTGTTACTGTGTCTTGTATCTACATATACTTGAGCTGCAATTCAATTGTTACGAGTCCCAGCCTCTGCTATTTCAACTCGTGCATTGGAAAGCAAAGCCAACATCAGTTAATGTTTAATTATCTCTTTTTTTCATTTCATTTTGTGTTTTACACATAAAGAGATCATGAATTATGTGTTCTGTACCAACCCATCTCAGTTCGATCTCAAAGAAAACTAAAATAGGTCAATATCAGAAACTGAAAATGAAATTTAACGCTAAGAATATAGCCGATGTACAGTTACAAAGGCGAATTGCAAAAACAGAATACACGGACAGGTTTTGTACAACTGAAACGAACTGGATGGGGTCAAACTTTTTTCATCAATATTATTTGGTAAAGCAGTCGTTCCAAAAACAAATCAATTGTTTTCTGTGAAATGTGGTTACTCACCTCGGGGTTTCAATTTAATCAAAAATTTTCGTATAAAAGCGGGGTTTGTTATTTAATTCTGTATGTCTAGACAAAAATTTATAATCTGTCAGACGAAGAGAACTCACTGCAAGACAGAATTCCATACAGCAAACCACATGAGGCAATTGTTTGGTAAAAGTTTTGTTGGACACTAATTTTTTGTTAAAAAAAAGAAACAATAACTTGCTACAATTTGTAACGATTAAGCGCCTCGTCTGCTCTTTTTCTGTCGTTTGTGTTTACCCATTTGTGTTAGGATTCGTACAAAGTTATAAGATAAGCAAATTTGTCGTTAGTCACCGCATCGTGGTTGAGTTCTTTTTATGATTATGTTTTGGGAAGAATTCTTAGTAAATTCTATACCCGAGGTCCCGAATTCCAAATCGTTTACAAAGTGCGGCGAGTAAGACCGAGGTGTTTTTTGATTAAGATAAGTCTGGCTGGCAATGGTATTCCTGGAATTTTTGAACAAGGTTAAATGGAGAACATTTCATTGGAAAATTTAAAAACTAATTTAGCTTCGGGCAATTTAATCCTTAAAAGCTCAAAGTATAGCAAAAATGTATAATTTTCTCTTCGTCATGCTACTTTAATTAAAATGTTTATTACCAACCAATTTATATTGATCAAGATAGAGTGAACTTCTCTCAAATTTTGTTATGCTTTGACAAATATTTTGTACTTAAGAAACGAAGCCTAATGCTATTCAAAATTGAATTCAAAATAAACCGTTTAATCAATTTAAAAATAATTAATTGTCAGCTTCCAAAGAGAGTCAATCAGTGTTGTGTTTTTTCGCTTCCAGGGTCGAGGCGTCCACCGTTAAATAACGGTGAAAAGAGTGGACAATTTATATTTTCGACCGTTACTTCATCAATTTTTAAGGGTGGAGAAACAGTGGAAAATCGAAAAATAGAAGTGGACATTAAAACGGACAATTCGATGTAAAGGTGGAATGTTAAATCGAAATTTCCACTGTTAATTCCACCTTTAAATCCAAATGTCCACTTAACCTTTTTATTTTTCGATTTTTCATCGTTCTTCCACTGTTTCCACCCTTGAAGGTGGATTTAGAGGGAACTTACGATTTGTCCTATTGCAGAACTTTACCCCCAATTTTTAACGGTGGAAACTCCTTTTCCAATTCTAACGCCGATTTTTAACGGTGAACGTCTCGGCCCTTGTTTTTATAGTTTTCATTTTAAGTACACCATGAATAAATAAGAATCGTAATCTCCCTTGCGTTCCCGGGTCGAGGTGTCACAACTAAAAATTGCCAAAAAGGATGTAAGATTTGCGGTGAATTGGAGTAAGAGGTGTAAGATTTGCGCTCAGTGCGAAAAATGCGGTGAAAAAAAAATTTTCACCGCTACCAGCAGAATTATGTGAAAAAAAGTTTCCGGCGATACCAGCAGAATGCGGTGAAAAAATCTTGGCCGCTGAAATCGCTATTCTTGCAAATGTTCACTGCTAATTTCTAAGCTTATCATAAACTCACAGGAAGTAACATTGAAGTAAGTGACATATGGCGCAGTTGAATAAGTAGTTTTTGACATGCAGGAGGTGGGAGGTTCAAACCCGTGTATGGCAGTTTCGTTTTCGTAAGAAATCCGGTGAACGCGCTGAAAAAAATTTCACCGCTAAAATTTGGAAATCCTACAAAGTTCACCGCTTTCATTGCATTCAACGCTAAAAAACGCGGGCACTTTGCAATGAAAAAAGATTTTGTTGTTGACAGCAAGTCACCGCTAATCTTACATAATTTCTCGGTCAAACCTCGACCCGGGTTCTTCAGTCGAGGTAGTAAATCGAACTTGCAAAATTCATCAACCGCAATATGAGTGTAGAGAGATTTCTTGTTCCATTTTTACGTTAAAGTTGGACTACATCCATAATAGTCGCAGACAAAAACAGACTGATCTTCACAGCACCACAATATAATAAATTAATCAATTTCAGCTGTAGAGCTGATTTTTCCACAATTTCCCATCTTTATTGTCTGGCGAAATCCGTAAAAACGACTAGCAACAATCACAGTGTTGTGAGCTGTTATCAAATTCATCCTGCAGTCATTAGTTGAATCACTGCGTCCGACTGTATAGAGTGTTGGTCTTGACTCTGGGACCAGGATTGCCTGTTAACTAGATTAATTTTTTTCTTGATCCCAATAACACCAATGGATAAAGCTGAAGTTATTATACATCTTATACAGCGTCAGATATTTTTCAGTTAGAGGGTTGACAAATCCTGTCCCTAACAACTCTGTGTCTCGTTCCATAATATTGAAGCATCTCTCGCTACCAGTGATTAAAGCCAAAGTTAGACCGTTCGAGTCAGAGTCAAATCAAAATTAAATTTTAACACTACAGCTAAAATTGATTTTCCTTTTTTTTCTGAGAGTAACTGTTGCGCATTTATCAACCATAACTTTGTCAAAAGCAAGTTGATCGCTACAGTAAGAAACCCCTATAACTCTCTACAAAAATGCACGAAAAATTCATTGGCCATTGTAGTTATCAGAGCAATTGACCGAATTTTTGTATCTTGATTTTCGATGTTTTGAAGCGCGTTTGAACTTCTCACTAGTGATATTAAAGCTTCAGAAATCCAATAAGAAGAGCTGTGAAAACGTTTCACAATCCCATTTTTCCAACAGATAAACAGTGCATTTCTGCTACTTGATTTTGCAACTTGATTTTGCAATGTTCCACCTCGTCCAGCGCTGTAGTAAAGTTCTTCAGCAAATGATCTTTTGAATAAGCTCAGAAAACTCACAGTTCACTTTGTAATTACTCTGTTTTGTCAACACATTGAGCAATGTTTTCTATTTCATTTTCTATTTCGTTCAATACACTACAATCTTCATCAAATAATTTCAAACAATTCTGCCAATTTTTCTCAAACTCTTCCTCGATTGTTCACGCAGTTTTAGGTTGAGTTGCTTAAGCTCAAAAGACATAAGGAAAAGTGCTTTTTTCGGTCGCAGTCGTTTGCCGCCAAATTCTAGCTAAGTTCTTTTCGCCCATTTCTACTTCAGTTAAATTTAAAACACTTTTCAACAATACTCTGAGTCCTTTTTCCAGCTTTTCAATCTCATGAATGTGTTGTGAACTGTCCCTAATCCCGCACGAGCGGGTCGAGTGCCATCTATTTGTAGCAAATACCAGTAAAGATAGAAGCAGAAAAATTACAATATGTTAAATGTAACTGCTCCAATCGGGAAATTTTTAGGAGAATGTGTTCAACTCAATCTTGTCTACAAGGACAGACAAAATGCCAAATGGCAACAAAATGTATACAGGGAACATAAAACAAAACAAGAGTAAAGGTCATGCAACAATGCATAGAGTACAAAAATGAACTGTGTATACAAATAGAGCAACGAAATTTGAGTTACACCAATGATTAACAAGTTTAACTCAAAAAAATTGAATAAAAGTATTGGGCCATGATGATGTTTTCGGGAGCGCTAAATAATTTGAGTAATGATTTGTAAATAATAGAAATTACAGAAGCTAATTTTTAGCTATTTCTTGCTATTTTTTTGCCACTTTTCAAGTCTTTGACATTTTCAATTATTTTTTAGGCTCTAATTAGATTCAGTATAAACAATTTTATGGCTTCATTTTGGGACCACGAACACTTTCAATAACACAGATAATTTTTGATGATGTAAACATCAGAAATCTCAAACACCTTTTATTATTTTTTTCTAATTTTGTCAAATTTTATGAAATAATTTGATGTTTTTGGTGTCCTTTTTGTTAGTTTGGGGGGCAAAGAAAACCTTATCAAGCTTGCCACCATAATAATGAAAAGATGCTTTGAAAAGATTAAAGCGGCTGCTCGAAAATGTTTTCCAAGAATTTAGCACATTTCTTAAATATTGATTTATTTTTTGTGGAAATATTTCTGGCCTTTTTTGGCTCGTATTTCAGCCTAAATTTCGGATGCGCCTTTAAAATTTACCTTTTTGCAATGCTCGGAACAAATTGTTAGCTCGGATCAAATTAGATTTTTTGAACGTAACTTAAGTTTTAGTTACTTTCATAATTTGAAAAAATATATTTTCTTTTTTGGTTTTGTTACCTCAATGTTAAATAGTGTTTTATAATGAAAACTGCCAGTTAATTAGAAGCCATTTTGCTACTGAGTTCTCGAATTTTTTTTTGACAACACAGTTTTAGTATAAACAATTTTATGGCTTCAATTTGGGACCACGCACACTTTCAAAAAGACAGATAATTTTTGATGATGTAAACTTTCATTAACTTTTTCGAATTTTTTCAAATCTTATGAATTCTTTTGAAGATTTTGGCGTTCTTTTGTTTAATTTGGGGGGGGGCAACTTTTCAAGCTTGAAGCCATAGTAAAGAGAAGATGCTTTGAAAAGATAACAGCAGCTGTTCGAATAAGTTTTTCAAGATTTTAGCACACTTTTTTAATTTTGAATTGTTTTGTCTGGATCAGTTGCTGCCCTCTTCTTGGCTCCTATATCACCCGAAGTTTCTGTTGCCCCTGCAAAGTTCACCGTTTTGCAGTGCTCGGCACAAATTGTTAGATTGGATGAAATTAGATTCTTTGAACGTAACTAAAGTATTAATTAATTTCGTAATTTAACAAAAAAATTTTCTCTTTTGGTTTTGTAACCGCAATGTTAAATAGTGTTTTATAGTGAAAACTGCCAGTTAATTAGTAATTTTTTTGCTACAGTGTTCTCGAATTGTTTTTGACAACACTGAATTTTATCTGAGGACATGTTTCTCAGGACTAATAATATTAAGAGATTTCTTTAAAAACCTGCTCGTAGAAAAAATTCTGTGGTTCTTTGCTTCTGCTTGTCGTCTGTGTCCCAAAAGTTATCTGTAAAATGGCAATTTGTGCTTTTTAGAATTTTTAACGTAATTTTTGGTTCCCCTAACCTTAACAACCAGAACAACTGCAATAGAAGTTTCGATTTGTTTGTTCTCAAATAATGAATTAATGTTTTCATTCATTTCTTTGGATTGTAATTTAGGACTTGTCCTGCTATGTTCTCAAAATTGTGGTTACTCACGACCCTGGGTGATTCAGCTAACTTGTGTTTCATTGTTACTGTCCGCTCCAAACTTATGAAAAATCTATAAGTTGCAACTCTTAAGACATTTGAAGAATTTCTTTTCGAAAACAGCAGAGCAAAATTTTTTAACCAACGTGGATCTGTCAACATTCATAATTCATAAAACATCGTAATTTGTCAGACAAAATTCCACTGTACAGCAACATTGCATACAGTAAGCCGCAGGAGGCAAACAATTACTAAAAGTTTTATTGAACGACAATAATTTAAAAAAGTTGAGGCATTAACAGAATACAATATCTAAAAAAATAAGTGCCTAGCTTGCTCTTTTGCCCAGTTCAGGAATTCTGTCTTCTTCTGTCAACAGGCAAACCTGCCAGGGATCTGTTGCCCTTTGTTTTTGCACCATCTTTAGGTTCCGTACAAAGTTAGAAGATAGGCATCTTTGTCTTCAGTCACCGTCGCATCATTGTGGTTTTTTATAGAAGACTTGGGAAAATGTCTGAATAAATTTTGCATCTTAAATCCAGAATTTCAAATTACTTTCAAAGTGCGCTGAGTAAGACAAAGTGCCTATTGGCGAAGATAAGACTGGCTGGCCATAGTACTCCTCGTACTTGTGAACAAGATTAATTCATTGGATATTTCAAAAACTAATTTAGTTTCAGTGAATCTAATCCTTAAAAGCTCAAACTGAAGCAAAATCTTAAATTTTTGCCGTGCATCATGCTAATTATGTTAAAATGTTAATTACCAATTAATTTATTTTGATCACGTTAGATTGAATTTCTCGCGTTTCATGTTGAGCTTTGATAAACTTTCGTCGTGTTTACGAAATTGCGTCGACTGCTCATTTAATTTGACTTCAGAAATTAACAATTTAAACAATTTTAAAGTGGTCAATTGTCAGCCTCCATAGAAATTTAGTGAGTGTTTTCTTTGTCGCTTTATCTTGTTTTCATCTCAAGTACACCATGAATAAATAAGGATCGTAATCTCCCTGTGCGTTTTTCAGTCCAGGTAGCAAATCAAACTTGTATGTTTCATCAACCTCAATGTGAGTGAAGAGTGATTTCTTGTTCCATTCATACCTCACAGGTGAACTACTTCCATAATTGTCACAGACGAAAACACACTGATCTTCACAGCACCACAATATAATAACTTGATCAATTGCAGTTGCAGAACTGATTTTTCCATAATTTCCCATCTTTATTGTCTGGCAGAATCCGTAAAAAGGACTAGCAACAATCGCATTGTTATCAGCCGTTATCAATATGATCACGCAATCATCAGTTGAATCACTACGTCTAATTGTAGGAAGAGTGTCGCACTTGAATCTGAGACCAGGATTGCCTGTGAACTTGATTAACTTATCCTCTTTGTCCCAATAACACCAATGGATAAAGCTCAAATTATTAGACATCGTATATGGCGTCAGATAGGTTTCAGGTAGAGGGTAGACAATTTCTGTCTTTAACAATTCTGTGTCGCGTTTGATAATATTGAAGCATCTCTCGTTATCAGTGATTAACAGCAAAGTTGGACCGATTGAGTAGCAGTAAAACCAAAAGTGATTCGTAACACTACAAATGAAATCGATTTTCTTTCTGTTTGCGTGAGTAACTTTTCCGTATTTATCAATCATAACATCTTCAAACTCAAGTTGGCCGCAACTCTGAGATACCTTATATAACTTTCTGCAATCATGTGCGTAAAATTCATTAGCTATCAAAGTTTTCAAAACAATTGGCCGACTTTTTGCATCTTTGCTTTCAAAATTTTGAAAACCATCTGAAATTCTCAGAAATGGCTTTAAATCTTCACAGATCGAATTAGATGCCCTGTCAAAACTTTTCACTATCTCATCTTTCCCAAGGCTTTTAACAGAAAAATTGTGCATTTCTGCTATTTGGTTTTGCAAGTCTTGGCAATGATTCACCTGGTCCAGCGTTGCAGAAAATGTTTTCAGCAAATGATCATTTGAAGAGGATAACAAAACTCTTAATTGACTTTGCAAATCTACTGTTTGATCAGTACATTCGGTAACCTTTTTTATTTCATTGTTCAAAATACTACAACTTTTGTCAAATAATTTCAAAAATTTCTGCCGATTTATCTCAATCTGTTCTTCAATCGTTTCACGCAGTTTTAGGTTGCGTTCTGTGAGCTCACAAGACAAAGTGGAAAGTTCTTCTTTTTTGAATCGCAAAGATTTTTCGCCAAATTCAAGCTCAGTCAATTTTTCAAACACTATTTTTCGTAACTCCGAGCCCCTTTTGTCGAGTGTGTCAAACTCATGCTTGCTATGTTTAACTGTGCATTTCCAGCAGAAAGTACCATCACACGTCCGGCAGTACTCCTGTTCCAGCATTTTATGCTCAGAGCATATTAGCGGTTCCTTGCCCTTTCGGTCAGTTATTGAGTGATTCCTTTTCAAGTGCGAAATTACGCACGCGTCACACAGAAATTTTTGATCTGAAGAAAGTTCATCGTTTGTACAATCGCATGTTGTGCAAACATAGAAGGAATCTGAATAACTTTTGCAATCCATGCAATTTTGTGCGTAGTTTTCCCAATCTACAGAAAGATTTGTAGTTGAGCTCGTTCCAGAACCTGCCATTTCGTTGCAAAATGACATCAACAGCCTGATTCCTCCTTTCTTTCAAGTTAGATTTTTCATTAATTCCTGTTATTTAAATTAGTTAGTATTTTAGATGTACGCTTTATTAGCCGCACTAGACATCCTTTTTTTCTCTGTCACCGAAAATGTAGTCGAAAGAACTGTTAAATCAGTTGATCCACAATTAATTTAGCATTTTTCGTTTTAATAGAACGTTCTCGAAGCTCGGCAAATTGAAAATAATTATACAATAGTTGCATTAATACATTGGTTGATATCAATGCCAGCTCCTGTAATTTTTGTCAAAAAGAAAACAAGCATAGCAGGACAACTCCTGACACAATTCAAAAATATTCAATCACTAAATAAAAAAATTAGATCTAGATTGAACTATGAATTGACTAGGAAAACAACTTAGAAAATTTAGATTAAAAAAGTTAAATTGGAAAAAAAAACGGGAAAATATTAAAAATCATTGTCGAAATGCCGCATGTGAACAAAAATCTACTACTGCGAAAGCGAATTTTTGTTCAAACACCATTTTCTCACTCTACATAATTATTTTAATCAATTTGAAACAATAGCAGCAAAAAACAGCATTGGAAGAGTGTCAGACCAAACAGACTGATAAAGCATCTGATGAAAATTTTCTTTACAAGTTGCGCCTCAAAAACAATTATTGGCTAAAAACTTGTCATACGGTTAATCTTCATTCATAAAACTCCTATCAATTCAAGAATGAAGCAACAAAATAAGTGTAGCCAGAGAAAATTGAGGAAAAGAAAAAAAATCACGGATAAATCAAAGTATAATATTTATTACAATAGTTTCTAACAAAATTTTCCAGGAAACGCTAAGGCGCTACTTAACAACCATCATTTTGCATACAACCAGCATACTAATTAACAAAAAAATGCAAAGAACGAGAAAAATTCTGAAAGTGGCAATTTTTTAGGAGCAACACCTAAAGAATAGCTGAAAATTAACGATTGAACAAGAAAACTTACGGCTACAAGTACAAAATAAGATTGAAAAGCAAAAAAGTCTACAGCAGCCAAAACATCTAAAACAACTTATTTAGGTCACCGTACTTCCCCAATGCCATAACGATTAAAAGAAGAATACAAAAACTTAAGAACGCTTCCAACAGTGCAAAATTGTTTTAAAATTGCTCAAACTTGAGTCTAAAGGTGTATTATTCGTTTCAGACGGTCAAAATGTTTTCGGAATACCTTAATACTAGTCTATGAAACTGAGACAAACACCGTTACTTAAAAAAGTTGGATTTCAGATGAAAAAACTGCAACTAACAATGCCGCACGTGATCAAAAGAAAAATCGCTCGCCAAGCAAAAAATTTTTCACACCTAATATTCTCTCTAAAAAATGGCAAGAATATAGAAAAGCTTTATATTATTCAGCATTTTGACCAAATTACTTAGTTTTCACTCATTTCATTTCCTGTTACAAGATTACAGCTCTAAAAAGACGCTCTCCCGGGTAAATCAAAAGTTGTTATCCTAGAAATTTCCTCTTGGGGATTCTTAATATCATAGACAAAAAAGTTGTACGAAATTGGTGGGGTTGCAACTTTCCCATAAAGGAAAGTTTTATGGTTACAACTTTATCATAAAGGAAAGTTCTATGATTACAATTTTATCCTAATAGGAAAGTTCTATGTTCACAACTTTTTCAAAAAATGGAAAGTTCTAGGTCAACACATTTTTCATAAATGAAAGTTCTAGGATAAAACATTCGTCATAAATGAATGTTATAGGACTACAAAAATTTTCATGTTCAATAGTTACAACCTCATAACGACACCACAGTCATGGAAACAATTAGTAAAGGTGTTCTAGCATGCTCAGGAGGTCTCCTAACTATCTCAGAACACAAGAAAATTTTTTTGCTCATGAGGTACCAACACTCCTCTTCGAAAAAAAAATTCGAGTCTTTGAATTGTTATAGTTTTGCACAAACGTCTAAATATATGTTCTGCAAAATGCAAGATGAATCAAGCACATTGCCAACCAACAGTAAACTTCCAGGTTAGATTTCAATTTCAATTAAAACACTCTAATGAATAAGTAAAACACTCTAATCATAAAGTAAATTGGGTAAAAATCATTTTTAAAAGTTATTGAAATTTCATCTACACAGATCCCTAAAACAACGGTTTTTTAATTTACGAAAATGAAATTTGAATTTGGCGTTCAATCCTGGCTAAGAAGTGGTATGAAAAACAAAACGTTTAGAGTCGTCATAATTTTGCCTTAATCCTAGCAAAATATAGGAACTAGCTACGTCTCATGTTGTAAGAAATTGTTTTTTTTTCGTGCAATGACCGTAGAGTGTCTACACTTGCTAGATAGGTAGTAAAAATCATCTTATACACACAGAGCTTGGGAGATGTCATAATAATAATAATAATAATAATAATAATAATAATAATAGATTGTTTACTGGTGTCTCGACAGAATCAATAGAGCACTTACAAACTTGATCAATACACTTAAAAAAACGAGCATCAGAAAGATCGCCATTAGACCATAAGGTCCGTTTTCAGGCGTCTCATTGTCGGAAGAGAAATTTCATGACATTTATTTCAAAAGTTATTCAGTGGAGTTATCCAACAGCAACCCAGGGAATGGAAAAAGACGATATAAAAGACAATATAGATTAGCCGTCAGTCTGATTACAGGAACAATGTAACGTATGACCTGTAACACAATAGATTAAAAGACGTAATATTAAAAACAACAAAACAACATCTGAATTCAATACAGGAGTAAATCGATTGAATGAATATAATTGTTATACCGTGTATTTGGTAGCTTAAGCACCACAAATCCCGATCAAGGATACCAATTTACAAAATTGGTTCAATATAGATACAATATCGGAGTATTTATCACGGAAGTTTCTTAACGAGTTTGCATCAGCCTTTATAAAAAAATTAATTGTTCCATGGTTATTTCTTGATGAATTTCTCGTGCTTATTTCAATGTGTCTCACCTTCCATGGTGAATGGAACAGTTTCGAGGTTTTAGTTCAACTATAGTTGGGTAATTTTAACTACAATAAATATAATTTAGCCTCATTAAATTCGTAACATTTCTGATTGTTGGTGAATTGGTGGTTGCTCTCAAGTTTTCTGTCATGTTTATTGGACAAACTCACTGACCCTAAGAAAATGGGAAATGGGAATTTTTTATTCAAAAATCAAGTATTTTGAGCTCAAAATGTTGCCTTTTGAACTTTTAATTGCTTTTGTGAGAAACGATTCAGCGTTAATTCGATTTTAATTTTCGGAAACTTAAAAATCTGGTTTCTTATATCATTGGTGGTGGTCCTAGATGATAGTGACTCCACTTGTTCAGATAAAAGATTTTCTTCTTGAATTAAATTATACCCAGCAATCAAATACATTATCTAATTGGCTGATTCGTCTAATTTCTTTTTTGCCGCCGTAGTCAATGCTGTTGCCTGCTTCGAAGCTAGAATAAAAGATATCTGGCGATCAGTGGAAATGAGCCTTGGCTGCAGGATGTTTATTGTAGTTTGTTGACGTATTTCCGATTTTATTTGACCATTCTTAAATGTTTAACTTAACTGGTTCCAGAACCGTTATCCTCGTGATGATTTTACGCAAGCAAACTGTCGTTCGACTTTCTTGATATGCAGCTTAGACGTGCAAGGCAACTAAATCTCAATTTATGAAGTAAAGCTATCAGAAATAATAATTAGGTCCAAAAATTAAGGGAGGTAAGGCAAACCGTTCATAAGGTAAAATTAAGGTTAAGTTTACCTGAAGTTTACCTTAACTTTTGTTCAATTGAAAATTTACCATAACTTTGTTCAGGTAAAATTAATTCAATTTACTTTAACTTTCTTTTGTAAAGCTCTGCAGTAAAATTACCAAAAAAGGTAGGCCTGCCTGACAAAAACAAACACGTCTCCAATAATCCTCTTCGAGTATGAGCAGATGAACTAGACGATTCAAAAAACTTAATCCAAAAACCCGAACTTTTTTGTCGAGGTGAAAATCGTAAATGGTCAATTTTTTCAGCCTTTCCATCCTTTTATAACCTTTCAACAGCAGAACGGCACTCTAATGACGATAACACGAAACTTAAAACCAAAAAGAAAATTAGTTCAAAATGGTTTTGCCTACAATCAACTTTTCTCTCAAGTCTAAACAGAATGTTGAATGTCAACATTACCATCGATAACGTATTTGAAAGACTCATTTTACGAAAATGTGATATATGATTGTTTTAATGGCTCATTCCCTCAGCATTTAATGTGAATAGCTTGTTAATTACTATAAAAGTTCAAAAAAGAGTCCTCACTCATTTTTTGGGCCTTTTTTGTGGTGGCGCCTTCCACACTCCCATTTCCTTGTCCCTTCTTGGTTCTTGTCTTAAATTTTGGGACTTTTTTGTCTTTGACGTCTAGAAGGCCTGCTGGTCAGGTGCGGCTGCTTCGTGGGCCTCATTAATGCACCCTTTCTGGTCATCAAATAAGCTAAACATACTCATGAAAACGCTCAGACCTTTTCCTCATTCTCCTGTGTACACCGGAATTACCTTAATTTTTTAAATCACCCTAAAATTACCCATCATTTTAACTCACCCTAAAATTACCATAATTTTGTTTGTTTTTACCTTAAAATTACCTGAAAAATTAAGGGGCACCACCTGAACTTTTACCTGAGCAAACATCAACTTACCTTAAATACACCTTCAATATTTACTTTTAATTTTAAGGTAAAATTACCTTAACTAAAATTATTTACCTTAAAATTCAATTTAACGTTAGGGTACTTTTCAGGTGAATTTCCGGTTTTTTCAGGTGTTTTTACCTTAAATTTTAAAGTAATTTCTGCAAGTTTTTATGGTACGTTCTGGTAATTTTCAGGTGTGTTTTTCAGGTAAATTTAAGGTATGTTCAAATTAAAATTAGGTTGGTGCCTCCTCAATTTTCAGGTAATTTTCAGGTAAATTTAGGGTAAGTTAAGGTAAGTTCAGTTCAGGCAAAACTACTTGAACGTTTCAGGTAATCTAAGGTGTTTTTTCAGGTAATTCTACCTGAACATTTTTTTAGTTTGTAAATGAGGATTCCAAAGCAACTGAATTGTTATTGATAGATTAAGTCATAAATTTCTGAGAAAATAGTTGCAATCAAAGTAGTGAAAGCTTTAATTAATTTTTTTCTGAAATTTTGGAATTAGAATTTTACTTAAAAATGAAACTCCGGAAGAAAACGTAACTAACCTAACATACTATCTCAGAAAACCTATTTTGAGTAAAAAGGTGATTGTGTTAGAATCTCATTGCGGAGACTGCATTTTTGATGTTCTCGGATGAAACAACTGTTTCTATTTTGGTCAATAGAATGTCATCTTACGAAATGGTTTTGCAATATTTTTGTTTAGTATGCCTGTTTCAGGCCAACGATATTTTTCGCTGCAAAAAGTTGATCCGATATATTTAAAAAAGAAAAAAGAAACAAAATTTAGGCACAGTTGAACTTGAGTACTGGAACATTTTGTTCAAAATACAATTGATGATAAGCTTCAGACATAAGATTTTGATCTGCTACAGAAAAATCATGGTCAGTTGTTATATTGATTGAAAAAAAGTGCCCACGCATTAGGGATAAAAATGTTTGAAACTGTTTGCATTCCAATCTAGCAAAAAGATCAACCGCTTAATGAAAAAAAAAGAAATCATCGGTAAAAATGTTTGCAAAAAATGAACGCTGAGTTTTTTCTAACTGCTGGATATGAAGCAGGCAGTAAGGCCTCAAAAAGAACTTTGGAAACTGTTTTTCATTATTAATTTCACTGGAATTTGTTATTGGATAGCTTTATGCTGTAATTTTGCACGTAGGCGTGCCATCAAGGTGGATTAATAATTGCAAATCACACCAGTTTTCAGACGCATGAAAACTTTTCCCCCAAAGTTGCACTCACTTTCAACAAATTAACATTGGCAAAAATTTCTAAAATCGTTGAGCAGTAGTTTTATATACTGAAATTAACAGATAAGCTTTATACAATTTTTTTACCTACAGCCATCCAGATAATAAAAACCGTCCAGATGAAACAAATTGACAAAATGCGCTTGTTGATGAAGAACCTTAATGATCGAGTTCAAATTCACGATCGGCCAGAAATTGTTGAAATCATTTGTTTCGGTTAATTCATGCTTGCTCATTGACCATTTTCAATTGTGTAAAAATCCTAAAAATTATTACAGACTAGCGCCCCTACAAAATGCGACTTGAAATTCCTTAACACAAATTCCACAAAATGGCTTATTTTGTGGAGCATGGTGACAATCTTTGTCACCAAACACCACATTCAGGCAATTTGTCATCATGTCACAAAGCATAATGCAGTTTTAACATGTGGTATCTGAGGAATAAATATTATCATTAATTTTCAAAATTGACCCAATCAGCCATTTTGAGGAGCATGGTCAAAAAAATGGAAGCCATTTCAAACCAATTCTTTTGTAACCATATTGTGATATAGTATACAATGGTCATTGTCATTTGTGGTGCTAAAACCCCTAATTTCATTTAATCTTTAATTTAGTTCAGTTTAGTCATTTATTTCATTTTGTTCGATCTTGATTTGAAGACCAAATCTTCATGCCTGCTAAATTTGTTTACTTAACATTGTGGTTTAACTGTCTGTTCATACTGTCTGCTCATTTTGTTTTCAAGCAATTTTCCATTTTTAGTTATCATACGTTATTATCAAATTACTGATCAAAATTCTGCTATTCCTAATTATTCATTCTCTTGAATCTAAATTCAATTTTCAGCTGACTCTCTTTATTTCTAATTTCACTCCGCGAATCACTTAACTCAGAATATCAGATATAACTATAGTTTGGCTAAGCGAAATACCAGTCTAGGAGTTAACGCTGTATTTGCGACGCGAATACCACTTAAAATTGAGGCTCAGAAACTTTAATCTACTAAATACAAATTTAGTAGTGGAAACGCTCTGCGAAATCACTAATAATTTCGTAGCATCTGAAATCGTGAAGTCGCTCAGCAAACACACTCAACTACAGAAGACGATTTTTGTGCGACATGGCGCAGTCAGCGCACGAATCACGCAAGACCCCACTTTCAATTGAACCGTTTTTGGATCGGGCTACATCGTACCCTCCAATACGATGGAAGAAGTGGCGCATCCAAGTGAAACTAGCAATCCTTGCAAGGGAGAACATAACGTTGGACATATTACTCCATCCAAAGCCAACACATGTACGACTACCGGTCGAGCCAAAATACGAAAAGGCAATCGAGGATGCAACAGAGCAAACGGAACGGCATAGTCAAATCCGCAAAAGTCAGTTGAAGCTCCAATGGGAATTGAAATGCCAGAAAAGTACGGAGGCAGGTGTTTTGTGTGACAAAAGACCATGGTCGCTATGTGATCAGAAGTGTGTATCAGTCCTCTACCTCAGTATTGGGAGGGAAGAAAGACGTCTCTTAACGCAAAAATTTCCTCGTGATAACATCTACAACCTCTACTCTCAAATTTTTTGAAAAGATGGAAATAGTTTTCATACGACCCAGAAACATCAATTTCGATCGCTATCTGTTTTTTTAGCGGAAAGAGAAGAAGGGTGAAACTGTGGTGGAACAATTCTATTGCATTTTGATGGAATTAGCGGAAAAATGCAATTCCGAAAGTCGAGAGGAAGTGATAATCAGAGACATCTTCATCACTAATATGTTGGATGATGATATTCAACGCGTGAAATCCTCCGTGATACAGTAGATCCCGAAAGAACCCTCAGCATAGCTGTCAATATGGAGAAGGGACATCAAAACCAACAGCGAATATTTTCCAACAACAACAAGGATGCAAATGGCACTGCAATTACTGCCATACAATCCTTCAATAGATTTAGGCAGAATTTAATTCAATCGAGCAGCAACTGGCCAGTGTAGAGGTCGTGGGCAAACTTAGATTTCAGCGCATCGTCAGGTTTGCCCTGCTCTGGGTAAGAAATGTAATCATTGTAGTCTGCTCAATCATTTTGCAAAAGTATGTCGGAAAAAAAGTAAATAATACAAGAAGTTCTCGTCAAGACACTCGCATCAATAATGTAGAAAATTCTGAAAATAAAGAGCAAAAGATAAATCCAGAGAATCGAAACATAATTTACATAAAATACTCTTACTCTTTTTACTCTAATTTACTCTTAATACACAATTAACAGTTTAGCTCTGAAAACTGACGATAGTTATGTTGCGATGGTGGAAAATCTTAATACACACCCAATCGCTTTGCAAAAAATAAAAATTGGAAATACGAATTGGCCATCGCTCTTCGATTCTGTTAGTAGCTGTACTATCCTAAATATGTCACTTGCCAAGGAGATAAAGTTTAATTGCATGCAAGCACAATGGTCAGAGAAAATCATGGAAATATCTGATATGATCATAGGGCCTGAATCACTTTTCACAGTTTACTGTTGCAGCTTTATTGGTCATTTGAAAATATAGTATATGGAATATATTAAATAATTTTTTATTATGATACCTTCCATTTAAGAGGGGATATCAAACCAACCAAGTGAACAGAACTTAGCAAAAACGATTGTCAAGCTTGAAAAATATTTATAGCCTCTGTCTTTTTCACTGTCTAGTTGAAATGATTTTCATCAGCCGACTATATTTTTGGCTGTTTTACGCTTTTCACATTTTTGTTTATTTCAATTCCTCTTGCAAAGTAACAATACAACCTGATATGATGTTCTTTCCAATTACCTGGAAGCATTTTTTTCAATCAAAGAACTGATTTCTGTTGCAGAGAGAATTTGAATAATCAAATTTCGATTTTATTATGTCACGAGTATAGACATGGAGTTTGATTACGTTTTTGTTGGGTTGCTTGTGTTCTATTAAAATTGCGTACATTACTTTTTGTTCGCAAAACAACACGTCAAAAACCTAAACCAAATTAACGTCTGATCTTTTTTTTCACATAATTTTTTCTTTGTCTAGCTTTCGTGACCTCTCAAAAGATATTTGGACAATTTGCTGTTGGTTGTGGATCACTCTCTAAATCTTAAGAAAACCCAATGAGTCAATCAAAAATTAGAAATTTGCCCTGTTTTGAGCAAGACAGAAATCGGGGAAAGTTTCAGTTCAATTACATAAAAAATTAATTAAGCAGTTTCTATACCTTTTAATTCTTGTTTTTCCATTGTTCATCCGTATTACAAAACTAAATGAAATTTGTTAAAAGTTTCAAAGAAAATCTAACTTTGTGCTCGTAATAACGTGGTACGAATAAAGAGCACTTCAATGAACTGTATTGTAAAAATCGAACTCTGAATTAATTCTCGAATGGATGTGTTTGATATTCCGCTAAACAAGTAAACAAAAACATCCAATTACAAATATGCCAGGGTGCTTATGATGTTGAATAAGTGCATTTTGTTCCGCTTTAGTTTGGACCTTTAAGAACTAGATATGCAGTCTATAGAAAGAAAAGGGTAATTTTCAGATGGCATTTCAAAATTTTGTTTGTTTATTTGAACAATTTCAGCAATTTAGTGCGAAAGGATCGTAATGAAAACCGGTTTCTGACTGATCATAACATGCAAAGATCAATTTGTGTTATCATTACGTAGCGATCTCACGCTTTCCGTTGGGTTGCGAAGAAAACAGACTAAACTTAAAAAAATGCCAAAATTGTGTTTTTTGATGGTAAAAAGTTAAAAATTGTTTTGCCGTCACTTTTCAGCTTCATAGATTTTAAAATGTGTAAAAAATATAGTAGGTGAAATACTGTTGAGGAATCGGCTGTATATTGACTGTTATTTCGTGAAAAATTTTACCTGCATTTTTGTATTTTTTGATGAAAAATGATCAAAATTGTACAATTCATGTCCATTTTCAATAAAAGAATGTAGGAAAAAAATAGATTTTGCTGGATAAAATCAAGCTGGCTAGAGAGTTTTTTTGGATGGAAAGTCTGGCCAAACAAATATTAATGAATAATTGCATGTCATTAATATAATACAACTTGTTTATTTTTTGTCAATATTTTGTGTTTTTTTTATGGAAAAGTGAAAAATGGTGTTTCTCGGGGTAAAAAAACAGAATGAACTATTAATTCTTAGTTGAACCCCAATATACAAGAAAGTGTTGTCAGTTAACAGTTTAGTGAAAAAAATCCCTAACTGGGTGTTGAATTTATGTTAATTTTTGTTGTTATTTTTTGTTTTGAATTAAACTTATCAATATTTTAGTGGACCAGAGATTCTTATAAAAAAAAACAGCTCACTAAAGACAATGCCGAATTGATCACTGTTTAGCGTATATTGACGTTTTGATTTATTTGTGTTGAAATTGTTGATGAAATATTTGAGAGAATAAGGACATAAAAGCAAGTCTTTAACAAATCTGCGGGCGATTAACACAATTTTGTTTTTATAAAGACCTCATCTAACTAAATATATATGGCTTCACCACGTGGAAGACAAAAAAAGCAATACTTGGCTAAGTTCGATTTTGAGATCTATTTTTAGCATATCTGGGCAGTCGACAATTTAAAAGTGAAGTAGGGAAAAGTGCCCTTAGATTGTTGTATTGGTATTTCATTTTCTTTTCAATTCCAATCAAAGCCAGCCGCAATCTTTAGATTTTGCTTACAAAGTGTTGATGCAATTTAAAAGGTAATTTTACTTCAGCTGAAACAAAGATAAGAATGAGGATTTTTTCATGATGATAGTAACTTTAATCATGAAAAAAGTATTGCTTTTTTCCTAGAGTTTGAGTTGTCAAAGATTGAATGGTTTGGAAATAACTCAAAGAAGTACTACAAGTCTACAACTTAAAATCATTTTTACAAAAGTATCACACCCACGCACACACACACACACACACACACACACACACACACACACACACACACACACACACACAACAGCAGCAATCAAAAACAGTAGAGTACAAAATTTGATTTAGTTTTCATATTTGAGATCGATTCTTTGTTTCTTTGGTGCAAAACACTTGCTTACTTGTGGAGACGCAAGGCTCTCGCTATTTAAAACAACAGCTGGTTTATTTTTAGGTGTACAGGCAAATGTATCCCTGAATGCAGCAGGTGTTGGTGGTGCGCTAAGTTTCTGGGCCCTCAATATCTGGTTTTGTTTTCCAAATGCTTTCGACCAGATCAAAAAAATCATCAGTATCCTTCTTGATCTTCATAAAATGGACTTTCTTTTACGCCATAATAGTAAACAATTTTTCATATCCAATCGTCTAATGTGTCCGGGTCAAAATACAAACCCACTGACATAAGACGTCACAATAATCCAGAAAATATCCAGCACCTTTCAAGAGGCCTTTTTTAAAGCGAAATGACTGATTAAAATCAAAAATCACTATATGCACAACCACCTGACTTACTCTGACCCCCTCATCTATCTGAAATTCTTGCTGTACAATGATAACAGTCTCGTGTCGCTATTTCTCATAAGCGAATATTCTGCTGTCAGGAGTTAACTCGGCTTTCAGAACAATGGCTAGAGGGAAATTTTGCAATAATTTTTTTGGACGTATCAGAGTTTTGATAAGAAGAGTAAAAAAGGGATCTATATATAAACTCTTGTTTAAATTTTTGCTAAATACAGTTGAAGTGGAGCTAATGAAAATTGAAGCTGAAATAGTGAAGACTTCAATAATAGGTTTTCTCTAAGTCTTGTTCAATCCTTTCATTGAATTTTTGTTGTTAAAAATTACTCAAGTAAAAACTACTCAATGTTTGGTTACACTCAAATCCTTATCGTTTAAGTGAACTTTAGTATTTTATTCTTTTCAACGTTTCCTATCTTTTCGCTCTATCTGTGTTGAGTGAACTAAACCAAATTTATTAACTTCTTGTCTAGAGTAATTATTAAGTCTGCTGTTTAAAAAATTAGCAGCATTGGCATGAGGAACGTTATGTAGATCAAACTTCTTTAACACCTTGTGGGTTTTGTATATCTTGATTTTATCCTGTGTTCTGGCAATGGGTTCCACTTTTGTGTAGGACAAATACAGTTCAACTTGATGTGCCCGCATTTTACTCGAATACATTTTATACTCTCATCTGTGGTAATGAGCATTATAGCGTATGGTTAGCGTTATGTGTGTACATGTTTTTGATGTGGTTGTGTATCTATTTCTGTGTAGTTACTAGTGAGCTATGTAAATTAAAACTGGAAAAAAAGATACATGCAAATTAAGACAATCGTTTGCTTGGTGTTTCCTTTTTTTGTTTTTTTTAATCTTGGAAAGGTTTCAAAGGGCTCTGCTTTTTTGTTACAAAGATTAGTTTCATTATTATTAAATCAACTCTCAATTTAACATTTCCAATCAGTTTAATGCCCAGCCAAGCTAGTGAAAAAAGCTATGCGCTACGAAAAACCAATTATATGCAGAAACGTTTGAGCAAAATCCCAGAAAAATATTTATCGGTTTCATCAAAACACCGAAACAACAGTGTAGGGTTTTATTGCGTTCTGGCTGCATGTCAAAATTTCAGTTAATTTGAAGGGTTTGATTTTGAAAGAGCGCAAAAAATGACGCCCTACTTCACTTGAGAATTGCATGAAAATCTCAAATGATTTACGTTTGCACGCCATTTTGTACGACATAAGTGGCTTCAAATATGAATCATATAACCACGGACCTGCTTACTTTTATATGCTTGCGTGGAAAAGCAGCAACTGTTTTAGCGGTAATTTGTCGTTTGTACTGTTTTGCTTAT
Source organism: Convolutriloba macropyga (assembly GCF_964194025.1). Taxonomy (NCBI): domain Eukaryota; kingdom Metazoa; phylum Xenacoelomorpha; order Acoela; family Convolutidae; genus Convolutriloba; species Convolutriloba macropyga. The sequence continues at coordinate 80,970,077 of NC_134471.1, read as the reverse complement.
TTTTAAATATTTTTTATCCAAAAATTTCATTCTTATTGGAACGCTGAACGGCGAAACGGTTGTCTTACACGTTGAAGGTTTTGGTCACTGAAAAAATTTTTTTGTTAAAGTGCTTGGTATTCGCACCGAAAACAATCTTGACTGCGTGTCATTTTTACCACCAAAAAGTCATAGTGAGTTAACAGCTCAACAAAAGCAATCGTTCAGTTGATTGAATAGAAATTTGTATGGTTTTCATTGGGACAGAGACAAAAATTTCTATATTTACCTTAAACAAAAACTACAAGGCGAGCGCTTGAAGAAGGCGGGTGCGTTTTTGTACGCTAAGTGAGATGGAAAAGTAATTTTTCTGTCAGAAATACTTGAATGCTCTACTGTACAGCTGAATTCACTTGAGTGTTCTTCGATTTCTGTAAACTATTTTACACACAATTGTCAAAATCCTTCACAGGGCAAAGACAAATTCAACAAACCTTGTGCAAGAATTTTCAAAATATTGCGCCTTGATTACGGGGGACGGGAATCTGAGACTTTCAATTTCCAAAGACAAAACCATAAAAATCGGAGACCAGTTTTTACATAGAAAGGTAAATCGTTGCTGACTGAGGAGAAAATTTGCTCATTCACTCACTTAGTATATTATATTGAATTTATTATCAGTAGAGAAAACAGATTCTCAAAAACACAAACCAGAGTCTGCCCTCCAAAACTATTTTTGATGTCGGAGCAAACGGTTGGTGAAGAAATGGCAAAAACGATCCTTCGCAACTAAAAGAGAATCAACATTCGGTGAACGAAGAAAGGGTGCAAAAATATTCATTATGACAAAACTGAGAGATTCTCTGACTTTTTTTGGTTCATCTTAAAGACTTTGTAACTGAGTTCTATTGCTATGAATTGTTTTATGTAAATTGAGTTTCGACAAATGTTGTTTTGTCTTGAGCTGAAGGGAGTAAGAGTTAATCATGTTGACGGTGTTTCAGATGAAAACCATTTTGAAAAAGAAAGTGATCGCAATTATCCTGGAAAAATTTGTAATCAAACAGCTTTATCATGGTCATGAGTTGTGTTTCTGTGCAAATGTTTGTTATATTACTGCAATATCACTTTGTTTTAGTAAATTAACCGTGTTAAAACCTGTTCGTGAAGAAACTTCTATTTCGATATCCATATTGTTAATTTTATAAAATAAAAATAATAAAATAAACATTCGAAGATAGGGTCTTCATGGCTGTTGTAGGACCATCAGGCAGTGGCAGAACAGAGATGAATTTTAAAATATTGAGCGGAACCAATTTTTACCCAAAATTTAATCAGATTTTATATTTATACAGGGAAATACAACAAGTCTACATAAAAATTTAACAAAAACTCGATCTGAATTCACTTTCGATATCTGTAAACTTTTTTATACACAATTGTCAAAGTTTTTCAAAGAGCAGAAACAAATTCAACAAACATTGTGCAAAAGAAAAAGCCGTTTTCTATATCAATTGGTTAAACAAGGAGAGACCAATTGACAAAAGTGGGGGCACCACTACCACAGAGTGCAACTATTTGCACCGTGATTACGGGTAACGGAAATTTGATTCTTTCGATTTCCAAAGACAAAACCACAGAAACCGGAAATCGTTTTTTTTAGAGAAAAGAAAATTTAATGCTGACTGAGGAAGAAATTCGCGCATTCACTCATTTAATATACTATATTGAACATTTTCCTAAGTAAGGAAAGCAGAATATCAAAAATCCAAACCAGAGTCTGTGCGCCAAAACTCTTTTTGATGTCGGAGCCCCCGGTTGGTGAAAAATTAGCAACAACGATCCTTCAGAACCAAAAGAGATTCAACATTTGGTAAACGAAGAAAGGGTCAAAAAAATTCATTACGACAAATTGAGAGACTCACTGAGTGCGTCATAGTTCATATGAAAGACTTTGTAACTGCTATGAACTATATCATATCACCTAATTTTCAATTCATACTTTTTGAAAACAAATTTTTATTTTGTCTAAATATGGAGGGAGTAGCAGATGATCAAAATGAAGCTGTTCAAGAAGAAAGTTATTGTGAAAAGGAAAATTGTTGCAATTGTTCAGGGAATTATTTTTGTCAAACAATACCGCCACGGTCATGAGTTCGTTTTTCTTGTGCAAATGTTTTTTAAGTTACTGGTAATATCACTTTGTTTTGTTAAATTAACCGTGTTAGAACCAAAATGTGAAGAAACTTCAGTTTCGATGTCTATGCTGTCAAGTTTAATTTAATCACATTGTACGAAATCCAAGACTATGAATGAAATTTTATCTACAAGGAAAGGATCTTCTCGGCTGTTGTGGAACCATTAGCTTGTGGCTAAAACCGAGTTATTTTATAAATTTAAAAAATTGATCGGAAACACTTTTTTCTGAAAATTTAATTACATAATGTATGTTTTTATGCAGGAAAATGCAACAAATCTCCATCAAAATGGAGCACATACTTGATTTGAATTCACTTCAGTGTTCTTCGATCTGTGTAAACTATTTTACACACAACTGACAATTGCGCAAAAGGAAATGCCATTTTCCGTTTCAATTGATAAACCAATGAGAGAAGAATTGACAAAATTAGAGGCACCCTTTGTCACTGAGTTTCACAATTTCCTTGATTTCGGGGGACGGTAATCTGAGTATTTTCATAGAAAAAACAGTAAAAACCGGAAACAGTTCTTACAGAGAAAAGGTAAATTGTTGCTGACTGAGGAAGCAATTCGCTCATTCACTCACTTAGTTTATTATTTTGAACCTTTTCTTCAGTACAGAAAACAGAATGCAAATAATTCAACACAGAGTTTGTCCTCCGCAACTCTTTATGCCGAAGCACCCCGTTTGGTGAAGAAATAGACCGTAACGATCCTTTACAAGCAATAGATTCAACATTTGGAGAACGAAGAAATGGTGCACATAATTTTTCAATACGAAAAAATTGAGAGACTTTCAAAGGGCTTTTATAATTCCTACGATAGACTTTGTAACTGGTTTAAAGTGCTATGAAATCTTTTATTTAAACGAGTTTCAAATCAGAAATTTAAAACAAATTTTTGTTTTGTCCTGAGATGGAGGGAGTGGCAGTTGATCTTTTTGACGCTGTTTTAGAATCAATTTAATTTGAAAAAGAAAGTGGATGCAAATATTCAGGAATTTTATATATTGTTGAATTAATTGTGTTAAACCCAAATTGTGAAGACACTTCAGTTTGGATATCCACATTCTTAATTTTCGTTGGATACAATTTACGAAAACAAAGGCTATCAAAAATTTTTATCGGCAACGATAGGGTCTTCAAGCTTGTGGTAGAACAATCGGGTTGTGGCAATAAAGAGATTTTTTCTAAAATTATAAAATTGAGCAGAAACACTTTTCACTCAAAATTTAATCAATTGAATTTTTATCGAGGGAAATGCACCAAACCTACATCAAAATGGAGCAAATACTTGGTCTGAGTTCACGTCAGTGTCCTTCGATATCTTTAAACTGTTTTACACACAACTGTCAAAATCTTTGACTAGGTAAAATTAAATTCAAAAGACATTACGCAAAAGGAAAATCCATTTTCTGTTTCAATTGACAAACCAATGAGAGAGGAATTGACAAAATTGGAAGCACCCTTTGTCACTGATTTTGACAACTTCCGCCTTGATTACGAGGGACGGGAATCCAAGTCCTTCAATTTACAAAGACAAACCAATAAAAACCGGAAAAAAGTTCTTACAGAGGAAAGTTAAATTGTAGCTGACTGAGAAACAAATTCACTCATTCACTCATTTAGTACATTAAACTGAACCTTTTCTTCAGTAGAGAAAACAGAATGATAACAACTCAACCCAGAGTCTGTCTTTCTGATGCCGAAGCAACCCATTCGGTGAAGAAATGGACCATAACAATCCATCACAATCAAAAGAGATTCAACATTTGGTGAACGAAGGAAGAAAGGGGGCACATAATTGTTCAATATGACGAAATTGAGAGTCTCTCTGAGTGTTTTTTTGTTCATACGAAAGACTTTGTAACTGCGTTCAATTGCTTTTATGTAAAGTGAGTTTGATTTCGAATTTTTTAAGACAAATATTTTTTTTGTCGAGATGGAGGGAGTAACAGTTGATCTTGTTGACACTGTTTTAGAAGAATGTTATTTTAAAAAAGAAAGTGGTTGCGAATATTCGGCGAATTTTTATATTGTTAAATTAATTGCGTTAAACCCAAATTGTGAAGGAAATATCCACATAATTAGTTTTAGTTGGATACATTTTACGAAAACCAAGACTATGAATAATGTTTTATGTAAGAATATGGTGTTTTCATGACTGTTGCAGGGCCATCAGGTTGTGGCAAAACAGAGTTATTGACAAAATACTTGTAGTTATTTTCAAAAAGTATCCAAATTTAAACTTTTTTAATAGCCTTGTAAACTGTCCACTGATAATTGACGACTCCTGTGAAACATTTTATAACGAGAAAAAATATGTCAAGTTGGCCACTGCAGGGCGTGACAAAAATTTTAATATTATTAAATGAGGCACAATCTTTTTTAGCAGAGCAAACCTGCAAAAGACTTGAAAACGAAACACATCATTTTGTTCTAATCAGCCCACGATAATCAATCCACAAGTCAGTTTTTTAGGCAAGCAGTTAAACCGTGCTAAAACATTCTATCATTTAGCCAACTGTTTAGGCATTTGCTGATCGATCCTTATCCCAAAACCTCTGACTGTTCACTACACTTTTCAAATTTTACTGAGCCGGGTCCTACATTGTTCTATCTACGATCTGATGAAGCAGAAACAACACGTCTAAACATTGAAAGGTAGAAGATAATCTATATTGAAGCAAATAGCGCATTTGTAGAACAAGGGTCCCAAGAAATTTTGCATTAAACCGAAACAACTTATCTTACCGAGTTGTCAAAAATCCATACGCAGCAAATTCTTCAAATATTCCACGTATTTCCTACAGCAGAATTTACTAGGATTGAGAAAATAGTCAACGTAATTTAGGAGTTACAATGTTGTCTTAGACAAAAACGAAAATTACCCTGTTGACGGAACACTGACAGGGATTAAAAATCACGTTTTTCTCTATGATTTGCAACAACCAAATAAAAAACTAATTATTCCGTATTATTTTGAGATTTTATAGGTTTTATGGAATAAAGAAGACTTGGTCATCAACAGCAATTCTTTAAATTGCAAACTGGAAAAGAATTCAAAGAGTTGCCAAACAAAAAACGAAAACAAGAATTGTTTCCTCAAAAAGATATCACGCTTAAACCAGCCATTTACCGAGGACTCCTCATATGTCGGAAGTGGTTTCGAAATTTTGAAAGAAGACAGAACTCAGAAGAGGAGAAGAACTGGGAGTCTTCCGACAGAGGAGAAAAAATAGCTTGAGTCCAATTTCACGACACATCGAGCAGCATACGTAAACGTAAAAATTCTACAAAAAAAAGACAAAATTGAAACAAAGTAGAGTGCAATTATGAAAATATTTCTAGAGGGCAAAAAAGCCTACTTAAGGCTTGAGAAATATAGATAAAAGTTAATGAAACTGAAAGTTATTGCCTGTGACATAAAAAGTATTTGTCACCAGACTTGGCTTGTGCGGAAAAAGAGAAGAAAGATGTAAAATACTTGTTGGTTACAGTTGAATGATTTTAACGACATTTACGAGTCAAACCTATGAAATCAAAGTACGCCAAGAAATGAAGTTGAGTTCAAAAAATGATTAAAAAAACAAGCGACCTAAAAAAAGTGTGGGTGAAAGCTGGAACAGAGTTTAAGGTCCCTTTCAGCACTGCCTTTTAAAATCAATTTGCAAAACAGTGTAAAAACCATTAACTCTACAGTCAACGAAGTAACTAAATTGGTGCCGAGTAAACTGACAAAAAACCGTTCCATCAATTTTATCAATAATTTTACTGCGTCAGCTGAACTAAGTCTTCGACCAAAATCCTACTTTGGAGACTTTATGCGGATTTCCCCTTTAGGAAAGGATACAAGCGAACATTTACAAACAAAGTTTTCGAGATTTATGATATACTTATAACCTCCTTATAATATCTTTTGCGCATTTCAGGAGCCGGCCAAAAGAAAAATTTTTAATTCATTTGATTAAGGTTAGATTCAATAGTATTGAAATAGCAAAACACGAAAGAATTCACGGCTCCCTTAGTTTCATCAGCTTCTATAAACATTTGTCCTTGAAACACTTTGGCCTCATTAAAATGCTTTAATGAAGAAATTAATCCAGAGGGGAATTGGTGCGTCGCAAGCAAACAAAAACGAACTAAAAATGTTATTTTCTGAAAACCTTTATGAGAAAGTTTTACGAGAAATATGCTCCTTTAGATGATGTCTCCCGACGAAACGTAGGAGAACAAGGTATGACTGGAATTGGTTCCACTGAAATTCATGACAATCTTTTGAGAATCTTAAATACAGCTACCAGAGAATCTCATTTTGACTATCAATGTAACGAAATCAGTCTTATTCCTTATTTTGTAAAAACGATGAAAAGGCTTTTGCGGATAATGAAGTGCTAAACATACTAGGTTTCAATTGTATTCATAATTGTTCTGGTTATAATATTGGATACAAAATTTTGCGCAATTTTGAAAATCTGATCAAGTCAGATGAAAAAAAAAAGAGTTTTGTTGTTGATTATCTTTCCCATCTGGCTGCCGTGAAGTGATTGATTTTTTTTACGTTACCATATTTAAGTATCAATACGTAGGTGACGCTAAATCATTTCTTATTCGAGTCCTTGATTCAAAAAGACGATTGAAAAACGATACTCCCTACGAAGTACATCCAACACAATTTTGTTTTTAGCAATTTGGAATACAAAAAAATTATTATCACAAAATTTTTAGTCAAATAAATTTCAAATTGTGGTCACAAACCTTACAATTAGTTCCACTCGCTCAAACAGCATTTTTTTATTGACTCTGAGATTTTTGAAAATTTGACAAGATGGAAGCCTACTATCAGCAGCAATCAGTGTCACCGTTTTTTTCTGGACACTTTTGACAAGGAAGCAGTGGTTTTGGGGCCTTGGCTTCGAGTATTGGCAGAGCCGTATTGCCGATTGCAAGAACGTTTCTTTGACCTGTAGCCAAAAGATCGAACCTGAACTAATTCCTCAAGCAGCTCCTGAGTTGGTAGAGATAGTTACAAATAGAAAAAATCAAAAAAAAAAAAGAAATGAATTCCGACTGTGCAATAAAAAACTGTAAGAAAACAAGTCGGCGCATCAGAAACAGGAAGAATGCTGCGTGAATTGAAAACCAACGGTGAAAAACCGAATCAATGCGTTCGCATGAAATTGACCTCGACGAGAAAACGATCAAATTTCTTTTCTAAAGTTCGAAATGATTACTAATTAACTACCCGCAGAGGAAACACGCACCACACTTGATTTGTTTGAAAAACAGCCACTGTTTATATTTTTTGACAATGTCTTTGCTCAAAAAGTTGGACCATCATACTCCTCGGACGTTTCAATGCTTTGAGTTTGAAGTTTTTCATTTAATTCCCAAAACAATTACAGCGATTTAAGAACAGAAACTGATGCTGCAAATACAGACGCGCCATACTTAGGCAAGGACGCACTTTATTCCTCATCTTAAAAATGCACTATATCTGCTAATGGTGTTAATGTTTCCAACACAAACATAAATTATGCGCACAAGACTTCAAAAATTACCTGGCTAGGTTGTCAAGACAATTATTACAAGAATGAATTGTCATAAGTTGACAGTACCGATGATCGTACCGACGACGTAGCGGCTAGAAAAGCTCTTGTAGCTAAATTTCAGAAAACTATTTGATTGGAAAACCGGCAAGTGATGTTTTAGCTTGTGATAAACCGCTACTTGGTGGTCACTCTGCAAAGACTTATTTCCGCAACAGACAAATGATAAAAAGTTGAACTAATTGAAGCTAGTCTGTACGTTAGAGAAATGACAATAGCAGATCACGTCTTGACAGCCATTGAGAACACTCTGCTGACAACACCTGGCGTTTATCGCTATAGAAAAATTTTTCCACGAATTTTAGCTACAACTGGAACAAGGTGTTGGAGCCCTGAGGATATTTTTTTGAAATATCCAGTACGACGTTTGATAGTTGCAAAGGCCACGAACCAGTTTGGCCTCAATATTACGCCAGTACAAAATCAAAACTCTTACTTGTTCGGACTTTTTGCCTTTAGATTCCCTGTTGTGATGTTTGGTTACGAATATCTTTTGATGTTGAATATGAACTATAATGACCTTCTACGCTCTGCTAAACGTCTGCTCAGTATTTTTGAACAAACCTCTTTTGCAAATTTCTTTCTCCAGGGACAATAAAATGCCAAAAATTAAAATTTATTTATTTTGACTCACAAATATATATCAAAATTGCTCAAAATCAAATTGCTGTCAACATGCCAACAACCATAGCCACTATTTTTTATCTTAAGTATTTTGGACAGTTCATTGTGCACACCACCATTGTAAATACTATAAAAAAGATCAGTCGTACAAGCAGGCGAAAAATAAATTTGAATTCGTACACTATTGGCAAAAAAACATAATCAACATTTGGTAGTTTCCGCTGAGAGTTTGCAAAGTTCAACTGCTGTTACTGGTTTTAATTTACCGTTTTTTCAATTTTGTTCTATATTTACCTGCAGAAAAATGTCTTTGTTAAGATGCTTTTGATAAATAGTTTGAAACAGGTGAAGAGGCAAGGTATTTTGAACGGTTTCGAAGCTGTAGACTTGAAAAAATCAGGAAGTTGATAGTTGGAGGCAATTACATGGTAATGAAAACCAGATATGCAAACTGACGAAAATATTCCAATTTGGTTGTTAGTTTTCTTGCTTACACTTACTTTATTTGTATCTCTTTTTCTCGATTTTTCGAACTACTGCCTTCTTTCTGCGGTATTTCTGAGAAATAATTTTCACGAACAGTTCGTTGCCTACGTTTCTTTTTCTTTGCAGGTCCGCGACAAAATAGACCTTGAATTGTATTTTTTTCTGGCCAAGAAAACAGAGTTCAGCAGCTTGGAGAGTAAATCTAAGCAAAGAAAAAGCAATAACAATAAAACCTTTTAAGGGCACTTTTCCGTACTTCACTTGTATTTCTTCCACTGCACAGATATGCTTAAAAATAGGACTCAAAATCAAACTTAGACAATTTTTATGGTTGCTCAGCCCGTCTTTTGTCTCAATGTGGTGCCCTCATGCATTAACAAGTCATTGAGGTCTTTATAGAAACACAATTGTGTTAATCGACGGCCAAATGGTTCAAAAATGCTTGCATGTTCTGATTCTCTCGATTACTTCATCCACAGTTTCAACACAAATAATCAAACGAACATTTTACCCGAAACACTGATCAATTTGCTAGCATCTTTAGTGGACTGTTTGTTTTAAAAAACCTTTTGGTCACGAAAATATTGATATTGTTATTTAAAAACCCAAAAATTGAACAAAAACAAAAAATCATACATTCATCGCCCAGTTAGCCACTTTTATTTGCTTCAGCAAGCTGTTAACCGACAAAATTTTATTTTATATTTGTGTTTCAACTAAGGAACACTTCTTTATTCTATTTTCTTTGCCTCAGAAACACCAATTTTTTCAACCAAAAACACAAATAATTATCAAAAAGTAACATAAACAACGCACAATTACTCATTTTTAATAGTTTCACCAAACTTTTAACTTAAAAAACTTACTTACCAACTCAATCTTAACCATCAAAAACTCCTTTTTTGCATTCTGACCTCGAAAATTGCCAATATTTGAACAATTTTGACCTTTTTTCGTCAAAAAATACAAAAAAGTAGGTAGAAACATCAATTAAAATTTTTGAATATACAATTGAGTCCAAAACAGTATTTCATCTACGGTACTTTAATATTTAAAATTTTTACTTTGAAATCTATAAAACTGCTAATTGAAAACCCCGCCAGTAATTTCTGCTAGTTTAGGGGGAACCGAAATAAATTCAGACAGTTTCTTGAAAAAAAACTCATAAACGGTCATCGATTGATTTTGATTATTCATTTTTGAAAGTTTTTGGTCAATTTTGATCCAATGCAAAAAAATATAGAAACTCAATAAAGGATATTGCCAGACGATACTTTCATGCATAAAACCATCCAGTTCGCTGGATCATCGTGCGATAATCACGATTTTGCAAAAACATTATTCAAATTAGAAATTCGAAAATTTGGCAAATTTATCAAAAATCAGCTTTCCCAGAACAAGGTTCGTCAATTGAATGCAACTCAAGTCCAAGAAAAGGTGTAATGAAAGTCACAACCTCCGGCCTACATAAAAATTGTAGAATTGTTAAAATTTCGGCGTTCGTGTCAATATTGTACCGTCCCCGTTTTTTTCGACCTCTAACGTTTCAGTTCTTCGTGCTACATTTATTTTTCAATAACGTCACTCTCTCAAAACCTCGTTTTTTTGTTTTCTTTGCCTTCTTTTTTGGATTTTGAGATAGTTTGCTAGTGTGTGATCATGGATGTCTCATTTGTGTTGCAATATGTTGATTTTGATGATATGCTGGTTGGTTTTTCTCGTCCAATTACTTTTCATGGTGTGGCTTAGTTGACTCGCGAGCTACAGCTAGATTGTCTTCTAAAATTTAGAACCTTACTAATTTACTGCCCCCCCCCCACCAACCCGTTATAACCTATTGTTTTTTGTGTGCTATAATTGTATGTTTTTTTGGTTTGGTCCTACTGTCTTCTAGTGTGTGACTTAAGTTTGTTCTGGAGTAACGGCTACACTGTTTTTTGACTTTTCCAGCTTTCTCAGTCTAAAAACACACTTTTTAGTTTGTTTTGGTTCTGCCATATTTAACATTGTTAGCTTGCTGGTGGAATTTTAAGGTTTGGGTATCGCTAGGTTGTGAGATAGTTTTAATCCGGAGCTACGGCTAGTATTTGTTTTGCTTTTTTCATCCTTTTTGTATACTACTGCGTTGGGTAAATTAGTTTGTTATTGGGATATATAGCAACATGAAATTTTTTGCTGATTTGTTTTGCAGTAGTTTCTCTCCTAACTCCTATGGTGTGACTAAAACTTGTTCTGGAGTTACGACTAGATTGTGTCTTGACTTTTCCAGCTGTAGTCTACAAATACACTTTTTTAGTTTGTTTTCAGATCTGCTATTTTTTGTTTAAAATTGTTAGTTTGCTGATGGAAACTTAAGGCTTGGGTATTGCTAGGGTGTGAGCTCAGTTTAATCTGGAGCTTCGGCTCGTAAATTTTTTGCTTTTTTCATTTTTTTAGTATACTACTGCGTTTACGTAAATTAGTTTGTTATTGGGATATTAAGCCCCATAAAAAGTTTTGCTAATTTGTTTTGCTGTAGTTTTTCTCTTAACTCCTATGGTCCGACTTAATTTTGTTCTGGAGTTACGACCAGATTGTGTCTTGACTTTTCAAACGTCAGAGTCTACAATTACTGTTTTGTAGCTTATTATATTTTGCTGTAGTTTTTTCTTTTTTGCTGAGTGTTTTCTAGGTTTTTGTATCACCAGAGCTAATTTTATTCTGCAGCTACGGCTAGTAAACTTCTTGCTTTTTCAACCTTTTAGCATACTACTGCATTGCCGTAAATTAGTTTGATTTTGGGTATAAAACCCCATAGTAAATTTTGCTAGTTTGTTTTGCAAAATTTTCTCTCCTAATTCCAATGGTATGACTTAAGTTTGTTCTTTAGTTACGGCTAGATTTTGCCTTGAGTTTTCCAGCTGTCAGAGTCAACAAATACACAACAATGTGGTGCCGTCATACTTTAACAAGTCATTGAGGTCTTTATCGAAACACAATTGTGTTAATCGACGGCAAAATGGTTTAAAAATGCTTGAATGTTCTGATTCTCTCGATTACTTCATCCACAGTTTCAACACAATTAATCAAACGGACCCAAAAATTGAACAACAACAAAAAATCATACATTCATCACCCAGTTAGCCACTTTTATTTGCTTCACCATGCTGTTAACTGACAAAACTTTATTTTATATTTGTGTTTCAACTAAGGAACACTTTTTTATTCTATATTCTTAGCCTCTGAAACACCAATTTTTTTAAACAAAAACACAAATAATTATCAAAAAGTCACATAAACAACACACAATTGCTCATTTTTAATTGTTTCACCAAACTTTTAACTAAAAGAACTCTCTTGCCAACTCAATCTTAACTATCGAAAACTTTTTTCTTCTGCATTCTGACCTCGAAAATCGCCAATATTTGAACAATTTTGACCTATTTTCGTCAAAAAATACAAAAAAGTAGGTAAAAATATGAACTAAAAATTTTGAATACACAACTGAGTCCAAAACAGTATTTCATCTACAGTACTTTTATATATAAAATTTTTACTTTGAAATCTATAAAACTGCTAATTGGCGGCAAAAAAAACATGTTTTTAAAACTTTTTACCATCAAAAAACACAATTTGCCTCCAAAAAACACCTTTAGCGCACCATTCAAAGTATTTTCAACGTTTAGTTTAACCAATATTTAGCTGACCCCAATAACACACATTTCTCGACAAAGTTCTAAAATCATAAATAAAATCACCTTTTTAGTCGATTTTCAGACAAATTTTGAACACTAATTTCTCCAATTTTTCATTCCTAATGCACGATATCTTGTCCATCGTTCGCTCTTATGCTCTATTTGCACTTTGAAACTCTACATGAAACTATATTCCAAATTTTGAAATTCAATCAGATTCCATTTTTATTTTTTCTCACTTACATGTTATTTCAAACATCATCCGGGCAACAAAACTCAAAAAATTAAAACCTCTTGTGTCTTCTCAGACTCGCAAAGCTAAAAAAAACTTCTTCATGTGGATCAAAAAAAAAACAAATTCGAACTATTTTTTTCTTCCTTTACCTCAGGGTTCCATCAGGTTAGTCACTTTTGATTTGCAGTCTTCCAATAATCTCTTAGACTAGAAAAAAGATTCAGGACTTCAAAAACAATTTTAAAATTTCCACTCATGCATCTAACCAACCTTCATCGAAAATTTTACAAGTTCTATCACTCTCAAAACATCAAAGCTAACCACGAAATACAAAAATTTTGAAGTTTTTTGGAAAAAGTTTTCAAAAAGGGCAACTAGAACAGGTCTTGCGGGCATTGTAAAGAGGGAGATAATGTCCTCCGTTGCAACGCTTGCACTTCTACTACCAGTGATCAATGTAAGCATTTCCCCGCTGGAGTTTAGCGAAGAAATTGCACAAATTCAACGCCATGAAAAACCTCAAACTTATATGAGAATTGTGAATCCGAGAAAAACACGGTGAATTCGCATAAAATAATATTGGTTGCTGTCAAACAGGTTTAGTATCCTACTTAAATAGTAGTAACCTTATCACCTATAAAGAGGGTTTCTATCGACATTTAAACGTACTTCTGTCGGTGTTTAAAGTCAGAAGTTAGTTGCTTGCGCTTTTTTCCGCAAAAACAAAGACAAACTACATGTTTTAATTTGAAAATAAACAACGAGAGAGGTGCAGAAAGAGGGAATTATTTCAAGAAAACGAAGACAGAAGACCTTATACATGAAATTTTGAATTTGAATAAACTATGGTCACAACTAAAAAATGAGAAAGCTTTCCTCAATCAACAAAATGGTTGACAATTCGGTTGAAAAGGTAAACGAAAAACATCAAAACGAATTCATCACAACATAAAGTCGAACAGCATCAACAAAGAAACAAGATTTTTTCCAAAGTTTTACCAAAATTGGCAAAATTACTCATTCTCTAAGATAGCACATACAAAAGATCAAATCATCAGATCTAAAATACCGCTTTGCAATATTATCTTTTTGCAAAAGTTCATAGATTATCAAGATTTGCAAACCAATACAACAATTATACAACAATTTTGATCATTTTTTTCGGTTTTGGACATAATAAAAATGATTTTGGGGAATTGCAGCTGTAACACAGCTAAAATTTTAATGAACTCCGTGTTAGACTGGTTTTTGGTCACATCAAAAACAACGAAAAATTAAGACAAATTTAAGGAAGCGTTAGTGAATGTTGCAATACTGTTGAGTGTTGTTTCTGTTCCTGATGTTGTTTCCTAGAGTGATATGCTGGAAACGATTGATAGGAGCATTGATGGATTGCATCCGTCAGTCAGCCATGGTGCAAGGGCTGAGCCGATTTTCCTTTTGATTGACTCCGCGTGACCCACAGTTTTTATGACAGGCAACAAACACTGCAAGACATAACTAGAAATTTTTGCATAATAATTTTGAACTGTCCATAAAAGTGAATGTTTACATGTTTAACCGGCAAGTCTAGGAAACCCCACCAGTAATTTTTGCTAGTGTAGGGGCAACCAAAATAATTTCAGACAGTTTCTTGGAAAAAACTCATAAACGGTCATCGATTGATTATTCATTTTTGAACGTTTTTGGTCAATTTTGATCCAATACAAAAAAATATAGAAAATCAATAAAGGATATTGCTAGACGGTACTTTCATGCATAAAACCATCCAGTTTGCATATGATCGTGCGATAATCACGATTTGCAAAAACATGATCCAATTCAGAAGAATTTCGAATTTTTGGCAAATTTATCAAAAATCAGCTTTCCCAGAACAAGGTTCGTCAATTGAATGCAACTCAAGTCCAAGAAAAGGTGTAATGAAATTCACAACCTCCGGCCTACATAAAAATAGTAGAATTTTATACCTTCGGCGTTCGTGTCAATATCATACCGTCCCCGTATTTTTCGTCCTCTATTGTTTCCATTCTTCGTGTTCCGTTTATTTTTCAAAAACATCACTCTCTCAAAACTTGTTTTTTTTGTTTTTCTTTGCCTTCTTTTTTGGATTTTGAGATATTTTGCTAGTGTGTGATCATGGATGTCTCATTTGTGTTGCAGTATGTTGATTTTGATGATATGCTGGTTGGTTGTTCTCGTCCAGTTACTTTTCATTGTGTGGCTTAGTTGACTCACGAGCTACAGCTAGATTGTCTTATAAATGTTAGAACCTTACTAATTTACTGCCCCCCACCAACCCGTTATAACCTATTATTTTTTGTGTGCTATCATTGAATGTTTTTTTGGTTTGGTCCTACTGTCTTCTGGTGTGTGCCTTAGTTTGTTCTCGAGTAACGGCTACACTGTTTTCTTTTACTTTTCCATTTTTCTCAGTCTAAAAACACACTTTTTTAGTTCTGCTATATTTAACATTGTTAGTTTGCTGATGGAAACTTAAGGCTTTGGTATCGCTAGGGTGTGAGCTAGTTTTAATCCACAGCAACGGCTAGTATCCGTTCTGCTTTTGTCATCCTTTTAGTAAACTACTGCGTTGCGTAAATTAGTTTGTTATTGGGATATAAAGCAACATGAATTTTTTGCTAATTTGTTTTGCAGTAGTTTCTCTCCTAACTCCTATGGCGTGACTAAAATTTGTTCTGGAGTTACGACTAGATTGTGTCTTGACTTTTCCAGCTATAGTCTACAAATACACTTTTTTATTTTTTTCAGATCTGCTGTATTTTGTTTAAAATTCTTAGTTTGCTGATGGAAACTTAAGGCTTGGGTATTGCTAGGGTGTGAGCTAAGTTTAATCTGGAGCGTTGGCTAGTAAATTTTTTTGCTTTTTTCATTTTTTAGTATACTACTGCGTCACCGTAAATTAGTTTGTTATCGGGATATTAAGCCCCATAAAACGTTTTGCTAATTTGTTTTGCTCTAGTTTCTCTCCTAACTCCTATGGTCCGACTTAAGTTTGTTCTGGAGTTACGACCAGATTGTGTCTTGACTTTTCAAAAGTCAGAGTCTACAATTACTGTTTTGTAGCTTATTAAATTTTGCTGTAGTTTGTTCTTTTTTGCTGATTGTTTTCTAGGTTTTTGTATTACCAGAGCGAGAGCTAATTTTATTCTGCAGCTACGGCTAGTAAATTTCTTGCTCTTTTCAACCTTTTAGCATACTACTGCATTACCGTAAATTAGTTTGTTATTGGGATATAAAGCCCCATAGTAAATTTTGCTAGTTTGTTTTGCCATATTTTCTCTCCTAATTCCAATGGTATGGCTTAATTTTGTTCTTGAAATACGGCTAGATTTTGTTTTGAGTTTTCCAGCTGTCAGAGTCAAAAAATACACTTTTGTTGTTTTTCAACCTTTGCTGTAGTCTGTTTAATTTTACCGATTGGTTTTTAGGTTTGGGTATCGCTAGAGTGTGAGTTGAATTTATCCTGTAGTTACTGCCAGGAAGTTTTTTGCCCTTTTATCCCTTTTGTTTTACTGCGTTGCATTGAATTAATTTGTTATTGGTATATTAAGCCTGATATTGACTGTGGCTATTTTGTTTTGCTTCTCTTCTAATTCCTATGGTGTGATTTATGTTTGTTCTGGAGTTACGGCCAGTGTGTTTGGCTGAATTTTTTTGCTGTGATCTGATAGTACTTCTTCGCCTCCTCGCTCGTTGCGTTCTTGTTTCCCACCCGTTCTTTCACGTCTGCACGTTTTGTTGCGGGCAATCTGCTCGACAGTTCCCTTAAATCCCTCCTTTTTCCCGCCGCTTTCTGTGCCCATCGTCGAAAATTTCCCTTCCATCTGTTTCCTTCTTCCTCCCGTTGTGCGTCGTTTGCCGGGTTTCCTTTCCATCGTTTCGTTTTCCATTTTCGTTTTTACGTCGTTCAATCAGCTCATCGGTCCCGTTTCACGTTTCGTGCCTGCGTTTCCAACCGGCTCGTTTCAATTAACACTTCATCATGCTTCCTCCACACGGCCTTCCCTAAACCGCCGCTTGTCTCTTTGTATTGTCTCGCTTGCTTGAAGTCACGTCAGAGGCTCTCTCCCCGTTAGTCACTTTTGCGAATATTGTGCTACTCGGAATCAGTTTTTTGCGCTTTGGCGGCTTGATTATCAAGTCGTAGTCAATTGGGTTTGGTATAGCCCTTATTTCGCGTGTTTGTTTGGAAGTTGCTCTACATTGACCAATCAGCTATTTAAAGATCATGACCAAACCACAACAGAAATTCAGAAAAGCGCTTTTATTCAAGATTTAATCTAGGATCCGAGTTATGTCACATCCACAAAGACATCACTGGCGCCATAGATCCACATGACAGAAAGGTTAAAGTTGAAAAAGGTTCTATTTTAAAAGATGCCTTCAGTGAGTGAGTACAGAAAATTAGAGAACTCTTTGTCTTGGCAACTGAAACCGGAAAACATGCGTCAATTTTTCCCTTCCTTTAGCAATGATTGGATGATGTAACTAAGAGCAATGATAAATTCCTGCTTGCGGCTAGAAGCCATGTTGACTCAGTTGCAGACCGAGACATCGAATGCGAGAGCCTCAATCCTCAAGGACAGTCTAAGAGAAGTTCTCGCGGAACAACTTCAACACTGTCAAGCCACCACAAACATGAATTTCTCATGGAAAAATTACAACGCGAAGAGGTTGGGCAACAAGAACAAGATGCCTTGAGCCTCACAAAACAAAAACACGAATTTGTTATGTGGAAAAAGGAGCTTGAAATACAACTGGAGCAGATGGAACTTCAAGAATTACAAGAAGACCATCACCAGCGTGTTGCAGCCGTTAAAATAAAAGAGGCCGAACTGATGGATAAAAAATCTTTGTTTAGTCACCACTAAGGTAAACTTAAGTTACTTAAACAACGGGTTAAAATTTGTGCAGAATTGGTGCAGAAATTATAAATTTGTGCAGAATAGGGTAAACTCGTTTCCAACCCGTAATTTATTGCCTGCCGCAAGGCTTTTTCTCGTCCTGGATCAGTAATTGCCGACCATCTTTTTCAATAATCTGCTGTTAGTAATCTTCCAGAAAACTCGAGTAATATTGTCGGTAACTCAAATCACCTCTAAATTCTATCTCACTAATTGCAATTTCATTTGATCAACAAGAGGCGTTGTAAAGGGAATACCTCCATGCTTAACTCCAGCAATCTTGAAGGATCCAGCAGGCACAATGTCCTTAAGGCAAAGGAGTGGTTAACCCAGTGAGACAAGTACAAACCGACGTACAAAATGTCGCAACCCCACCTCCTCATTCATCAATGCAAATTCCCTGGCCACCGACATCTGTTACGACAACCTCGAATTCCATCAATTTTTTCCTGATTTGTCACCAAATCCACAGTCAAATCAATCACGGATCAACCCGCTCTATACTTGAGACCAAAGAATTCTAGTCTGCCTGGTCCGTTGCATCTACCCAACCCTCATTTTTAAGGAACAACAGAATCCGCCCCAAAGTAACATTCCAAATGCAACACAATTCCCTAATACCCACCTCCAGCACAACTTATCTCCATCCCCAAACCAAAACGTGGACCCGCATCCGTAATCCCGCCTCATCTTTTAGTTCACTTCGGACTTAACGTAACTCCACCTGCAACCCAAACCAGTGTATCACAACAAGCGCCCATCTTAAAAAACGCATACGTTCCCATGAAGCACCTCTTGCCGCGTTCCACCGGACCGAAACGTCCCCTAGAGTGAAACCTTAATCTAAACATGTGGCGTTTTCCTCAGAGTCGCCCCTAAACGTAAATCAGGCGACAAATAATGCAGCCGTTCTCATTAATTTAGCCGACCCGACTCCCCAGCACTGCTAACCCAGCCATCAGTCATCCAATCTTGCAATAAACTCCAACAAAAAAATGCTCATAGCAACCACAAAGCAACTTATAGTATCCGCTTTTTTCCCCTCAGTACAACAACTAATATCTTGCCACCTTTTGTCGAGACCTCCAACAAATCGCCGTACCGCTCCAATGCCATTGTTCTGAGGTGGCCAACAGCATGCAACGCCAACAGCCGAAATTGCGAGCGGGGTTAAGGCATTGCCTGACGCCATAACCAGCAAGAGGAACAACACGATACCCGAATGAAAGTTGACCCAATACAATGGGGTCAAATGAAAGTTGTCCCAATACAGCGGCACGAATGGTTTGGTGAATTAAAAAGCGCAATTGACTTTCAGTTACTGACAAACCTTAAGACACTCGTAACTGGTAAAGCTAAAACAGCTATAGCTGAGTTCGCCTACTGCGGCGCAAGGTACAAAGACGAACTGTGAACCTTATAACGTAATTTTGCTCAACCACAGGCGGTCGTAGGTGATCATTTGGACACTCTCAACAGCTTTTAGCCATTTATGATGCAGAAAAGCAATCCCATCATTAATATACGAGGTTGCAGTTCAAGTCTTGTCGGGGTGTCTTCAACCAAATCACTGTCATTTGCTTGGATATAAAAAAGCTGCTCATAGAAGCTACCAGCCAGTTTGAAGGAGTCTTAGTCAATCTTCACTGTCAAAGGGTATTGGGTGAAGCCTGCTTGTCTGGCTTTTAATGACTGGTTAGGCAAAAAAGCCGAGGAGCACGATTTAACAAATACAGCAATTCAAAAAAATTGAAGATACCACCAATTCACTAACTAGAGCGAAATTTTCATCAAAGGCACTTGTTGCAAATACGCAACACATGGTTCCTCAGGAGCCGCAACAAAATTGTCCATTAACATCTATACCAAGCTGCATTGTATGTAGAGGCAGCCATAAGCCAGCTCTTGGAAGGTCGTTTATTTAACAAATACTTCCACGCAGCAAGCCAATTTTGTGACTGAGGAAAAGCTCTGTTCATATTGTTTGCGTGGTAAACAGGTAGTGCACCAAAAAAAGTTCAGGTAGTGCACCAGCCACCGTAAATGTAGAAAAGATAGCTGCAAATGGTCGCACAACACCACCGCATTACTCCATTGGGCTGAAAATTTTATCCAGCTAAACCATCAACAAACATCATTATTTCGAAGTCAAACGCAGGTGGTAATAAACCGTATACCGGCCAACAGCAAAAAAGCATGTCGACCACTTTGTCTTCTGTCACGGATGTCAAAGGCCTCCTTCAGGTGACAGAATTGCAACTAACTAAATCTTCTTGAACTTATACCACAATGTTGATTTTATGCGAAAACGCTTGCAGAAGCTCTTGAGTGTCCAATAGACTCTTAGTTAGACTTGAATTAAAAGGTACTGCATCAAAATTGAAGGGATAAAACGTAAAGGAAAAAAGAAAGTTTTCGTTGACAGAAAAGGTGTTAGTTGACAGTCACGCCTCATAAAGATTCAGATTTCGAAGCTTCCACTGTACATTCCCATGTGAGGGAAAGATTAAACGTGGGTAGCAGCATCATTGACGTCATGTCAGTATGTCACGGGCCGTTGAAAACATCCTGCTCCGAAAATCATCTTTTCGTTACTAGTAGAGCCTAAATCTTTCGAAATGTGGCCGCCGAGAGTCCTTCAGAAAGGCTACATAATAACAATTCCTGAAGTTCACGTGTTCGAGCAGCGATCGGATAACAATTGGTACCCACCACATCATCCCGTGATCAACGCGAAAAAAATGGAAAAGTGCGTAGGGAACAAAATGGTGCAGCGTTTTTCTTTGACCAAATCTTTTCTCAATGGCCCCGACATGCTCTAGAACTACTCAGGTTTCGCCAACCTACATTTGCCGTATCTCCAGATGTCGAAAATAAGTTCCAAAGGATTGGTGTCTCTGACTGTGACCAGCCATCACTGCGTCTTTTGTGGCACGAGGAACCCTCAACAGAAGTTCTAGTGTAACAATATACGCGCAATATAGTTGATGCTAAAGACACGTCAACATGCGCTAAGTATGCAATGCAAAGCACGGACTGAGAAAAAACAAATACGTACCCTGAATCAACGAAACCCGTCCTAGAAAACTTCTACATGGACGAATACTTGTTTTCGCTGGGTCCCCTGTGGGCATAAAATCCAAGGAATTGGTGCATCTCCATTTAGGTGGGTTAAAGCTTGCAAAATTTGTAAGCAATCTGCTAAATCTTGGGGATCAAAATGATGTCACACCTCAGTCCACCGAACCAAAGGTAATCGTGTCCTTTCATGAGGAATCAATGCCTTTGCTTGGGTTAAAATGGAAAACAACAATGAAACTCAAACTGCGAGTTGCGGTACTTCCAGTACAGTAACTAAGTCTTTAACACATTAATAGATACTGAGCCATGTGTCTAAGGTTTTCAATTCTATCGGTTTAATGGCACCATTTACCGTTGGTGCCCAATTGTTACTAAAGGACATCTCGCGTGTCAGCGGGTAGCATTAAGATGAAGAGCTAAAAAAGACACCGTTGAATGGGGTGTAGAACTACCGAGTCTTGCCGAAATCACTATAACAAGTAGCTTTTTTCCAGGAACTTCGGTAGTTCGCAAAAAGTTTTAATTGTCGTTGCGTTTCTCCAAGCTCAAGTAACTACTTCGAGTGGGCCCCAAACGGAAATTACGTTTCTCCTTTAAAAAGCTTGAGTAGCACCTATGAAGGTGATGAAAGTTCCAAAGCTGGAATTAAAGTCAGCGCTACTGGCCATTCGATTGAAACAGGATATCTGTTGAGCTCTCACAGTGAACTTCAACAAGGTTTTCATGTGGACAGACAACACTACTCTCTTGCAACGGCATAATTCGACAAACAAGCCCCCAGTATTCATCCATTTTAGCGAGATCTTAGAGTACACTAGCGTTGACGAAGGGAACCACGTTGCCTTAAGTGATAACTCGGCAGACGGAGGTACTCGTGGTATTTCCGCTGAGGTTTTGCAATCGAGTAGGCGGGGACGGGGTTCAGAAATCCCCCACAAACCAACCAATTCCTATTCGAACAAAGCACTGAATTAGTTAAAAGCATCAAACTTGGTATACTAACAAAAGCAAATGACAAAAACTAACCCATCACTGGCCGCATCAGTAACCAAATTAGTTAAAGAACCGTCTCCGCAACTAAACCCCTTCGATTAGTTCAGTTCTTATCAAAAGTTTCTATAGATAACAACATACCTACCCCGCTGTTACCGTCCCAAGAATGCTACTGTAACATTGATGGTAGTACAATAGATCCCACTGATCTTGACGAAGCCGAGCTTCATCTACAGCTTTTCCTTCAAGAAGAATCTTTTAATTCCAAAAGAAAAGATCTTGAAATTAGATCCGTTAAACGGAGTTGCCGTATTGCTCCATTTACTCCTTTTGTCAGACCCAATTGTCTAATTCGTTCGGCTGGCCGCGTAAAACCGTTGGCCGAAGTTAATTTTTATCTTAAACATCCTATCGTTCTTGGCGCGCGCCATTTTACCGCCAAAACTTTTTCTGTGTCATACTCACGTAAAAAATCACTATCAAGTCACTGAATATGTGCGGGCTAAATTAGAAGAATGCTATTTCATCCTGAAACTAAGATCTTTACTGCGTTCAATTAAATCTAACTGTGTTAGGTGCAGAATGTTTTCGCGCTACCACTATTCAAACAATAATGGCTGAACTCTTGTAGAAAGATTTGCAATCTTCTCCTTTTACTGACACCGGGGTCATTTTTTCGGCCCGTTTTACGTCACCGTTTGTCGGATTACCGAGAAGAGGTAGGGTCTCGTCTTGTCTGACTATCCGTGCTGTCCATGTGCAAATCGTCCCGTCTATGAAGGCTAATTCATGTGTAATGAGAATAGAGATGTTTGCCTCCCACCGAGAAACACCTAGCATGTTTTGGTCCGATAATTGTACCGGCTTTGTTGATGCGGAGAAAGAGCTCCGCTAAGCATTGAAAAATGGAACACAGAAAACATTGCCGCTGAGCTTGCCCACAAAAGCATAAAACAGAGGTTCAACCCGCCCAGTGCGCCACATCAAGGTGGCGTCTGGGAGAGGATAGTACGTAGCTTTAAACGAAAATTTTAAACCATTCCCCGTACTTGTCGCCTCAGCGACAAAGTTTTGATTACAGTTTTTTGTCTCGCGCAATACGCAACCTAAAGCACGCCCGTTAACGCCCATAAGCGCCGACCAGTCTGACTTTGGCGCAAAAACCCGTAATCATTCTGTACTTAGTAACCAAGCAACTGCAACTCCGTCCGTCATAAGCGTAGATGATTTTGATCACTTTAAGCGATTCGCCCGCGCACAGTCTTACGCTAACGCTGCCTGACCGTAAACGTATTGGATCAAAGAGTAGATCCCGTTGCTAAAGCAACGTTTCAAGTGGCAGACGCCTGCTGAACAACACCTAAACACCTGTGACTTGGAGTTATTGAAGAAACCAGCCCAAGGGCTTACTAGCCTACCACTTGGATCAATGATCTTTGTTACGGTTCCGATAGCGTCGCACGCTCCTCCGTATTGCGCACGTCCGCCAGATCGCTCTTCCGCCCGCTTGTAAAAATGATACGCATTCTCTCAAAATCTTCTTTTGGCCGGAGGATGATACCAAGTAAATAAAGCGGGTAAAGAAAAATATCAAGCGAGGGAATACTAGCCAAACAGAATAGAGTATTTTAATACGCGAAAAAATTGTTCCAATTTGAATTAAAGCTACAAAAATTTGGTACAGCCTAATTTTGAAGTAAATAAAAACATATATGTATCAATTAATGTGATTTTTGTCTTGATGTTTTTAGGTTCTTTAGACAATTGTTGACCGATTATGAGCCGATTTTGGCGTCAAGGAAGTCAAGCAAAACAAAATGGTAAACGAGCATCTAAAACCCTTGCCGTATAAACCTCACTTGTTGTCTTCGTCGTACTAAAGCTTATACGTTGCTTATTATACAAGAACACTATAATGTTGCTGGACCTTATGAGTTAAAACTTCGGTAGACTGTTTCGATTATCAGCTACAACCTTGTTTAAAAAATAAGGGTTTATTTTAGTCGTCTCTCTCATTGTACATTGGCCACGAAAAATGTTTTTGCAGAAAAACTGGTATACCTGAGGCACAGCTGTTAGTTGTTCATTTCTTATCTTGGAATATTATTGCTTTATGGACTAGAATCTTTAAAAACAGAAAGAAGAAAGCACACGTTCAGATACGTACAAAACAATACCAGACTTCCAAAGTTGTTTTTGTACCAGACTTCCAAAGTTATCAAATAAGGGACCCAGGCCTAGACCTCCACTTATGAGAAGACTTTAAAAGTCTAGTAGGGGGGCCAATATTGACTATAATTACACGGTCAAGCTTCCTGGTTAAAATCGAGCTAATGTCTTTTCATGGGTCGAGCTAAAGTCCTTTCATAACCAACAAAGTCGAGTTAAGGTCTTTTCATGGGATTTCTGGTTTTTTTTTAATCGTAAAAGGTGAAGGAGCATACATGCTGACTATGTTATACGCAATATTGCACGTAAAATGCTAATGGAAAAAAAGCAGATAACATAGTGTCGAGCTTAAGTCCAGCCCAAATTTTGGGTCGAGCAAGTCTTTTGCGCAAAATCTGAGTCGAGCTTAAGTCCAGAATGTCTTAAAGTCCAGCTAAAATCTTTTCATAGATCAAATGAGTCGAGTATGGTCTTTTCATAGTACTTTTTGTTGGAGCATTGTCTTTTCATAAGTCTGTACCTAGACCTGGGGATCGATATATACATTGGGAAAGCGAAATTTTAAGTTCGTTTTGCGGTTCATTTTAATGTTAAATACACGATTCATTACTGAAAATCTACGCTAATTGGTAATTGAGAGCACAAATTGAGCATAATAATTCATTTTTTTTATTTCGTTATTTCAATTTACATATGTATACTGTAATGATGCAGTATTAGGAGCAAAAGAATTAGTTAGAAAAAGCCATTTGTTCTGAAAATTTTATTAACTTTCATTTGTGAAGGAAAATAAGTTATAGTTAAGTTGTTGATTTGAAGGTCTCAAAAATACTTACTTTGCGCCAAGAAAGAAAAAACTTAAAGGTTGTCGACCCAGCGCCGATTAGTTTCTTCCGCTTGGGAATCCTGAAACAACTTAGCAAAACTAAGCATGGAAAAAGATACCAAGCATCTATTTAAAACAATTTGACTGTGCGCCTAAAATAAAAAAAAAACAGAATATGTGAGTTGGGGTGAAAAAATTTGACTAATTAGGGCAAAGTGCTGAGACGAAGCAATTTAACCACGGACGGCACGAAATTTGGACAAATGCAAAATAGGAAAAAGCTGATTTTCATTGAGTACGTACATTTCACAGTGTTTTCTGTGATTAATCAACAATGGAGCTAATTGGAGGCTTCAATGCGCCACTAAATTTTACCCTCCCAGGTCGATGTGGCCAGACCGAAGTGACCCCTGATCAGACGATTTTCGAGCGCACACATTTTCCCGGTGCGCTCGAATTACATGGTCTGGAAAAAGCTTCGAGCGCACTTTTGTCTGGACAATGGTCTGGAACTTGCCTGATCAGAGGCCACTTTGTTCTGGGACGGTCTGATCAGAGGTCACTTTGGTCTGGGACGGTCTGATCAGAGGCAGTTTCAAGCACACACTAGTCTGATCAGAGGCCGATTCGAGCGCACACTAGTCTGACCAGAGACCAATTCGAGCGAAATTTTTTTCAATTTTTTTTTGTTTTACTGACTTTGGTTGTCTCGGGTAAGAGACAACAATAAAACAGCATTCTGATCGAAACTTCATCTGCAAATCTGATGGGTTTGATCAGAACCAAGGGGTCCAGCTGATAACAAATGCCGGTCCCCTCAAGAAAAGATTTTGAATCAAAGTAGATCAAGACGTTTTTATGCAGAGCTGTCTAAGTTCATTTTTTCAGTTGAAAGCATAAAAAAATGGCATACTCAGTAATTTTTTGATCATTTTTTTCCGATTTACTTTCTTTAACCATACTTTCAGGATTGTTTTTTTTTGATAGTTGAATATAAGATTGATAAAATGATAGATGAAATGAATATATTATAACAATATTGAGATATTTGTTCATGTTCAAAATCATTCTCTGATCAGAGGTGATTTCGAGCGCACTTTAGTCTGGGACAATATTTCGAGCGCACTTTAGTCTGGACAATGGTCTGGAACTCGTCTGGACAATGGTCTGGAACTTGTCTGATCAGGGGTCACTTCGGTCTGGAACTCGTCTGGTCAGAGGCGGCTTCGAGCGCACTTCGAGCGCACAATGATTTTCGAGCGCATACTCGTCTGATCAGAGGTCACTTCGGTCTGGGACGGTCTGATCAGAGGTCCCACTTGTCAGGGACGGTCTGATCAGAGGTGATTTCGAGCGCGACCTCAACCTGGGCTGTCGTCTAATTTGATGCCTGCAAAAATCGGTTTTACTGATTCACCTTACCATTCTCGCTTCAAAAGTCTGTTGTCTAAAATACACTAAATACATTGTTCAAGCGCTAATGGTTGTCGCATCTACATACTGATAAATATTGTTCAAAATTATTGTCTAAGTAAAGAAGTAAAATCCTTTTACTTATGTCAAGTCCCCGGGATCAAAAAAATCGGTCACAATTTGGTAAATAAAGAGATTTAAAAATATATTTACAGTTGAAATCTTAACCATCTGATTACAAAATTTTATCATTTTTGCGTATATTATAATTCCTAAATCAAAACATACCTGAATGCGTCTTCCAAACATCCATACAAATCAAGCTTTATTGGGAAGATACAAGAGCATTAATAGTACTGACACTAAATTGATTGGATCAAGCAATTTACAAAATACTAAGCGCGGTTTTTGTCAAGCAAAACTAAAAAGCAGTTAATTTTTGATTAGAAAGAAATCTGTCCTCTGGCTTTGGCTTGTTGAACTGATATCCCGATAGAAGGGGGATGCTTAGACGAGATTTCCAGGAACGAGTTCTTAAGCTGAACTCCGTCTATCGCCTCAATATACTCACCTTTCCCTATCTCAGCCAACTTCTTCAACTTATCGAAATTAATGTTGCCGAAACCAATTATGTACACTTTGAGACCGTTTTCAATCGAAAATTTCTCGTTGAGTTTTTTCATTTCTTCATCTCCGTTATTCCAAATTCCATCTGACATGAAAACAAGAACAGGGGTCATATTCTTCTGCAGATTTTTCTGTATCAGAACACTTGTGTTCATCAACGCCACAGCAAAGTCATTTTCACCACCTTCGAATTTCAGAAGATCGGACTTGTAATCTTGCAAAGAAATGAAATTAGCAACAATGCGGGTCTGTGCGTTGTGTATGGCAATCGATACCCTGTCAGGGGCATTTGGGTTTAGTGCCAGTCGCTTGTTGATGAAGGAATTGACCGCAGCTTTCAGCTCATCCCACGGTCTGCCAAACATCGAGCCAGAATCATCCAGACACAGAACGAAATGAAAGGCCGAGACTTTATGGTTGCACGGAAATAAATGTCCGTCTTTGGAAATTATTCCCGTTTTCTTTGACTTCACCTGGTCAAGAGAAGTTATCTTTTTATGCCACAAAGGCAGCGCGCAATACTTTTTATCTTTTTCATCATGGCAACTAGAGTTACAATAGGCGGGACACTTTTCAAAATCTTCACTCGCAAATTCATGGCTACAGGGATCTTCGAACCCAATGAAATTCCAGTACGCTCTGTGGGTAAGCTCGTCCTTGGGTTCCTCCTCGTTGGGTTGGTACTTAACGGTGGCATGTCTGCGATTCCTGTCTCCGGTACACTGTTTCGAATCGATTGCTCTGCAATTGGCAACGTGTATGTGACCTCGGCCAAGAGTTTTGCAGAAAATATGGCACATCTCAGCGACAGCCGGTTCTCCGACCTGGTACACGTGCTCGCCAATGTTGATTTCGTCTGCATTCGCAACGAAATTGCAGTTATGCATATTTCCGTGATTAGTGTGGTGCAACTTGTCGCCTTGAGCTATATGATCGACTGGTTTGTTGCAGATATTTAAGCACGTTGGGCATTTTTCAGTGCACGTATGTGCCCCAACAGAGCAAAGGTGAGATCCGTCATGTGACTTTAAGAATGGGGCAATTTTCTGTCTACACTGATGCTTCTTGCTAGTTTCGACAAACTTCAGACTGTAGTTAAACGTCTCCTTTTTCCCAACAAAGACTTCGTCTTTCACCTGTTTCTCTGTGATTACTTGACAGAACCCTTCATGTTCACAGTAGTTATCGCAATTGTGACTTTTTCCACAGAAATGATCATTGGTATCAAGCGCCGAGACCCCATCGGGTAGGAAAAACGCCGGTTCCCAATTTAAGTTAAGCTCTTTCCTGTACTTTTCACTCAGTTCGGTTCCGTGGAAGTGGTCGGTTGAGGTGCACATGTTGGAGCAGTTTTCAATGCAGCACGCAGCAATACATTGATCCTTGGCGCATTTGTGAACCGTGTGCTGGACTTCGCTTTCAATGACACACCGTCCAGTACAAATCTGCAAGCTACATATTTGGTTGCATGGGTGACTTTTTTGAGCGCATTCATGACCTCCAGAGTGATCTATAGTTTTATTACATTGGCCAGCACAACCGTTGACCACTTTGAAGCGACACGATTCAGTGCAGAGGTGGTCTGCGTGTAGACAATTGTGGCTACCTTTGTGACCAAACAACAAGGCGCAGCTGTTTTTGCTGACAGCGCAGTACGAACAAACTCCGCTACAAATGTGATTGGTTGAGCATTCGTGCTCTAAGTCATGGTTTGAAATATGAGTGCACTTTAGGAAACAACTTGAACACTTTTCGTTGCATAGACAAAACCACTGTGCATACTTCAAATTCTGGGCATCTAGTTTTTCCAATTGCATCCCAATGAGATCCGTAGACTCTGCATTCTCTAATCGTCTCCATTCCCGGAAATTTTCCTTGATCCATTCTCGAATACGGTCAAACCGAAACAACACACACTGACCAATGTACATCTCCAAATCAGAACGCCAACTTTCAACGTTATCACAGGTCAATTTTGACATTTCGACGAATCGGGTGACAATTTCGTCGAATCCCGATTCTTGCAAGATCGTTTCATGGTCATCTAGCCTAACATCTCCGATAGCTCCCAAAGCAATGCTCTTAATGTTCGAAACAGAGAACGTTGGATCATCGTAACTGAGCAGTTCGCTCTCATTTTCGCCATTTGCTTGATCAGCAGCTAGTCGTCCGTAACGAATTATATCAGTCATGTGCAAGTTCAACTTCTTGATTCTCCCTTCGATTTGTTGCCGACCTAAAGGTGTGAAATCGTTAATAGCTAATTTTGCCATCAGCAGCTTCATAGTATCTGCAAACACGCGACCACCTGAAAAGACGGCATTTATGTCATCCTGAATGATTCAAAGAAGTACTTCGATACTCGAGTAATAATCCTTCGTTTCGAACATTGGAGCAGACACTATTGCGAAACGACCTCTGTACAGTTTTCTGATAAAATTTTTGTCACTCCTTTGTACGACTCGCATCAGTTTCTCTTTGATTTCTCTTTTAGAGCTGTGCTTAGACGACTCGGCGACGTCATTGATGAAAATGACGAACATTCCTTGGAACACCTGGTCTTGAAGTTGATCACTTCCCAAATTGATTTTATTAAATAGTTTGTCATCGTCTCGCTCAAATCGTTTCTCAGTTTTAAAAATAGTGGCAGTTGAAATGGCGCTGTTGAACAACGAGAGTAGCATGTCTTCCTGGTCTGTTCGCTCAAAACTCCCGATTCCTTCGAAGTCTAATATGACATAGAGACAATCTTCGGTAGCCGTCACTGTCATCCAGCAGCCGTCCGTGCACCTGGTTCCTGTACTCTGGAATGACGCTCCAAGTAGATTACTCAGCAAAAAACTCTTTCCAGAGCTCTGTTTTCCCATCGAAGAGATTACCTTAATGTCTCCGGTCCATGAGCTGAACAGGATGTCGTAATAGCCAAAGCTCACTGTGCTAGCAAGATCAAACGTATTTTTAACGGCTTGAGCCCTGAGAGATTCCTCATTGGCAGCTAATATGTTAAACGAATTAGACTCGCATCTAACAATCTGCAGCGGAACGAACATCATCAATTTCAGCAACATGCTTCCCAAAATCTCTGTTTTATGAAATTCTGAAATATGCTCAATTTTGCTGAACATTTCTTCGAAATGTACGGTGACGAAGTTCATTGGTTTACCAGATTTAGACATTTCTCATTTCTTCGCGAATGTTTTTAATTTTGTTCCGGATTTTAGCCTGCAGATCTGTCGAAGAACAACAATCAAGCATCCTGTTAGAATTTCGATCAAACTATAGTCTTAAACTTAGTGAGAATTAGAAAGAAAGTTTGACTTACCAGATTAGAAAGACAAGCAATTTGATTTTGATCAAAGAAATTATATAAATGAATCGTCAAGAAATGGTGCTGAGAATCAATATTCGGTTCAAATTGGTGAATCTAGATAACTATTATTAGAGTTAGATTAAGTGATGTAAAATCTTCCCAGCATGTATTAAATGATGATGATATCTCCGGAAGTGTGAATGAATTCTCAGAAAAGTGCAAATGCATTCCATTTATGGTTCCCTTTGCGACTGATTTGCAGAAGCAAACCATATTGGGTAACCTTTGCGACCCCCACTATAAATCACGGTGCTAAGATTAGTTTTGTATCTTGACTTTTTCACACTGATAATGGGTATATATACAGCTGATTTTTGAGTCCTTTTTCATCCCCAATTTCAAATCACCATCTTGATCTAATAATCAGATCTCTCCTGTAAATCTCTAAATTCTACTGTAAAATATCATTTTGTTATTCCCTCATTTTTTGAGAAATTAATTCTTTTACTTAGTTAAAAACGCTTTTTATTCCGCTTGCGAAAGTCCATAACCCAACAGCTTATGGGCCCAGCAATTTTTTAAGTCATAATATTAATTTCCAAAACAAAACTAATTTGTTGTTGACAGTCATAATCCTTTTCTGCTTAGTACCTTTTCTTTTCACAACTGTTTTGCCTGCTCAAACTTCAATGGATCAACAGACAGTGAAGCTGCTGACCTACACAGGAAAGGCACAGGACTTTCCAATCTGGAGCACAAGATTTGTGGCGATGATGCAGACGAAGGGACTCTACAAATCACTACTGGGGACAGAGGAGCAACCCAATGAGCCTGCGCCACTGGCCAATGGGGCAACCAATGATGAAAAGAAGAACCACAAGGTGCTGAAGGATGCATATGAGAAGGAAGTTGCAGACATCAAGGAGAAACGGAACAATGTGTGGTGCCATCTGGCACTGACTCTAGATGCAACAACCCTCATGCTGATGAGACATGACTGTGTGGGAGATGACGGCATTGGGGATGGAGCAAAGGCTTGGAAGCTTTTGCAAGAGAGATTTCAGAGTGTGGAGACGCCGACAGTGGTGACTTTAGTGGCACAGCTTGCTCGACTGCAGCTCGAGGATTCTGAGGATTTGGACAGCTTCTTCATCAGAGGACAGGAGTTGCTCACAAGGCTACAAGAAGCAGGGGAAGCAGTCTCAGAGACCCTCTTCAACGCCTTGGTCCTCAATGGTCTGCCAATGAGGTATGAAAGTTTTGTTATACAGGAAAGCTTCAACCCGGCAACGAACTTCACAGAGTTGAGGAAAAGGCTGCATAACTTTCATGAGAGCACGGTGCAGAGACACAAGGGACAAAGTGGTTCAGTGGCACTGGCAGTGAAGCGTGACTTCAAGAAGGGACCCAAGAAAGGAAACTGCTTTGTGTGTGGGATCCCTGGACACTTTGCCAAGGACTGCAGGAAGAAGGAGACAGCACAATGCAGCAAGTGTGGTGAGAAGGGTCACCTAGACAGGGCATGCAAGAGACAAAGAGATGGAGGCAAACATGAGTCAGTGGCAATGGGTCCAACATTGGCTACACCAGACGAGGAATGCTGGGCAGCTCTTACCCAGTGGAAGACAGCAGGCATGCTAGTGGACAGTGGTTGTACAGATCACATAGTGACGAACATCGATGCGTTTCTGGACTTTGTGCCCATTCAATCAGTGGTCAGAAATCCCAACGGAGAGGCTTCCAGAGTGGTGGGCACAGGCTGTGTGAGGATCAGCATACCCTCAAACAAAGGGGAATTCCAATGCGAACTCAAAAATGTTCTGTGTGTGCCGGACTATTCTTCAAACCTCCTATCAGTCTCAAGATGCACGGAGTGGGGACATAGCTTCACTTTCGAGAGAGGAAACAGCTGCATGAAATTCCAAAAGGGAACTCGGGTAAAACTAACACAAGAAAATAATTTGTTTTACTTACCCTGCAGCGTTCTAGAATTCAAGATGAGTTCCAACAGCCTGAAACTTGACAGTGCAAGGAAGTGGCACAGACGATTGGGTCATTTGAATCAAGCAGATGTGGTCAGGAATGCACCAGAGACAGTGGGGGAACTCGATGATGTATGCAATGTGTGTGCATTGGCCAAGATCACAAAGACTCCAGTACCAAGAGTGGCAGAGACCCAAGCAGAAGAGAAGCTGGAGAGGGTGTTCACAGACGTGATGGGACCTTTCAGAGTAGAGTCACTGTCAGGGTTCCGGTTCTGCATAGTGTTTGCAGACCAGTACACGAAGTTTGTGTTTGTGGACTTGCTTAAGGCAAAGAGTGAAGCACTGGCCAGCCTGAAGAGATTTGTTCTCAGTGTGGGGACGCCCAAGAAGCTGAGGCAAGACAATGCGAAGGAGTTTCTCTCAGAGCAGTTCAAGACGTACTGCTTAGATGCAGGCATTCTACAGGAGAAGACCATACCAGAGACGCCACAACAGAATGGGTTAGCTGAGAGGTGCAACAGGACACTGCTGGAGATGGCAAGATGTTTGCTCATTGACTCAGGACTTCCAAAGATGATAAGGGGAGCAGCAATTCTTCACGCAGCAAGGATCAGAAACTTGGTTGTGAGACGAGGAGAAGAAAAATGCCCAGCAGAGCTGATGAGAGGTATAAAACCTAAGCTTCCAATTAGTAAATTATCTATTTTTGGTTGCACAGTCTTCATGAGGAAGAGGGACAGAGAAGTCAGCAAACTTGAACCCAAGGCACTGGAAGGAAAGTTTGTGGGTTACACTGAAGGAGAAAACGGATACCTGGTGTACATACCCAACACACGCAAGGTGATGGCAGTTCGCGATGTGATCATCAAGGAGTCTGAAGTGGGCTCAATCCCTGACAACAAAGAAACGGCGGACCTACTAGATGATGGGTCGGAACTGGGAATCTGCCACCCAGATGATGGTCATCAAGACGATGACAACAGAGAACGACAGGACGACAGGAGAAACGTCCAATAGCAATTGGAGAAGACAACCAAAGTTGTATCAGACTCTGCCAAAACCCAGTCATGCACAAAAGGAGCAAGCACATCGAAACAAAGTTCCACTTCATCGGGGACAAAACGGAGGATGGGACTATTTCAATTCATTACGTTCCTACAGACAAAATGGCAGCGGACATCTTCACAAAGTCCTTACCCGTTTCGAAAGTGGAAACATTCAGAGCAGTTTTGATGGGAACAGACTCTACGCAATCAGCTCAAGTCTGAGTGGGGGTGTTAGAATTTCGATCAAACTATAGTCTTAAACTTAGTGAGAATTAGAAAGAAAGTTTGACTTACCAGATTAGAAAGACAAGCAATTTGATTTTGATCAAAGAAATTATATAAATGAATCGTCAAGAAATGGTGCTGAGAATCAATATTCGGTTCAAATTGGTGAATCTAGATAACTATTATTAGAGTTAGATTAAGTGATGTAAAATCTTCCCAGCATGTATTAAATGATGATGATATCTCCGGAAGTGTGAATGAATTCTCAGAAAAGTGCAAATGCATTCCATTTATGGTTCCCTTTGCGACTGATTTGCAGAAGCAAACCATATTGGGTAACCTTTGCGACCCCCACTATAAATCACGGTGCTAAGATTAGTTTTGTATCTTGACTTTTTCACACTGATAATGGGTATATATACAGCTGATTTTTGAGTCCTTTTTTATCCCCAAATTCAAATCACCATCTTGATCTAATAATCAGATCTCTCCTGTAAATCTCTAAATTCTACTGTAAAATATCATTTTGTTATTCTCTCATTTTTTGAGAAATTAATTCTTTTACTTAGTTAAAAACGCTTTTTATTCCGCTTGCGAAAGTCCATAATCCAACACATCCAAATGTCTAACATTTTCTGATCATGATTTAACAAGTCGTCACATGGGAACTTTGAATACATCCAGTACAAGCAGTTGATCCAATGATCTCTTTCCTCTTCCTTCGATTCTCCTTCCGTTTTCGGATTACCGCTACCTATGTCCCTCTTCTTAATACTGGGGGCTCCCGACACCAACACCTGGTGCACAAACAGTTTCGATTCTGCTGGTAAGAAAATAAGTGATCTGCTACCCTGCATAAAAGTTTTTATTTCATCTGAATCTCCTTCTAAAGGTAGGCTGGTGAGTACGCGCGCAGTTTCTGTCATTATAAAATATAGAGTCTGTTCCACAGAGCAAGCGACTACGCACTGTCCGTCACCGGTGCTTATTAGCCTTTCGACATCACTTTCGACGATTGCAGGATTTAATAGAAATTTTTGATCCGTGTAATCAATTTTCTGCACTCGCGTTCCCATGGCGACTCAAAGACAATCGCTGCTTGGTTGAAGGCAAAATGAAAAATTATCTTCGTCTGTTCCACAGTCGAAATCGTTTGCATAGGTGTCAATAATAGGATACGTATGTCGCGTTTGGTAATGTTCGTCCATTTTGTAAACTTGTATGCAACCAAAGTGTCTTCCATGAAAAGACCGTACTCGACAATAATTGGCTATGAAAAGACTTAGCTGGACCCATGAAAAGACTTTACCTGGACTTTAACTAAGTGCTGGACTGTGTATTTATAGTCAATAAAGACCCCCGCCCCACTAGAATTATAAAGTCTTTTCATAAGTCGAGGTCTAAACCTGGGAAAGCAACGACACGCGCAGCAGGATCGAAGGATGACGCAGAAATAGTTTTTCCGACGGGAATGCAAAATTTCTCTTTTTGCAATTGCAGGTTATAGACTACTGTTTTCGATCCAGTCTTGAGATTTATTACAATCAAAGCAGTGACATCATCAATAGGATAAAACGCCTGCACATTTTCGCCGTCTTTCAACACAAAATTGCCAACATGGTTCGCATTCGAAATCCCGATATTTGGTAAATCACTTTCTGAACTTGTCCATGGATACCGGGAGACCTCATAATTTAGCTGCAGATCGTTGCTGTGAAGCTTTCTGAAGCGTGCCTCAAATTTATGTTCGGTGCCACATTTGAGAATTTCGCAGATGCCTTCGATTGCAGCGCACTGTTGGCTTGCAAGATACGAGTTGAAGTGACACAGAATGTGACGTAATAGAAATTCATCTCTGAGTCCCTCACTGATTCTAGATCCAAGAGCTCTCGCTCTGCTCTTGAAACTGAAAGTTAAGTCCTTATCCTTCTTCAAAAACATGGAAATAGTTTCAGATACATGCAATTCAAACTCTTCCGCCATCTTTGAAATCGGATCAAAATCGCTGGGTTCCAAACGCTCTATTTCTGTTTTGTAGTCCACGTGACCAATTTTGCACAACTTCTCACGTTGATAAGGTTTCAAATCAACAAACGGGCAGTCTTCATATTTCTCCGGCAATATTTTTCGGCGCCTTAAGCTGGTCCACGTTATGAATTGTTTTGTGTCTTTGTCAAACTTCTCAAATTTAGCGTTCTTCTTTATTTTTTCCGTTAATCTTCGATCTGTACTTTGCAACTAACACAGAAATGCTTTCCTTGTCTCGACCGACAAACTTCATAAACGACCCTTCTTCGTCTACGCAAACTTAAGCATCATAGCGGCTTGCTGGTGCACAAATTCGAGAATGAAAAATTTTATTGTGCTATGCTTTAAAATAACAACTGCGACTTTGTTCGGATCTATTGACCGCCGCCCCCGCTAAAATTGGCTAAAATTAAGCGTTATTTGTTAGCTGACGTGAAATTACCGCATCTGGCCAGCATGCCTCGAGAGCCATGGCCATGCCTTAGCGGCCCCTGGGACTGATTACGTACAACTATGCCGACGTATTACTACACCGACGTTTACTCAAACTGTCAATACCAATTAACAAGGAGGCTCGGTAATGTGCGTACGCACATAATGTTCCGACCCCGCTCATTCACATTCTTGACTTAATTGACTAACAAATGATGAAGAGATAGAAAACTTTCAAAAACAAACATATCGTTCAATAAATCTCTAATGGAATACAACAAGGCCACGATAGATCAATGGTGATGTCAGAAACAGCCCTGATGTTGCTGTACGGTTAAGAAAACAGTTATTTGCTCAAATGAATGCGTTATAGATCAATTTTCAACAAAGTATTTCAATTTATCAAAAGTAAAAAAGTCAGTTTGCATAATTATCGAGCTTAGCGAAAAACTGGGATAATTACAATTCCATAAGACTCTTTAATCCAGCGGGAGTACAACTAGCGCTCTTTTTGAAAAATATGACTGCAGTTTTAAGGTGTCTACTTCAAGCAAATTGAAAGAAAGTGGGCTAAAAAAGCAAGTTGGGCCCCCTTTTTTGACAAAAAAATCTGAATTTTGAAAGGTTTAGCTTAAACTCTAGCCATAAAACTCAGTTCAAGCAATTTAACAATCTTCATATATCTTTAAAGATAAAATCAGCAACACTACCGTTACGTAAACAAATTTAATATATTTGCAAAATTCACAGATGGTCGGTCAAAAAACCGGATTGTGTAAAAAAAACAACCGAATATTGTCTACTATTCACAAAAGTTTTAACCTCGATAACTCACTGTGAAAAGCGAAAACCAAAAAATGTTTAAATTCTAACGACACTACTCACAAATCTCTACGATGATTATATCGATCGGCCAAAATTGACTAAACAAAAAAACCCATTCGAGTAATTATTTCCTCACCCCACTATAGTGGGTCGAAACAATTATCATTTAAAGGCTTGCGGAATTTGTTTTCAAAGCAACCAGGAGATGCTGACCAGTAGTTCAGTGGTGATAGATTCCTATCAAATCCCATGGGCCGCTGAGGCATGGCCAGGGCCCGCAATTATCATTGTTTGTTTTAAACTTATCTAGCTCCAATTATATGTCCTAATAAATAATAATAACACCCAAAATCTCACCACTTCATTTTGATGGGCTCAGAGTTTGGAGCTCATCGCAGTTAAAGTGATGTGATTCTTTTAGATATTTTTCGGGTGAAAAATTGAATGAATTTTTGATACTCTTATAATCGGCATTGTATTACGTCGGCATGGTTGTACGTCACCGTGGGACTTGATATGAATATGTCACAACCAAATAAAATATCACTACCGAACATGTTATTATAATTGAGCGCTTAAACAAGATTGGCCAACACGCAATTTAAATAAATTAAGTTTCGATCTATTGTCCCAATTTTTTGCTTTTGATCTGTTGTCTTTCGATCTGTTTCCCTAGTACCATCTTTTACGCCCCAAAGCGCACCTGCTATTTTTTTGAGACTTTCCCATTATAGCCCCCAGCTTAGTGATCAGAAAACCTATAGCCCCCTCTAACATGGTAAATACACCATAATGGGGGTCTAATTTCATGGGATGCTATAAGGGGAAAACCCTTTTTTACAAAAAAAGGTGATCTAGAACATCAACTAAATTGTAACTGGGAGGCATTAAAAAACACTGGGGTGAACAGAATATCACAATAGATCCATTTATTCTTGCAAACAAAATTGCATCTATTTCAGATCTTAATTCGAGAAAAAACCAAAAAATCAGAATAGCACGGACTCCTCTGGGGCATAAAATTCATATACCCAATTATCTGGGTGTGGGCGAATAAATCGGAGATTTCAGAAACAGCGACTTTATATTTTTTTCACTCCAAGGGTAAGACTTTCTCAAAAAATTGCAGTTAAATAGAACAACGCGTTGTTACTATCCTCAAAAAGACTAAAAACAGGACTTTATGCCCCCATTTAAGCAAAAAAAACCATTAGATAGAGAACCATTGTAGTTATACAGCACGTGCGTTCATCGGAAATTGTGCAGTTAGTATGTACCCACTGAGTTTGGAGAGACAAACGGAAAAAATCCAGAAACATTTTTATATAACAAAAACGCGTGCAATAATTTGCACACAGTACAAGAGGTTTCAACATTCTCGAAGAAGGCATCACCCCTCTACTCTTTCTTGTTGATTAGTACCTCTTTCTTACCTGCCCAATAAATTGAACATATTTAAAAGTAGAGTAATTCAGTTATTGGATCTTTTCTGTTTGTGCTTTTGGTTGTCAGTCAGTTCCGAATTGAGTGGTCAACAAAAATTTGACTGATAATTTCAATAAACGCTTTACCACAATTTTGTACCGTAATACATCGACGATCAGAGATTTAAAGACGCAAAGAAGAGAACGAGCCAAAACCAACCACTTTGCTGCAAAACATGGGAATTTGTACGAGTTTCTGACAGACTGACTTCTACTGACATGAATACTAAGTCTAACTGCTCAGACTACTGACAGGTCATTCTTTTCCTTTCCAGCACCATTGCAGCAGATGCACCACCAGGACGGAGACTTTAGGACATCCCAAACAGAATGACAACTCATAGGAATTTATCAAAATTAACAGACACCTATAAACCTCTAAATAGACGCAACAAAATGTTAAGTCAAAATTTAATAGACACCTGTAAACCTGTAAAAAGATCCAAAAAGTAATAGCAAAAATGGAGGTATTTTCCAGAAAAAGTATCCAAAAAATACGTAGAACTGAGGTGTTTTTCAGAAATATTTTTAGACGCCTGTTCACCAGTAGGTAGCCATAAAAACATTGAAGAAGCTCAAATTAACGAATTCAATTGCAAATCAATCATTAAATCAAAATAAGCAAGAAAAAAACAGTTAGCAATTCAAATGTGAATTTTCACTGAAACTCCTTCTGTCCAATCGTATCTTGTTGTGGACGAACAGAAGGAGTTAAGAAGTTGCTACAGTAGACATCTCAATTTTTTAGATGGATAATTTTACCTAAGCGCCAGGTATATTGATGAAATATCCATTTGAACCATAGACGATTAATAAAGGAAAACTGGAAACTGAGCGATTTTTCAATTAATTTATTTGTCAAGTTTTCATTGAAAAATCGCAATAAAATGACGCTTGAATACAAATAAAAGCCTGGAGAACCATGGAAAAATAGTGAGGCGACGATCAAAAACATCAGTTGATAGTATATTCATTTTCCATTACCTTAAACTGAAATTGAGTCACCTTTCATAAGTTAATTAATTTGTCAATATTTCTGAAAAATATCTTTTCTGAAAAAAATAGGCTTTGAGTGATGTCAATTTCATTTACCGAACTACAATTTGCAATCAATAAAAACATTGTGACAAAATTGAGCCTTATACGTTAACTTACTAACCTGTTAACCAATTTTAATCAACTAATTGCTATCAATTAATAGAATTTTTAACCCAAAAAAAAACGCTCTTTTAATTTTACAGCTCAAAACTCCCATCAAATTAGACTTAGTTGCGGATTATAGATACATTCACTGCAAAAATTAGATACATTCAGTGCGAATTCTATTTACCTTGCGTGCGAAAAAGATACAGAAATCAAGCGGATTTGTGATACGTAGCGCGCGCAAAATAGGATACACAGCTTGTATTGCAAATTCGCGGTTAAAATTTGGACACTTTTGCGAACACGGGCTGAGCAGTTCCCCTTCAATTTTACCTCTTTTTTCTAAAATATCTATTTTTGCAAATTTTTGAGTTTTCAATGTATTAACAAAGTGGAAACGAACAAAAAGTACACAGATCGGGCAAATTTGCCCGTGACAATTTCAGTAAACCTCAGCGGCGTGATGAGAAGTTTCTGTGATGCTCAAGAGTTAAATGGATATGAATGACAGTTTTGAGTGTTGAAGAATTGCAGAATTATAGATAAATCAGCTTTTCAAAATTCTAATTGTCTAAAAAAAATTTCTGCTCTACCAAAAAACCGGAAAACCTACGTCTTGATGTTTTCGCACACGAATATCAATATTTGGTTTAACTTCGATATCAACATCTTTTTGAAAAAAAAGGTCTTCTTTTTCTCGAGGTAAACCATATTTTCTCGACTTTTCCTATGTCCCTAGTTGAGAAAAATTTTGGTCGAGCTTTGGGCGTGAGACGGGTTGGAATATTTTTTGCGCTAAAAGAGGAGTTCAGGGGGGGTGATTTCGACACGGGGTGCCCGCACATTACCCAGCCTTATGCGTTTTATATTTGTGTTATATGTGCTTAATCCGGAAGATAGCTTAAAACACTCACGTGCACATTTTAAAATGCCGAAAGTCTGCAGTGCCAGAAGTCAAAGTGCCAGAAGTTGCTACTTAGCCAGAAGTTGAATTTCGTTGACTTTCGTCATTTTAAAACGTGCGCGTTTCGTGTTTTAAACATGGTTAAGTGACTCTGCAGAAGTCTTTTCGAAATTCTGACTTAATATCTCGAACCGTTTCGCGGTTCTCGATAAACGCTAGAAGTTCTCAGTGACTTCAAGCAGAGTCACTTAACCATTACTTCGTATTCTGTAGTTTAGGTGTTCCATTGTACTTAAGTTTGCGTGCCATCGATTTTATCTTCTTTCAGTTTCTTCACCACTCTGTACGCAGAGGGAAAGTTAAATTGGAGATGATTGTCGACCAGGATACTCAAAAGAAGATTTTGCGCTCTTTTTTCTGGCTCAGTTTTGTTCACTTCAATACGCGTTTGAGCGCTTATATCTTCAAAATCTTGCGGAAAATAACACCTAATGTAATCAAACTTGAATTCGTCGCAAATAACGCCTAAATCTGTGATTGTGTGCTCGTCTAAAAGGTATCCTAATTCCTCCACCGATCCCATTAAAGTATACTCATAAAGTTCGTGTTTTGCTTCAATCCTTTCACACGAAAGTGAGAAAAACCCATTTTTGAAGGGAAACAAAGACTGATTATTTTCAGCAAAATTTTCAGACAATTCGCGGATTTTTTTCAGAGCAAATTTTTCCTCGTCAGAATTGTCTAAACTGAACATATCAAATCTGTCCTCTACAGCTGCGCATTTTTTAGTGCCGGAAAGATAATGTGAACCTTGCTGGTCAAAACACATAGCCAAGCTGTGTGTGAGCTCAGTTAAATAACGTAAAAATAAAACGCTCCTCGATTCCTCAATAACAAACTCGAAATCTTCATTATTTTTCGAGTAAAACAAAACATAATTTTTGTCAACTTCTGGAATATTTATAAGATAAAGACCAGTTACATCAAAAACTGTTGAGTATTTTATTAGGTCGAGAATTTCAGGTGAAAGCGTGCCCTCTAAGGCCGAAAGGTCCGAAAAGGCCCGAACATTCAACTTTTACCCTGTTCAGCGCTTTCAAGACGATGTAGGAGCTCGTGTCAAGAACGGGCGCTCGCTTTTTAAACGAGTCATCCAACTGGTCAATTCCGAGGGAGTAAAAAAAGTTCATACCTTTATCACACAATTCGAATTTTTCAACAGGCGCGCCTTCTTGTATAACTGTTTTGGCGACCAGTAACGGGGAAATTACAACTCTTTCAAGCTTTATCGAGATATCAGATTCCAGATCTAGTTTTGAAGCTCCTCGATTTGCATTATAGTCGGTGTCTGCTGGCACAGAATCTGAGCACAATATTATATCAGTATCAGTAACGCTAGTGGGCTGTGTGTTATTTCTGAGACTGAAGTAGGTTTGAGTTGTGTCGTGGTACTCGCGCGAGTCGTGATAGAGATCGTCAATTTCATCATCGCCATCGTTTTCTTCTTTGGAAGATAGTGGGGAGGATTGAGAAGCTGTCCTCTGGATTTGAAGAGTTTCACCTGGCAGTGCTGAGTCGCTTTCTAGCGTGGGTGAATTACCTGAACAAGTATATACACAAATGCCTTTTTACCATTTTAAAGTGGTTCAGTAACGGTAATTGCTTATTAATGACACCTCTCAACCTACTACAGACCAATTAATTCAAGCACGTTTATCCTCTAGTCACCAAAAAAAATAAACAAAGTCACATTCTTACGCAAGATGATTCAGCTCATCACATTTAGCTCAACACCTCTTCTATAACTTGTGCATCATGTACGTTATGTATAGTTAGTCCCATAAAGTTGCAACGCTATCGAACATTTCAGAGGTCAAAGTTCAAAATTTAAAACATGCTGAGATCGTTTGCATGTTAGGTGTTTTTCGAACGTTCGCTTGCGTTGCAACTTTATGGGGCTATCTATAGCATGACCACAAAGTTTAAATAATGGACGTTTCAAAAAACATTGTTTACATTGCTCATTTGCATGCTCATTTGCATTATTTGGCTTTTTCGAACGTCCGATTATTGTTCCCACATTTTTTTAAAAAAATGGAAGAATTTTAAGCCAGCCAAACTTTTTTGTTCAGATTGAGAACTTGTTCAGGTTGATTTTTTGAGGGCACCCCAGACCAAAATTTGTGGTATCATTTAAAAACTCACTGCTTCTAGAATTTCACAGCAAAGAGAAAATTTAGGAATTTTGCTTTTTTTGAACAAGGTTTTGGCAACAATTTTGACCCACAATGCATTTTAGCCTCACTTTTTTAACCCAATTTTTGGACAATTTCTCTTTAATTTGTAAACTGGCAATATTTTTCAGAATCAGGAAGAAAATTATGCGAGATCTGTCTTTTGTTGGTTAATTGTTAATAAGAATGATCGAAAAAAATGAAAAAAATATGAGTTTATTTCGAACCGAAACTGAATCGTACATGCACATTTCGCATGCACCATCACTGTAACACAATCATCAATGACTGATTATGTATTGTATTACTTTTTAATGCTATTTTGATCTGAATAAGAAATAACAAAACAAATTTTGATCGCAATTTATGCCACTTCTGATGATATTTAATTCATATTGGTGTCAACCATTAAAACAAAAACCGACACCAGCAGTTAGGGGTATCTTATTGTACTCAGTCAGCTATTACTGATTTCCCATTTCATATTGATCTTATTGTTAGTGGGTGCAGCTTTTTAAAGAACTCTGATGACAATTGAATGCAAAATTTGGGGCGCGATTTTAACCTCATTCGGCCTGAACAGTTGGCAAAAATAAAACTTACGGCCCGAATCATTAATTTTTGGTACGCGAAGCAAAAGAAATGTTTTTGCATGTTTTCGTTGGTTTGCATAGCTATGACTTCTGCTTTAACTGTTACACCAAGTAAAATTACAATTTACAAAATACGTTTATCCCAAAATAATCAACAAGTTAATTCGTTGCTCGGAGGAAAATTGCCTCTGTTTGTAAAAAAAACAAGTGAAAAGTCTCAATTATGTACATGATGCTTCGTGTACGTAGCTCAAGGTTCTCTCGAATTTTCGAAAAGATTTTATAATTTGCGAAACTTTTTAGGATCTCCAACTGTATTAAAACGTCCTTTGTCTTGCAGTATACAAACCAAAAATACACCATTGATCTACTCCGTTTTTTAGGCTTCCTAAACGAGCAGCT
Organism: Convolutriloba macropyga; assembly: GCF_964194025.1. Lineage (NCBI taxonomy): Eukaryota > Metazoa > Xenacoelomorpha > Acoela > Convolutidae > Convolutriloba > Convolutriloba macropyga. The sequence goes on along the minus strand of NC_134471.1, from coordinate 80,926,627 downwards.
TTTAATTAACTTTAGAGGTAAATTAGCTACAGCTTCTTATTTGCTAATTCAGATATGTTGTCAGATAGAAAAACATCTCTCTGGAGATGCAGAAAGTAGTTGAACTATTCATTAAATGTCAAATTTTTCAAAGCAACGTTTCCACAACTTAGTCTCATACGCCCTTCTGTACGCCTTTGATTTTGTTTTCAATTTTCTTTGAAAAATTTTGAATTTATTTGTTTTTGTAAAAGTGAGACTTAACCTGTTTTGAAAATCCAAAAAGCATTTGTTGTTTTTGCGCTCACTTCAGTGAGCTCATTTTTTGTTTTAAAGGTCTTTTTATAGAATTTTCATGTCGTGTGCTTCATTAGGGTACAGGATTTTATTCTGTGATCTAACTCGTTTTTCGGTTTTTTTGATACAACTGTAAAAATGAACTAGTTTTTATTAGAAATTTTTTCGTCGATTGTGTGAATTCAATTGCTTATTTGGTAATTGGTAACAAAAAACATCAGCAGTTCTGAAATCAACCAGGTAGTCACAAATGCGTTTTCTTTGTTGATTTTTTCTTGAATTGTATTTCAGGACATGTGCTGCTAAGTTTCTTAATTTCCTAACTTCCTTCAAAGATTGATTCACTGTGATAACTTTTGCTGCTTTTTTAATGTAACCGCCGGATTTTTCTGTTTGTGCCCCCAGCACGTTTCGCAGTCCCAGTTACGGAGCCCGTGTTATTACTCAGTAAATTATTACTAAAAAGTCAAATGTACTTCTAACTGTGCAAAGAATGTGCACCCACAGAGCTGGGAGGCACAAACGGAAACATTCTTCTAATTGTCTATTTTGGTGAAGCGAATTCAACACCACCAATGCTGTAAATAGAATTGAAACTTAAACGCTTTAGTTTATAATAGGAACACGTTTGAGGAAAACTTTTCGTAACTTTTATAAATAATTTAAGTGCAACTAAGTATTTTTTTTAAACTTGAAGATTACTCAGGCTTTTGCTCCCTCCGAAAAACTCAAATTAAAGCTCAAGTTTAATATTTTTGACATTTTCCGTAGCAGCTGGGCAAAATTTTATTTCAGATGTGGCGATATATCTTATGCTTCCAAATGTAAATGTTGGAGCATTTTGTGTCATGCACAGAACAATTTAGCCTTCCTGTTTCAAATTTATGAGACAGACTCTAGAATAGAGATTAATACGAACCAGGCAATTAAAATGCACACTGATCTTAACGCAGGAAGAAACCAGTTCCTGTGAATCACGATTGGCAAGGATTGACACCCTATTTCGACAGCAGTCGGGACCAAAATAAAGGGCCACCTTCTTGATTAATAAAGTGCACTGCGGCGTAAGTCAATGGTTAATTGGGAATGATGCAACAACCCTTTTAAAAAATTTGACTAACCAGCCACAATTTGCCGGCTATCTGAGATTCACAATAACACAGCTGTAAACACTTGCAGATCGAAAGTTGTAGAATTGAGACAATAGATCGAAAAATAGTTCGCAATTTTAATTGGCTATAAAACAAAAAAAGACGCATTTCACCCCCCCCCCCTCTCCCCTCCCCCCCCCCCCCCCCCCCCCAACTCATAGATGCTCAACAACTTTTGTCGTCAAGATCTGACATTAACGATAAATCTGATTAGATCGTTATCAGCACTCATTAGATTGCGCGACTAAGACTTTTCTTATTTTTCTAAGTCTTTTTTCAGGTCAGTTTATGGACGAAATTTTTTTTAGCAATAGCTGACAAAAATTAGAGATGAATGAAATTTTAAGAAGAACTTTTTTAAGTCAGGACATAAAAGTGAGACAACGTGGAACATTTTCCTAAGTTTTTGCTTGCCGAAAGTAATTTTATTCAAGCTGAAAGATAGCCTTTAGAACATAGTGTTTACTAACCTTGATCGTGCCTCACTGGTACCCAGGTTGAGGTTCCAGACCGAAGGTCGATATGCCCAGACCGAAATGAACGCACAAGATGGCGTCGTGCGATCAAAATTACACGGTCTGGAAAAAATGAACGCACGATAGTCTGGACATATGCAATTTTGAACGCACGATAGTCTGGACATGTGCAATTTTGAACGCACGATAGTCTGGACATGTGCAATTTTGAACGCACGATAGTCTGGACATAAGCACGTTTGAACGTACGAAAGTCTAGACATAGATGTTTTTGAACGCAAAAATGAGCGCACGAATTTTAATTTGGAACGCACTAAAATCTGGTCATATAAGATTTTGAACGTACGAAAGTCTGGACATAGGGAGTTTTCAACGCACGATGAACGCACGAAAAATTTTGAACGCACGAAAGTCTGGACATAGGCACTTTCCGTCTGGGAGGGTCTGGACATAGACACTTTCCGTCTGGGACGGTCTGGACATGACATTGGCCTTCTAGTCCCGGTCGTGGGAGTTGCCGATGTCGTCTTTCTTTTTCAATTCCTTGGGTTTTGTTGTTTCAAAATAAGATTCTTGTTTCAATTTCTTTATTCAATCATTTCTTTTGTTTCGCCACGTGCACCTTTGTTTAGCTTGTTTTCGATGATTATGATTCAAACGTGTCGAAGAAATCAAGTTTACAACAATTAGGCGGCAAAATGTACTTAAGAATTATCACATCGATAACATACTCGGGGCCTACCTAACCTGCCGGGGATGTTTTTGGGAAAACATGTGCAAGTTTAACAGCTGGTCGGGTTAAGATGCCTAAAGCAGTTTTTAATTCACATGACCTAGCTGTTTTGTCGGGGCCGGTGAATATCCTTGTCACGCGTCCCAGGGGCCAAATTCCTCTTGGGGTCCATTCTCCCAAAACCCAAACGACGTCATTCACTTCCAACTTGGCATCAGGCTTTAACCACTTCTTCCTTGTGTTCAGGGTTGGAATGTACTCTTTTAGAAGTCTTTTCCAGATTGCTTCGAGTCGTTGTCGCACTTGGGTCCACGTCTTCGTCTGGATTATGGGAGTCTCTTTGAAGACACACGCTGGGACATTGGGAAACTCTCTACCAATCAGAAAGTGGTTGGGTGTCAACGGGTCCTCGTCCTCGATGTCACTTCTAACGTGTGTTAAAGGTCTCGCATTGACAAGACTCTCTGTTTCGATAACAATGGTGGAGAAGACGTCCCATGTCAACTTCGCAGATCCCAGATTCAAGAGAAGAGCTCGTTTTACAATTTGAACGAGCCTTTCCCACACCCCGCCGAAATGGGGAGCAGAAGGAGGGTTTAGACGCCATTCGACGGAATCGTTCATTAGTTTCTGTCTAATGAACTCATGGTCAAGTTTGAGGGGTTGTCTTCGTATCTGTTTTCTGGCTCCAAGAAAGTTGCTACCATTATCACTGAGAAAGAGTCGAGGTTGTCCGCGTCTGGCGATAAATCTTCGGATTGCCGTCATGCAAGTGGTTGTCGTTAAGTCTTCTGTCACTTCCAAGTGCACAGCTCGTGTGACTAGACAATTGAAGAGGCAGATATAGGCTTTTTCTTCTTTGTCCCGCTGAATAACAGTAAAGGGGCCAATATAGTCGATTCCAACGTTTGTAAAAACTACAGGAGACTGGTCTTGTGGAAATCTGATGTCGGGTAGATCCGCAATGGGTGGTTGAAGTCCTTGGCCTTTGAATCGTCTGCAATCAAAGCACCTGTAGGTGATACTGCGAAGGGCGTCTCGAAGACCAAACACGTAAAAGTTTTGTTGTACATAGTTCTTCACATATTCAGTTCCAAAATGCATACAGATTTCGTGGCATTTGATTAGAAAGAGCCGAGTAATGAACTCTTTTGCGTTTAGAATAATTGGGTGTTTCGTGTTGTAACACAATGTACTCCTTTTGGTTCTGCCGCCAACACGCAAAATGTTGTCTTAGAGAAACGGGGAGAGCTGTAGAAGTTTGTCTTTCGTTGGAAGAGATTTCTTCTGCTTCATCAAGCAGATTGAGGTACCGAAAGTGTTTTGTTGTGACGCTTTGAACAGATGACTTCTCGATTTCTCAATATCCGTACAGTTGAGAGCTCTTTTTTGCTTGGTTTTAATTATGTCCAGGAAACGAAAGACTTGTGCGGTTGCTTTGAGTAGCTTGGTCCACTTCGAGAATCTCTCGATGTCAATGACTGCGTTTACTGGTTGTTGTATTGTTGTTACGTTTGTTTTCTCCGCGCTGAGTATCTTGTTCCAGCTGTCTTTTGGTTCAAACAAAAACGAGGGTGGAGTTAGCCAAAGTTTTGGCAGCTCATCTGGATCAATACCGCGAGATACGTGATCGGCTGGGTTATGCTTGCCACTGATGTGATACCAGCTATCAGATGATGAGTTTTCTTGAATTTCGCGCACCCTGTTGGACACATAAACTTTAAGCTTGTCCGAGCTCTTAATCCACGCTAGGACTGCTGTGCTGTCACACCAAAAGACGGTTTCCTTGAACAAAATATTTTGGTGCGTTTTAACGAACCTAGCTAAGCGGGTTCCAAGAACTGCGGCCTGGAGCTCCATTTTAGGAATACTGAGCTGCTTGATTGGAGCAACCTTGGCTTTGCTTATGAGAAACGAGCATGAAACGTCATTTTCTGAAGAAGTTCTGATGTAAACTACAGCTCCATAAGCTAGTTGCGAGGCGTCGCTGAATATGTGGAGTTCATGTAGTTCATTTGCTGATGATTTGGGATTTATGCAGCGAGGAGGTTCAATAGGTGGTGCAGATTGATATTTGTCAATCCATTTTTGGATCAGAATCCGTTTTTCGAGCGGCAAAGGGTCATCCCACGCTAGTCCTTCTTTCCATACATCCTGTAGAATAATCTTTAGTGTAATTACTAGCGGGGCTATAATGCCTAATGGATCAAAAAGACAGGCGATTAGCGACAGAAGTTTCCTGATTGAATAGCTGTTACCGTTGTTGTCAAACTTTGATGGTTTTTTGTGAAATAATCTGTCAACTGACTTATTCCAGTGAACTCCAAGCACTCGATGACAATTTTCGTCGTTTTCTTTGCTGTCGTCAAGATCTTGTATAGCGGATCTTTCGTTTGAGACAAATTTTGTCAAATTGAACCCGCCTTTCGAAAGCGTTTTCTTAAGCAGAGCTGTCTTATCTTTAGCCTTTTGAATTGTCTTGAACGAGTGTACAAAATCTTCCATATAAAAACTGTTGTAGACTAAATCCTTAACGGCCTGGTTTGGTGAGAAATCGCTAGCAGTTTTTTGAAGAACAAAAATTGCTGTTGTTGGCGAGCATCGAGCGCCGAAGATTAGGCGGGTGTACTGGAATTGTTTTATACTTCGCTCAGTTGGCCACAGAAATCTCATGGAGGGTTGATCTGTTTCTATAATGCCGACCTGCATAAACATGGCTTCAATATCAGCCGTGATAGCAACAGGTTTTTCTCTAAATCGAAGTAAGAGCCCGACAAGATTGTTTAGTAGGTCGGGTCCTGTGAGAAGATTGCTATTCAGTGAATTTCCTTTGAATGTTGATGCAGCGTTTGAGACACGGCGCACCTTTCCCGGTTTGTTGGGGTTGGTAACAGGATGGTGTGGTAGGTACCAGACGCGATCGGGTGTAGTGTCACTGAAAGTCACTGATTTGACATATCCTTTTTCAAGGTCAGTGTCGAGTGTTTTCTGATACATATCTTTCAAGGCTTTGTCTTTCTTGAGTTTTTTGTCAATGCTTTGGACCTGAGCTTTTGCTACGGGGTAATTGTTCTCAAGGGTAACTTTTTCTCTCCAGAGGAGACCGATTTCATATCTTTCTCCTGTATGTCTCACTGTGTTGTTAAGTATTTCTACTGCCCTTTGGTCGTTCTTGGAGAGGGAAATTTCGTCTTCATTTTCCGTTCCAGATGTGTCAATTTTCCAGAAACTGGTCACGGATTCGTTTAAAGGGTCTTCATCATCTTCTGTTGAAAAAGTCATTTCCCTATCAAAAGCCTCAAAACTATCTGACAGTAAGTTTGTTTTTTCGGGTTTGTCATTGTCAAATTTAATGGGGCCTGTTATGGTCCACCCAAGTAGACTGCGAATGGCAAATGGAGTGTTTTTAGGAACCTGCAAGAACTCTCGCTCAAGGATGTACTGTGTTGCATCAATTCCAAGCAGGACTTGGATTTTGTTGTTTTCCAATTGCGGGAAGTTGATGTGTTGTAAATGTGGGTACTTGCTGCATACCTCATTTAACTGTGTCACGGGCGCGTCATCGAAGTGCCAATTTTTAATTGAGTAAACGTAGTTTAGACGGAACAATGGTCGTTGGCTCCGAAAAAGCCCGATGTCAAGCTGTACTAGCTTTGCTTCCATAGAAGAGTCGCCAAAAGCTGTTGAGACGTTCAGAGTCGTTTCCGAGCTTGTTTGTGGTGCATTCAATTTGATAACCATTGGATCGAAAGCATAAGAGATTGTGCTGCAGCTGTCCAATAGCGCGTAGCGCTCGAAGTGCTCATTGCGTCCAAATAGTTTGATGGGTATCATTGGCAATTGATTTCGAATTCTCCTCGGGAAGACAGGTGTATAATTTGGCGGTTTTGTTCCGCTATTTATATCTTCGAACGATTCACAAAGGGGCAATTCGTGTTGTGTGATGTTTGTTTTCTGATTAGGGCTATAGTTTTTATCGTGTAGCATTGAATGATGCTTGCGTGAGCAGTGTCTACATAATACTTTTGATGGGCAATTTTTGGCATTGTGATTGGGACTTAGACAGTTGTAGCAGAGCAGATTTTTCTTCACTTCCAAATTTCGCTCAGATGGTGACATCTGCAAAAATTTAGAACATTTTCCAATGTAGTGGTCGCCTTGATCTACTGGGCATTTCTTGCTCTTAGTTTGCTGAGTGTTGGAAGAATTTCTTTCGGAAATTCGGTTGTTGTTCGAGGTAGTACTTCCGCTGTTGTTGTTCGGGGTAGTACTTCCGCTGTTGTTCATAAACTGTGATGTTCCTCCAATATTGTCTCGTCGCACGTTATGGTGACTATAATTGTTGACTGGCTCGCTTCCTTTTCTGAAACTACCGTTCGTGTTCGAGTTTCTGTTGCCGTATCTTTTGTTGTCGTTTATGTTTTGATTAAAGAACTTGGATTGATGGCTGTTATTTCCATTGTGGTGGTTATTTTTGTCTCGCCGATTAAAATTTGTTTGTTTTCCGTTATCATTCGGTTGATTTTGGAGTGATACAGACTCCTGTAGCTGTTCACAAGCTCTAGCTTGTCTATCCATCCAATTTGAGAGGTCTTCTATTCCTGGGAAGGTACTATTGATATCTACAATGTGTTCGCTCCACTTCATTTTCAAAGACCATGGTAATTTATCTCGTGCTATCCGAACTAAGTATGTTGACCTCAAATCGGCATAGAATCCATGGGCGTTGAATGTTTGAACCAGTTTGCGTAGAAAGGACGCATAGCTGATCAAAGACGCATGATCGCTTGCTTGTGGTCGTTGCCATAGCTCTAGTTCTTTGGTTAAGGCTGATACGAGGTGCTGCGGGTTTCCAAAGCGGCGTTCCAGTTCCGACAACGCTTCGTGATAAAAACCTGGGTTGCACAAGTATCAGGATACGGCCTCTTTTGCTGAACCAATGACTAGGGACTGCAGGTAGCTCATTCTTTCAATGTCCGAGATGTCGCGATTATTGTGGATTATTGATGAAAACATACTAGACCACTCATTCCATTTCAGAGGATCTCCGACAAACTTATTTACGCGAATGTCTGGGAGCTTGACCGAGCGGTGGTTATTTCGAAAGAAGGGCTGGTGTTGATTGTGGTTATGGTAGTTCTGATATTCTCCTGGATACGCGTAGTAACCATTGAGGGCTGGTTGGGTTGTAGCGTAGTTACCTTGTTGTTCTGCGGGGTTTTCGGGATTTCTTCCTGCGTCAGTTTCGTTATAAAAGTGTTCACGACCGAGCGTTGTGTTTTGGAAGTTATTGGTGAGAACATTTTGTTGATGTGCCACGGCTCCAGGGGCAACATATTTGATGTGGTTCGTATCGAAGCTTTTTTTTGTTTCAGCTGGCACACTAAAAATTTCCGTGGCAGCTGTTGATCCGTTAGCTTGTGCAATGTAAGTCCGATCTCTTTTCTGATAGCTGTTCTTGCTTAGTGGAGAAGTGTTTGTTGGATTCATGTTGCCTGTTTCTTCGCTCCCAGTGAAATACGGGCGATTGGTTGTTAAAGGGGGGGCCGGCATTTCACTGTTGGATTCGACTTGATTTGTCCTAATAGGGTTGGTGTTTGAGAACGCATGATAGCTGTTGGTGTTAATGTTCACTATTTCATTCTCAGAATTCCTTATGGTCTTTTGTTGATTCAGCAGTAGGCTGTTTGCATCGCGAACGCAGTTTCCTGTTAGTTGAATACTAGGGCTGTTATTTAGAGGACCTGAGGCTTCGTTTGTTGTTTTTGGCATAGCGCTACTTGTAGGTGAATGATCCAGGGAAATGATCATAGTTGGTCTATTGTCAACATTTTTGTCCAACTGTCTGTTAGGGTCCTCTTGTCTCAATGGAGAATGATTTTTCTGTTGTTGATCAGCACGGAAAATTGACTGATAGTATGAGGGCTCAAAATTGGCCTCGTTAGCTTTCCTATAGGCGTCGAATGGATGATATTGGCTTGTCGGTGTAGTTATCTGGTGGCTAGAGACTAAAGACTTTTGATTTACTTTTGAGATATCATAATCGCCTGATCCTTGAAGCTGAAAAGCATCAGAAACTCCGGGTTGATCTAGTTGTGACGTTTTGTCTGTTTCCGTTGGGTTTTGATCCTTGTTCTGCTTTTCCTCATTGCGTGACAACTCTTTGAATGTTTCTATTTCTCAGCTCGTAAAGTACGCTGTTGGTCGAGTTGACAAAGTTATTTAGCTGGTCTTCGATTTTTTCTTGGTTCTGGGCTGCATCAAAAGTGTGCCCAAACGGAGCTCTTGTGTTGTGCTGATTATCCTTATTTCTATTCTCCTTTCTACCTTCAGCTTTGGAAGCAGTTGATAGGTGGCTGTGTATTGATGAGCGACTGCTTGCTCTCGACCGAAGCTGTCTCTTCGTGATCTCGTGCTGTTTGACGGTTTGCATAATTTCAATTTTCATCGACGTGAGTTCTTCCGCTTCTTCGAGAGGTTCTACCACTTGAGTGCTTTCAGATTGCGTCATGACGTCAATGAGTACTTCAGCTTGTTCCATCAGCTTTTTGAATTCTTGATATGTTTGTAAGATTATTTCAGGCTCCAGATCATCTGAAATTTGTTTTTTGTTCTCTCGAAATAGTAGCTGCGTTGTCTTTAATCGTTGTTTAAAAAGCTTGACGGTGCTGCTGATGTTTTGCTTGCCGTTATTTGCTTTTATTTTTCTTGACAAATTTGACCTCATTTTCTCAAACTTTGTAAGGAGCAGCAGTTTGTGTAAATTGGTTCAGTCTGAAACCGCTTTCAAAATCCACTCTAATGGCTTTTGGTGTAACAAAATACGGTTAGGTGGTTCAATTTTGGTGACCTTTGGGGTTGATGGAGTGACTATTGGGGGGCTAATTTGACTAATTTGATTGACCTTTGGGGGGCACTTTAGCGACCTTGGGGTCAGGTGTGGTCAACTTGGGCGACCTTGGGGGGCACTTTGATGACCTTGGGTGGGCAGTTTGTGTGACCTTGGAGTCAGTTGTGGTCAAGTTGGTTGACCTTGGGGGGCACTTGGGTGACCTTGGGGGGCACTTTGGTGACCTTGGGGCGCAATTCGTGTGACCTTGGGGTCAAGTGTGGTCAAACTGGGTGACCTTGAGGGCCGCTTTGGTGACCTTGGGGGGCACTTTAGTGACCTTGGGGGGCTCTTTGTGTGACCTTGGAGTAAGGTGTGGTCAAGTTGGGTGACCTTTGGGGGGGGGGGCACTTTGGTGACCTTGGGGGGCTCTTTGTGTGACCTTGTAGGGCACTTTGCTGACTTTGGGGGCACTCTAGGTGACCTTGGGGGGCACTTAAGTGACCTTGGGGGGCACTTCGTGTGACCTTGGGGGGCACTTTGTGTGACCTTGGAGGGGACTTTGTTGAATTTGGGGGCACTCTGGGTGACCTTGGGGGGCACTTTGGTGACCTTGTGGGGCACTTCGTGTGACCTTGGAGTCAGGTGTGGTCAAGTTGGGTGACCTTGGGGGGCACTTTGGTGACCTTGGGGGGCTCTTTGAGTGACCTTGTAGGGCACTTTGTTGACTTTGGGTGCACTCTAGGTGACCTTGGGGGGCACTTAAAAGTGACCTTGGAGTCAGGTGTGGTCAAGTTGGGTGACCTTGGGGGCACTTTGGTGACCTGGGTCGTGCTTGCTCGTGGCGGGCACTGCTGGGTCGTGCTGGCTCGTGGCTGGCACTGCTGGGTCGTGCTGACTCGTGGCGGGCACTGCTGTGTCGTGCTGGCTCGTGGCTGGCACTACTTTGTCGTGCTGGCTCGTAGCGGGCACTGCTGGGTCGTGCTGGCTCGTGGTGGGCACTGCTGCGCTTTGCTCGCTCGTGGCGGGCACTACTCGGGTCGTGCTGGATCGTGGCGGGCACAGCTGGGTCGTACTGGCTCGTGAAGGGCACTACTGGGGTCGTGCTGGCTCGTGGCGGGCACTGCTGGGTCGTGCTGGCTCGTGGCGGACTCTGCTGGGTCGTGCTCGTTCGTGGCGGGCACTGCTGGGTCGTGCTGTCTCGTGGCGGGCACTGCTGGGTCGTGCTGGCTCGTGGCGGGCGCTACTGGGTCGTGCTGGCTCGTGGCGGGCACTGCTGGGTCGTGCTGGCTCGTGGCGGGCACTGCTGGGCCGTGCTGGCTCGTGGCGGGCACTGCTGGGTCGTACTGGCTCGTTGCGTGCACTACTGGGTCGTGCTGGCTCGTGGCGGGCACTGCTGGGGTCGTGCTGGCTCGTGGCGGGCACTGCTGGGGTCGTGCTGGCTCGTGGCGGGCGCTGCTGGGTCGTGCTGGCTCGTGGCGGGCACTGCTGGGTCGTGCTGGCTCGTGGCGGGCACTGCTGTGTCGTGCTGGCTCGTGGCGGGCACTGCTTTGTCGTGCTGGCTCGTAGCGGGCACTGCTGGGTCGTGCTGGCTCGTGGCGGGCACTGCTGCGCTTTGCTCGCTCGTGGCGGGCACTACTCGGGTCGAGCTGGATCGTGGCGGGCACAGCTGGGTCGTACTGGCTCGTGGCGGGCACTGCTGGGTCGTGCTGGCTCGTGGCGGACACTGCTGGGTCGTGCTCGCTCGTGGCGGGCACTGCTGGGTCGTGCTGTCTCGTGGCGGGCACTGCTGGGTCGTGCTGGCTCGTGGCGGGCGCTACTGGGTCGTGCTGGCTCGTGGCGGGCACTGCTGGGTCGTGCTGGCTCGTGGCGGGCACTGCTGGGCCGTGCTGGCTCGTGGCGGGCACTGCTGGGTCGTACTGGCTCGTTGCGGGCACTGCTGGGTCGTGCTGGCTCGTGGCGGGCACTGCTGGGGTCGTGCTGGCTCGTGGCGGGCACTGCTGGGTCGTGCTGGCTCGTGGCTGGCACTACTGGGGTCGTGCTGGCTCGTGGCGGGCTCTACTGGGTCGTGTAGGCTCGTGGCGGGCACTGCTGGGTCGTGCTGGCTCGTGGCGGGCACTGCTGGGTTTTGCTGGCTCGTGTCGGGCACTACTGGGGTCGTGCTGGCTCGTGGCGGGCACTGCTGGGTCGTGCTGGCTCGTGGCGGGCACTACTGGGTCGTGCTGGCTCGTGGCGGGCACTGCTGGGTCGTGCTGGCTCGTGGCGGGCACTGCTGGGTCGTGCTGGCTCGTGGCGGGCACTGCTGGGTCGTACTGGCTTGTTGCGGGCACTGCTGGGTCGTGCTGGCTCGTGGCGGGCACTGCTGGGGTCGTGCTGGCTCGTGGCGGGCGCTGCTGGGTCGTGCTGGCTCGTGGCGGGCACTGCTGGGTCGTGCTGGCTCGTGGCGGGCACTGCTGGGTCGTGCTGGCTCGTGGCGGGCACTGCTGGGTCGTGCTGGCTCGTGGCGGGCACTGCTGGGTCGTGCTGGCTCGTGGCGGGCACTGCTGGGTCGTGCTGGCTCGTGGCGGGCACTGCTGGGTTTTGCTGGCTCGTGGCTGGCACTACTGGGTTCGTGCTGGCTTGTGGCGGGCACTGCTGGGTCGTGCTGGCTCGTGGCGGGCACTGCTGGGTCGTGCTGGCTCGTGGCTGGCACTACTGGGGTCGTGCTGGCTTGTGGTGGGCACTGCTGGGTCGTGCTGGCTCGTGGCGGGCACTGCTGGGTCCTGCTGGCTCGTGGCGGGCACTGCTGGGTTTTGCTGGCTCGTGTCGGGCACTACTGGGGTCGTGCTAGCTCGTGGTGGGCACTGCTGGGTCGTGCTGGCTCGTGGCGGGCACTACTGGGTCGTGCTGGCTCGTGGCGGGCACTGCTGGGTCGTGCTGGCTCGTGGCGGGCACTGCTGGGTCGTGCTGGCTCGTGGCGGGCACTGCTGGGTCGTACTGGCTCGTTGCGGGCACTGCTGGGTCGTGCTGGCTCGTGGCGGGAACTGCTGGGGTCGTGCTGGCTCGTGGGGGGCGCTGCTGGGTCGTGCTGGCTCGTGGCGGGCACTCCTGGGTCGTGCTGGCTCGTGGCGGGCACTGCTGGGTCGTGCTGGCTCGTGGCGGGCACTCCTGGGTCGTGCTGGCTCGTGGCGGGCACTGCTGGGTCGTGCTGGCTCGTGGCGGGCACTGCTGGTTCGTGCTGGCTCGTGGCGGGCACTGCTGGGTTTTGCTGGCTCGTGGCTGGCACTACTGGGGTCGTGCTGGCTTGTGGCGGGCACTGCTGGGTCGTGCTGGCTCGTGGCGGGCACTGCTGGGTCGTGCTGGCTCGTGGCTGGCACTACTGGGGTCGTGCTGGCTTGTGGCGGGCACTGCTGGGTCGTGCTGGCTCGTGGCGGGCACTGCTGGGTCGTGCTGGCTCGTGGCGGGTACTGCTGGGTCGTGCTGGCTCGTGGCGGGCACTGCTGGGTCGTGCTGGCTCGTGAAGGGCACTACTGGGTTCGTGCTCGCTCGTGGCGGGCACTACTGGGGTCGTGCTGGCTCGTGGCGGGCACTACTGGGTCGTGCTGGCTCGTGGCGGGCACTGCTGGGTCGTGCTGGCTCGTGGCGGGCACTGCTGGGTCGTGCTGGCTCGTGGCGGGCACTGCTGGGTCGTGCTGGCTCGTGGCGGGCACTACTGGGTCGTGTAGGCTCGTGGCGGGCACTGCTGGGTTGTGCTGGCTCGTGGCGGGCACTGCTGGGTTTTGCTGGCTCGTGTCGGGCACTACTGGGGTCGTGCTGGCTCGTGGCGGGCACTGCTGGGTCGTGCTGGCTCGTGGCGGGCACTGCTGGGTCGTGCTGGCTCGTGGCGGGCACTACTGGGTCGTGTAGGCTCGTGGCGGGCACTGCTGGGTTGTGCTGGCTCGTGGCGGGCACTGCTGGGTTTTGCTGGCTCGTGTCGGGCACTACTGGGGTCGTGCTGGCTCGTGGCGGGCACTGCTGGGTCGTGCTGGCTCGTGGCGGGCACTACTGGGTCGTGCTGGCTCGTGGCGGGCACTGCTGGGTCGTGCTGGCTCGTGGCGGGCACTGCTGGGTCGTGCTGGCTCGTGGCGGGCACTGCTGGGGTCGTGCTGGCTCGTGGCGGGCACTGCTGGGTCGTGCTGGCTCGTGGCGGACACTGCTGGGTCGTGCTGGCTCGTGGCGGGCACTGCTGGGTCGTGCTGGCTCGTGGCGGGCACTGCTGGGTCGTGCTGTCTCGTGGCGGGCACTGCTGGGTCGTGCTGGCTCGTGGCGGGCACTGCTGGGTCGTGCTGGCTCGTGGCGGGCACTGCTGGGTCGTGCTGGCTCGTGGCGGGCACTGCTGGGTCGTGCTGGCTCGTGGCGGGCACTGCTGGGTCGTGCTGGCTCGTTGCGGGCACTGCTGGGTCGTGCTGGCTCGTGGCGGGCACTGCTGGGTTTTGCTGGCTCGTGGCTGGCACTACTGGGGTCGTGCTGGCTTGTGGCGGGCACTGCTGGGTCGTGCTGGCTCGTGGCTGGCACTACTGGGGTCGTGCTGGCTTGTGGCGGGCACTGCTGGGTCGTGCTGGCTCGTGGCGGGCACTGCTGGGTCGTGCTGGCTCGTGGCTGGCACTACTGGGGTCGTGCTGGCTTGTGGCGGGCACTGCTGGGTCGTGCTGGCTCGTGGCGGGCACTGCTGGGTCGTGCTGGCTGCTCGGATGATGTAGACTTTGTAACATAATTCGCCGGACCCGAACTTTGTAATATAACAATTTAAGAATGCTAATAATTTTAACAATTGCTTCACTGAAACCTGTTTTTCAAAAAAAAATACGGGAAAGATCTTGAGTTATAGTTACGCAAACCCTGTTGTTAATTTTTGATTAAGTCTCTTCAGGGGGGGGGGGGTAGCTTTCTAAGGCCCCGAGAAGTTAAATATTATAAATTTGCACATTGCTCAAAGTTAAGATTAAATAAGTTATATCTGAACGTTGACAAATTCTGCTAAGATTGACGGTCTCCTATCCCCTCTGATGTTCTTCTGAAGGCAGCTTTTGTTCACATTTGCCCCAGTTCCAATTTGATTCGATTTGGCAATGTTATCCTTAATTCTGCATCAGTAACTGTAGCTCATTCCACCCAGTTCCCTACACATCTGGGGTGAAGACTTGAAGGGTTGACGATTCTTTGTGTTTGTTATCGGAGCGCCAAATGACATTGGCCTTCTAGTCCCGGTCGGGGGAGTTGCCGATGTCGTCTTTCTTTTTCAATTCCTTGGGTTTTGTTGTTTCAAAATAAGATCCTTGTTTCAATTTCTTTATTCAATCATTTCTTTTGTTTCGCCACGTGCACCTTTGTTTAGCTTGTTTTCGATGATTATGATTCAAACGTGTCGAAGAAATCAAGTTTACAACAATTAGGCGGCAAAATGTACTTAAGAATTATCACATCGATAACAGGACATATCGACTTTCGGTCTGGCACCTCAACCTGGGATCACCAATTCATACTTTTTTCTAGTTGAGAAAATACAAAGCTTTGAAATTCGAAAGGAATAAGGAAATTGGGAATTTAAAATTTTATTAGGAAAGTAATCAAAAAAATATAAAATTGTCAGAGATATGAGCATTTTAGATATCACGATGAAACGGACTTCAGTTCATAATTCATTAAGAAGTTTGATTTCGAATAGAAGTACCTACGATGAAATGAAATGAAAGAAATGAATTGAATAAGAGGAACTAAATTTATAGCGAAGCACCTCTTACTTATAGTATCAAGGGTGGGATAAAAGTTACCATTCATAATTTCAGTGGGAAAAAGATCCTATTTATAATTTCCGGATAAACGTTCTCATTTTAAGTATTTTTTCATTACACTTTTTAAATTTTTTATATTCAATTTTCTACGCTTCCAAAATAAAATGTTTTGTTCATTGGATAGGACTTAGGATAAGATAGGACCTGTGACAAAGTTCTTTCGACTTTTAATGAGCCCTTTTTTTCCTCTTTTTTCGTTTTTTAGCCAATTTTTTTCTTCCAATAATATAATCTTGCAAGAAAAAGTTAATTCTTGTAAGATCTTGCCAGAAACATTTAATTTTGCAAGATCCTGCAAAATTAACTTTTGTTTCCCATTCGGGAGCTCATCTCATTTTTCAACGTTCGAAGTTTCAGCTTAGAAAAGCTACCAATTGCAGCACTCAGCGGTACGGGAAATAAAAATGATCAAAAAACCAATTGAGAACTTATCACGGTATTCAAATCTTTACACGGTGTATTGAATTGAGATATTGACTAACCACAAATATTGCTCTTGATACCATGTTTTCTTTAGTAGCTACAATTGTTTAAGATTCGGGCAAAACAACTCGGCGTAAAAAAGAAAGAATATAGCAAAAATTAACTGTGATGTGTACTTAAAAATGTCTCAGAAGATCTTAGGAAAAAAATGATGGCAATGAATTTGACTGATATGATTTACGCGACACTACAAGTTCGGATGTTGATCTAATACGCAATTAAAAGCATCTTATAAGATCGAGCACGATAGAACACGATTTCGTAAACTCGATATATATTTTGAGTGAGTGTGTGTGTATTTGCGTGCGTGTTTTGAGCTCTGAGGTTAATCTTACTTTGAAATGAAGCTGGCGGCGTAAATCTGCTTAGAGGTCCCAGAGAGGTCAAGTCCAACATTGAAAAGGTCGGAGCACTGGCCTCGAAACTTTCCACCGGGTCAACCATCACACTGTCACATACATAGCTGGGTGTTCTCCGTGTCAGATGCTGTTTGAAGATGTTGAAGATCAATTTCTCAACATCTGCTCTCAAGAACCATTTTTTTGCTTCTCCGTCAGATAGAAGAAAAGTTTCCAGATGCGTGGATCCTTTGAACATGTTGCTGATGACGTCACACACAAACACACTTTCTGGACTCAACCCGATGATGGAAAAATCTCCAGATAAAGCTTTCTTGATGGAAAAAAAGCGGTCCAGAGTTTCACGAAGATCGTCCGCAACCGCTTCAATTTTATCGGGTGGTAGTTTCTGGCTACTTTTAAAATCCTCGATGTTGTCCCATGACGGAAGCAATGTTAGGATCCAATCCTGCGCGTTTTTGTCAACTTGATGCTTTTCTAGAATTTGTTCAACTTGTTGATAAAAGTTGACTTCTTGATAAGGACTCGCAATGCTCTGATAGCTGTCAGAGTCATAACTATCCGCCATTATAACCAGACTAGTTATAATAACGCTAATCAATTAGGGACCAGTAAGCGCTGGAATAAATTTGAAGATTGAAACTTCAAAACTGAAAGCACTTTTTTTGGGAAGAGACTTGTAGAAACTTAATTCGCAATTTGAAAGAACCAGCAATTTTTGATAACTGTAGACTTTTTATGTCGCTGAATCTCAAGAAACGGAATTTGAAATTAAAAATGGGCCTGTGTGTCTAATTATATTGTCTTTTTGTGCGTATGATTCAATTTTTTTCTGAACTGCGTGAAAAATGTAAAAATTAGGTGAGTCAAATATGGCGACATATACCAATGAAGAAATCAAGGTGAATAAAGATTACGCATGTAAAAAGCATATAAAAGCACATAAAAGCGTGCTTGTACAGACAGTAATACAAACTTGCATTTAAGTTTTTTAACTTCTTAACCAATGTAGATTTCGTTCAGATATAATAAACGTCGCATGCTTCTGTTTTACCGTTTAAGATGAACTAATATGTTATCTTAGAGCGTCTTTTTTCTGCAAATATGGCATAATTTTGACGTGTGATATCAATATGATCTTATGTATGATCTCGGTTGAAATTTTTAGGTAACTAAGTAATTAACTGAAAGTCAAAATGAAACCCCATTACAAAATCTGTACTGGATTGATAACACACAGTACGGCAGTACAATCACTTCTGTTTCAGTACTGAGCAATTGCTATAAACCTGCGTTTCAGCGAATATATGGTTCACAATTGGCTCAAGACTCCCCAGTGATTCTGGAATTGTTATCGTGTAAGATCTGATGAGATGTTTATCAAAAATCTTCATCGTGTAAGATCTCATCTGGTCTTACACGATAAAAAAAATCTGCCCTACGTAGACTTTAATCGTGTAAGATCTGATAAGATATTTATGAGATCTTAAAAGATAATAATTCAAATTTGCTGAATTGTTATTTTACAACATCTGATAAGTATCTTGTCAGATCTTACACAATAAAAGTTCACGTAGGGCAAAATTTTTATCGTTTAAGATCTGATAAGACATGTTTTAATTATTTCAATTCTGCCGTATAGCGTAGTCAAGTTCCTATGAAAAAAATAAACAATCGGTCAACTAACCACTTTGGAAAAAAATGTTGGTTGATTTTACTTTGGCGGCAGTTTTATTCTGAGTCGCACCTAGGTTGTATGGCTCAACTATTTCAGCCTAGTTTGATAATCACTGCTTAAGAAAAAAAAGTATTTTACCAGATCTGAAGCTAAAAAAGTTTACGTAGGGAAGAATTTTTATCTTGTAAGATCTGCTGATAAGACATGTTTTAATGATGTCAATATAATGGTATAACGCAATCAAGTTCCTAGGAAATTTTTTTAAAAAATAATTGGTCAACTAACCAATTATGAAACAAAAAATACATTGTTTTGATTCTGCTTCGGTGGCAGTTTTAATGTGAGTTTTAACTAGGTACTATGGCTAAACTTAGCAGTCCAAGATAGTTTTGGCCTTGTTTTGGCCTAGTTTTGGAAGAAAACTCTGAATTCTCTTCATTTTTAGGACTATGCCCTAGTTAAAGAATTTGTATAGTACAAGATCTGATAATAATCTTATCAAAAAGATGTGGCATGGCTTTCCTAATGTTTATCTTACAAGATCTTATAAGATTCGTATAAGATATTACACGATAAACAATTTATATCAGGCGAAAATTTTATCTTGTAAGATCTGACAAAAGTAAGCTTTTATCGTGTAAGATCTTATCAGACCTGATAAAAAATCACTGTGTAGAACCTGAGAAGTTGTCTTGCAAAGTTTCAGTCAGGCGGCGCATATTCTTATAAGAACTTATAAGACAAATTTGTAAGAACTTTGTAAGATCTTACAAAATAAAAACTCTCAAATGTCTGGGGTAAAAGGCAGAATTTTATCTTGTAAGATCTCTAAAATGAACTTTTATCGTGTAAAATCTTATCAGACCTGGTGATATTTTTTTATCGTGTAAGACCTGATAAATTGTCTTACAAAGTCTTAGTCAGGCGACACATAAGTTTATAAAAAATTTGCAAGACACTTTTTTAAGAATTTTTTAAGATCTTTCACGACGAAAATTCTCGAATGTCTGGGGCTGACTCAGTTCTGAACCATTACTAGTACTGAAAATCAGTATTGATCAGGGTAATATGTTACTGATTCGGTGCTGATAATACTATTCAATTCCACCGCTGAACTAAAAATCTTATGTTTCAGTGTACTAATTTCATTAATAGATACCAATATATACTTAGATTGACTAAGGTAGAGTGCACATTTCCTCTAATTTAGCTGAGCGATAACAATTTAGTTTTTTTATTAAAAAAAAGTGTTAACTAACCAAAATAACAAAATGTCTAGTGTATTAACTTTTGGTACTAGGACAAAAGATCAAAAGAAAACAGATCGAAAGCGAAAATTGGGACGATAGATCTCGAAAATGAAATTGTTCGAGTTGCGTATTAACCAATCAGATTTGAGCGCTCATTTATTATACAGCATGTAACATGTTCTGTTATGATATTTTGTTCGGTTCTGATAGATTCATATCAAGTCCCACGCGGCCGCTATGTCATGGCCTTGGCTCGCGAGGCATGGCCATAATGTGGGAAATATAATTCAGCTCGCAAAAAAGCTTAATTTCAACCAATAAGAATAGTGATTTTCGATCTATTGTTTCAATTTTTGTGTTTTCAAATTGTTGTCCTTTCGATCTATTATCTGGTCACCTGAACTTCTAGAGGGTAAAATTTCGCGGTGCAGAGTTTTCATGAACTAATAAGGCAAACAAGATAGTTACCAAACTATAATAGTATAATACGATTTGTGAGTACATGTACGTTTTGTCCGTGCATAGTGGCTGAATTTATCTTTCGTTTTCGTTTTTAAATATGCGTTTATTTACCCCCCTCTTTTAAATCTTCAGCTCACCATGTTATACGTAGAGTCAACGGGTATTACCGCAGACATCAAAATTAACAGACAGGTCAAATAGCAGAAAAACTGAAGCCAGGCAGCTTTATTTAAGTAAAGTTGCCATGAAAATGGTCTGAAATATTTCGTCAAAAAATATTTTTGAAAACGTGACTTTGATTTCATAATTTGTTTGTTCAGATATATCCTTTCCGACTTCCCAACTTTTTGATTGTCTGAATTCAGGTTTTTCCTTGTCCGTTGTACGTTAGCTTTAAGCCAATTATGGCGTTTTATGGGGAAGGGGAAATAATTTTTTGGGCAATTCAGTTAAGCTTATTTGTTCTTCGAAATTAAAAGTAATTGAAGGAAATTTGATCCATGCTTAATGATCCGATAAAGCAGTACATTTATCAATTTGGGCTCAATTGTCAGTAGGCTAATTTCCACCAGTAGACCCTGGCTTGTGTGTACATGCATAAACAAAATGTATTTGTTATTCAATTTTGCAAGCGAGTGTGTTACGTGAATGTCGACATTTGCAGAATTAAGTTCACGGTATATGTGACGTCACGAAGCTGTCCTACCTTTGGCATTCGAATTATTACGAACCTTATAAAGTACTAACTAAGGATGCTGTAAGCTATCAATTGGTAAAACTACTAAGCCTAATACCTAATTGGGTTTACACCTCTTTCCGAACTGAACTTGGACATAGGGTTTTCGTTAATACTAATGACTATAGGCGCTCAAGAAACGTTAGTTGTTGTGTGTACTAATGTTGAAAAGCTGAGCTTGACACGCGTATCATTCGTTTCTGATTAACAAGTATGATTCTTGGGATCTTTTCTGTTAGCACGCCCCCTCCCTCACCCCCCCCCCCCCAAGCCTTATATAGCCGTTAATTTAGCATCTCCTAACTTTTAAGTTTTGCCGATTGTCAGAGCGATATTTGCATTTCATTGAAACAAGAGGGTCTAGATATATTGAAGGCAATTTTAGAATAGTTTCCTGAAAATTCATTAAAAAATCGAGCCCTTTTTGTAGCCGATAACACCAAAAATGATATAATACAGAAATTGTTATTGATTCTTACGTTATATGCAGCAAATTTTCGTTGCAATGCGTAATACTTTCAAACCATAGCCGTGCTAGCTGTTAATAAATGCATATTGTTCATATATGTTTATGTATAAACTTACCTAGCGTTAACAGCATATTAAAAGGGGGGATATATGTATAAATGGGGGGTGCCACACTAAGCGGTGGGGGGGGGGGCGCTAGCAAACAAAAAAATTGATTCTTGTTTGATAACTACGAAATCATTTATGATCTTTCAATGACTAACTCGAATTCTTAAAAATCAAATTTGACCTTGTATTACTAATGGGAACCGTATATAGTGTTGCATGGTTTCAAAGAAATTTGGATGACAGCCAATCCGGAAACTTCGGCTCTTCGAAAAACGAATTTTTAATGCAATTTTTGAATGAATAGTATAAAATTATTGGATTGCAGTAGAATTAATTTAGAAGAAGCAATCCTGAACTGAAAAGTGTGAACAAAGCTTTTAAAAAAATGGAAACAAATTTTGTCCCAGAGTCTTATGTGCAGAGTCCTAATTTTTCAAATAGCTAAAAAGTTTATCCAAATCCCCTAATTCCGATCAAACACGCTTCTTTGCTGCGCAATCATCCTAAAAACTGAAAACATAGAGACAATTTCAATTTAAACTGAAGTTTAGGTATTTTTTAGGTATTTGTTGCCAGATTTGTTTTGAAAAACATGGCCTAAAGTTATTTTTTTGGATCACAATTGTTTTTTTCATTCTAAATACTAAGAGTAGGGAGAACCTCTATTGCGCAAAATTGCTGCAACAATGAAAAAAATAGCTAGTAAAGCTAAGCTGTCAATGTAAGAAATAAAAAATGAATTAATAGAATTGAACCAAGTCCGGGCCGAGGTGTGCGCGCTAGTGAAAGCGTGAAATTTTGTAAGGAATGTACTGAAATAAAGTAAAAAATGTTTTCAATCTGTTGACGATTTTGGTTTTGTATGCTGAAGTGCTGAAACATCGGTTTTCGTTGCTTGTCAACGCATTTCTCTTAAAAATGTAGCAAATCGTGTATCACATATTTTAGTACTTCCAAAACTTCCAATTTCATCACTGTAAGCAAATTAAGCACCATTAGTAACTTGAATCAGTTCTAACAAAAAATGAGCACAATTCTTAACACATGCCTTCCATACGCTTAGCTCTTCAAGAGTTCAAAGCATTTTTATGACTAATTTCATGTAATTTAGAAAAAAAACGAAGTCCAATACTTTCAATATTGTGCTGGGATAATTTTAGGAGATTTATTACAAATTTTAACCCATTGCCAATATGAAATCAGCACTTGCTTGTATCATTGCATTAAATCAGAAAAGCAGGGTGAACCAATGATTTCAGCATGTTCCACACAAAATTTTGCACATTTTCAGCACAATCCTAACATGAATTTACAAAATGAAATAAAATGAACAAAGTTGATAAATTGCTGAAGATAAAGATAGGAGACTGTGATGAGGTGGTAATCTTATGTAAGAAATGCCCTAAGTGTGTAAAATTCTTAAGGAAAGTGGGAAACATATGTCATCAACATTGATGCCCAGTGGATTATTTACCACCTGTGCCCGATACATATTCGACATGGTTAAGAAAAACCATGCAAGTATTCAGACATAACAACATCAGAAATCATGAAGAACAGTCAATTTAACAAAAACTCGAAACTGAAAAATGATTAATTTTTACTAAACCATTGTAATCCTTTATTAATTCAATGATCAAATCATTCTCAAAAAATTCCTAAGGCGGCCAATGTAAATGTAACAACATATAAGATGCAGTAGACTACTCCACTGTGGAAAAGAACTAATTTAAACATCAGTTTACTACTGAAAGAGATCAGTTATTTGATCTTGAAAGAGATCAGTTATTTGATCTTCGCTGAGCTTACGGTATTTACAACACATTTAACATTCAAAACTTTTGTCCAAATTTTGATATGCAAAAACAGTTTAATCGTCTCCCATCCACGAGCAATTATATTTTCTTTACAATGTCTTGGGTTACGTATTTTGGACAAGTACAATTCATTGGAGCTGACTTGAACTATATGGCTACTTTCAGATAATCCTCGCGCAGTATTATTTCTCCTGTTCTTGGGGATGTATTGTGGCCAGCAGTCAGTAGTTAACCTCTGATTTGGTTATGACTAATAATCTAAATCATTTTGTGTTACATACTTGGGTCTTCCCCATTATAGCCTCCACCAGCTTAGTGGTCAGATAACCAATCATACCCCCCCCCCCAAATCATATTAATTTTACCATAATGGGGGGCTATAATTTCATGGGAGTCTATAATGGGAAAGAACCAAATATTAAATCACACTTAGTTGACTTCGGTTATGTTTTTTTTTCTATCATTTGGTAACAGAAAGCTGTTGATGTTCATATATATTTAATTCAGTGAACCAGGTGAATTTTTGAATTTTTAGACTCTTTGTAACAATGTATGTGAAACTAAGAATTAAACTCCGTGCATTTCGCTTTGTGAACAAAAGTTACAAAAGATATACAAAAGATATATGAAATCTAATGTATCGTTATTGCAGTTATTTATAGGATTCCATCGGAATTTAAAAAGGTTTTTTTCCTGTTAACACTAACCAGTTTTAAAAACATTAAACGTAGCAGTAATGAATAATTCAGTCAGTTTAGTAATGCACCTCTTTTATGGCCTCTATTTGTGCCTACTGACAGTTTCTCATTTTATAGTATCCATAAAACAACTTATTGACTACCAGAAGCGTAATTTTATTTGTTTAATGCAATTGAAGTTGGACTCAACCATAGCCGTAAGATTATTGTCACTATAGCTTAAAGTAGTTCTTCTCCAGAAAAATTTTACTTCTGGTCTATCAAAAACAGGCAATAAGGTTGAATTGATCAGCAGTTACAAGCGCTTCGCCCTCCTTCCATTTAATCCCTCATTCTTAGACCCTTCTTTTGTATTTTCAAGGTGTATCCGTACTATTTTCATTATTCCAGGTTCAAGCATCTTTTTGCTTACCTATTGTTAATGCCCAGTATTAACTTTTTCATTAAATCAATATAAGTGGCCATATTTGCTGATTAATTTTGTGTTAAGCGCCATGTTTTAATGACTGCTAGCCATAAAATGAAAGTAAAGTCATATAAAACGGAAGTGATGTGATTTTCTTTTTGATATAACCAGAAATAAAACATGGGAAACCAACAAATAAACATGAAACAAGGTAAAGGGACTGAACACGACCAACGCCAGCGACGAGTTCATCTATATTACACTTGAGTTAATTTTTAGTTAACAAAATGAATGTCATATAGAGACATTTCTAAATAAAAACGGTTGTTTCGTTTATTGTGATTTATTGTATTAAAAAATGTTTCTCTGATGTTCCAATTAATAGAAAAACCACAGTAAAAAATTTTCACAGACCACGAATGTCACACCACCAAAGGAACCCTGGAGACGAAAATCACTGTCTGTAGCGTAATAAGCGCTATATTTCGATAAAAGTCAGGGTCCTAATTCAATTGTTATCTACTGCACGTGAATAATGCCGCACTCCAAATAAGTTCCGACAATCTTTACTATAGTAGCAGTGAAAATAATGAATGTGCACCTTTAGCCAATCAGAGACTGAGAAGAAACTGTTCTATTTTATATAGAGAGAACTGAACTTACTAGAGTCAGTCTTGTAGTTAGAAACACCATGTGTATGCCATTGACTCCGGTGCTATACTTTCTATTCACCGTAATAATAGAAGTTTACTCTCAGTGTTTTACAGAGTCGGTTAGTCTTAGAGATATAGGTAAGTCTACTTCGCGCGCAGAAATAAGTAGCCCTAGCTCTTTATACTTTAAGGCTGTATATGGAGCCCTCTACGGGTCTGCCTTAACTGATGCGACCAGTGAGGTAACAAACTTTAACCGTAAAAAGAACTCAAAGAAAACACCCTTTTCTCTATTGAGAAAGAAACTTATATTTGATTACATAGCTTTTTAATCTTTATATACTTAAAATTTAAGAAAAAGGGGAACACAACCCCAACAAAACAACTACTATTGATATTTCAACAACAAAATATCCAAAAAGGACCATCATTGATCAACCCTCCTCTCATGTACCGACACACTCGGACGATATAAGTATAGCTGTTCTGACACAACAGAACAAGCGTTCAACACGCGAAGTTCTAACTCTCGAGGTTAAACACTATCAACACCAAGATGAGTTAGTTATTCTCTTGATTACAGCAAAAAAGCTCAAATATCACTTCTTCGCCGTAGAACAACAACCTCACCTTCCTTTACCAGAAAAAGCATCACAGGTTTCACTTTCTTTCTCATTTAGTTGAAATTTACGGAACCCAACTCACAAAAGGTTCAATTCTTTTCATTGGTGATCCACTCGCAAATAGTTATGCCTCACTAATATATGATACTCTGTTTCACCCATTATCAGACACATTATTTGAAATTCCTTCACGGAATATGGTCTGAAATACAACCCTCAGACAGAGGAGGACCATTTAAAAAATCTTCCTTCGAAGTTCTTAAACGCCTTGCACCGGCACTAAACACTAATGCTTCGCAATCTACAAAAGATAGCGGACACAAAATTGCTAGACAGGAAAAAGAAGGATTCCATCAACTCCTCAAAATAAATATAAGTTCTGTCAAAGATGCAGACTTAAACGAAGATGAGATTTTTGATTCTCTCACACATCTATCTTGGTATGTACCCAGATTTTGGAAAAGCCTGGTTAGACACATACTTCCAGCTACCAAACTAATAGCAGAAACTTATCCACGACTAATCACCAAATTACCGGAAACATCCCATTATATATATATATATATATATATATATATATATATATATGATTCTAATTGGTTTCTACAAAACTTTATAAGAATTACGGAAATTCCATCGGAAACAAAACAGAATTTATCTATTAACCACCAAAACATATAAAATAAAAACTATGATGCGGAAACACAACCAATTACTTCTGCAAATCTCACAGAAAACAATAAAAATTTTGCTCATTGAAAATATGGACACAATAATTTACTCTCAGCCATCAGCAAGTTGTATAAATGACACTACAGAGACAGATTTCAAGTCAACACTTTTTGGATAATGGAACACTCTTCTCATCACATACAGTAAACACATTAATTGATCTTGACGACAATGATCAAAACAATATCTCCACTACTAATACCGCCCAAAATATATAAATTTACCAAAATCACCATCACAGACAACGTGTGAACTGAATTGACACAAAAAGCAAATCCATTAAACACAACTATGCCACCATTACCAAATGTAAACACACCTTTACTACGTCTACACAGACAAAATTCCGTACACTTTAATACTTACTGAACCTATCATTTTAAATAATTCAACTAAACCCACACAAGGGACTAACAAAAGTATACAAATCACTCCGCAGCAATTAGTGAACATTGTTAGACAAATAAATTCACAGAATACGCAACATAGCACAAATGCAACAACTCGTTATTACTTACAAGCAGCGTCTACACAAAAGCCATCACCTGTAGTCCGTAGGAATACACAAATGATGTATCCCTATCAAGGCGGCTCAGTGCCCATGCAACAGTCTTTAAGACCGTTTGATGGTACTGATCCTACTTACACAACAAAAGATTTTTTAATTATTATCACAGCAAATATGGTAATGACTGCAGGACCAGGGCCGACTGAATCACCATTTCATGAAGCTTGGATCTTGAAACAAAACGCCATGATTCAAACGGCCCTAATAGGACCAGCACAACAATGGTATTCACATCCACCACTTTGCATTTTGCCGCGAATTTCTGAAAACAATCGCAAACACAAGCAAAATTTTTATTAGAAAGTATAACACGTACTTCTTTTGAACAAATTAAAACGCTTGCACTTACAATAAAACAAATCACTCGAAAAGCATACGTTGATATTGCCCGAGATATGAGAAATGCGCAAAAGAATGACAAAAGCGCTCGATCCACAATTAGCTAGAATAGCTATTAAAAGATTGCAAATCACTGCATTGGAACCACAGCTTCCATTTGTACAACTTGTTGAAAAAGTACACCAAGAAGACATTCCAAGAGCCCATATTGACAGACACAAATTAAATACAAATTCCACCTTTTCACCCTCAATTAATAATCTGTCACTGGAGATAGACAATCTCAAGGTAAAAGATATACACACAATGGAACAAGATATTGGCCACGGAATAAACATAGTACGACAAAGGTACTCAAACGATCCAAATTTTAAAGGAAAACCACTCTTCTTAAAATTTTGCCAATTATGCTCACGTTCAGGACACAATATTTCTACGTGCCGTGATAAAAGTACACAAAACCACTGGACAAACCAAATTTAGAAAAACATACTTTTAATCAAGCAATGAAAGGTAACCAAAACCTTCCTAAAAGACAAATCATATCGACTAATATGAAAAGTAAACCACTACCACTTTCAAATCGTTCTTTCAGTAATAGCAGAGAACAACGAAATCACTCAAGACACAGAAGTCCAAAAAAATTCTCACAAAATAACCCAAAACCCTATTATAGGAATAAAAATTTCAAACCACCGAGTGGAAATGGTTCACAATATCCAAGACCAAATTTTCAAAGCAATGCACAACATAACTCTAGACCACAATCACCTCACTATGATCGAGACGGAAATCGTTCACGATGACCGTTCTCACGAAATAGACTTCGTAACGTTAGAATCTATAATAATTCATTGTTAGACCAAGAACAAACAGAAAACACTACGTCAAACACTGAAAATACAGACACTTCAAATTTCTCCGAGGAAAAACTCCTCGAACAATTTAATGATGTACTTTTAGAATTAAATCAAGATACACAAGATGAGTATTTTAATTGCCAAGAAGAATGTAACACTCTCACAGAATATTATATTCTCTTCATCTCTTGTAGAGATAACATATGGGTATTGGCCAATAACAATATACACACAACAAACACTCGATCATAAAAGAACAAACTCTCCACCACATCTAGAAATAGTTTTTCTATTAGACTCTGGTGCAGCACTTAATATTTTGAATACTGACACTTGGAACGAAATTAAAGAATTTCACAAATTACAACTGAAAAGATCAACATTTGTTCTCTCAGCAGCAAATAATTCTAAATTACAATCAAGAGGTACAGTGAAACTTACACTCTACCCAGATGTAACATAGAGTCGAACTCTCGAAAACATTTCATTTACACTCACTTTCCATCTATCAAACACAAAGTTTAATATTCTAGGCACACCCTTCCAAGAAAAAGACATAGATTCAATAAAATGTTCCTCTCATACACTTGAGATTAAACATAAAAATGATATAAAATCACTCAAATTTTATGATTCATCAATTAAACCACCCCCATATTATTCATGACTATTTCCAGTGATTGGAGAACAATCAATATATCTTACACCATCTGAACACCGTATTTTAGCATATTCATCAACCGCATATGAATGTAAAAACCAAAATGAGAACGGTACCATTAATCTCGAACATCCTTATCAATCTTTTATTCAAATTCTATTACAAAACCCTTTGAATCACCCATTAACACTCAAGAAAGGAGCAATTGGATATACACAACAAGATGTTTCGCTTAATGACTACCAAACCACAAAATATCTCATAAATGAACTCACAGAATTCATGGATAGCTATACCTTAAATTACCTCACTCAAGGTACATCAGAAACACTTAAAAAATTATATTATTTGAATCTCAGTAAACAAAAAGAACGTGAAAATAAATCACAACAGAAAAAATTCACCACAACCTTTGATATCTCGAAATTCACAGAAAAAGATAAAGAATTTCTCACCATGTTCAACTTCGAACACACAAAACTAACTCAACCACAATTTGAACAACTAGCACAACTTCTCACACTGTTTCACAAATGCTATGCCACTTCAAAATTCGATGTTGGAAAGATTAAAGTCGAACTAAATCTTCCCGTTAAAGCTACCGCTAACTTTAAAAAGCAAAGAGCTACTCGTATTCCACTCTAGTTACAAGATCGCGTACAACACTTGACATTTTAACACATTTTGATATCATAGCACCCGTAAATACAGACTCTTTAACCACCGGAAATACATTTATTAACCCAGTAATCATTCTCAAA
This sequence comes from Convolutriloba macropyga, assembly GCF_964194025.1. NCBI lineage: Eukaryota > Metazoa > Xenacoelomorpha > Acoela > Convolutidae > Convolutriloba > Convolutriloba macropyga. The sequence goes on along the minus strand of NC_134471.1, from coordinate 80,897,690 downwards.
AAAGGAGAATCTCTAAAAATTGTCTCAGATACTGGTCAATTGAACAAAATGATTGATGAAACAAAAAAGTAGTTGGCCCATAGAACCAATTCAAATTATTCTCACACGGATTAAAGGACCAATTTCCTCTATCGCTGACAAGAACAGTGCATATAATCAAATGCGACTTGATAAACAATCACAAAGGCTCACAAATTTTGTGATCGCTGGACAACAATATTGTTTTAAACGCCTATTCTATGATACTTCTATTGGACCAGCAGCTTTCTCATCCTTTATGAGCAGTAATTTTGAACCACTTATTAGAAAAAACAATATAATTACTTATCTTTATGATGTTTTCATTCAATATACAATAACAATGTTACAAACACTCACTCAATATCACACCATTCAAAAGAGTGAAAACCTCAAAGCCGCTCCACACAAATCTTCCTTTTTCTTAGATTCTGTTAAATTTTAGGACAACAAATCCAAAATAATCACCTTTATCCACTCAAATCAAAAATAAACGAATTTCTAAAACTACAACCACCCAAAAACAAAAAAGAAATTCAAAACTATGTCGGATTTCTCACTTTTATTTCAAAATACAAATACAAACCACAAGTAATTCTTCGACCTTTTTATCTCCAACTTACAGATACAACAGATTGTAAATGAACTCCTGAATTACAACAAACATTTGATAAAGTCATAAAAGAACTTACAGACGGAACACTCCGCCTCGCAATTCCTAATTCAGAAAAAAAAATTATATCCTATGCGATGCCTCTAACTATGTCATTGGAGCTGCACTTCTCCAAAGAAATCAATTTGGAAAAATGGAGCTAGTGTCAGCAAACTCTTGTCTATTTTCGACCACAGAACTTAGACTATCCACAATTCTTCGTGAATGCTCAGCCGTAATATATGCATTTTCTGAATACGAATTCCTTATTCAAGGATCTAAACACCCAATAATAATGTACACTGAACAAAAACAAATCTTATTCTTATTCACACAGAAGAACAAGCCAAATCACAGAGTTTAAAAATTTCAATTATTATTAATGAAATTTCCAAACTTGCACATAATTTGGACGGAAGGAAATAACTTCCAGATTTACTAAGTCGTTCACTAACGACTACAACACACTCACGACGAACGACGAACACCGACTTTGCACAGTCGAAATACCAGATTCAATTAAATTCTTTATGACCAATAACCAAATAACAAAACCTATACAGTACCACTACGCTGTATCAAAAGAATATACTAGTTCAGTGCATACAGACACTCATGTAGAATCACCACACTTTCCGATCTATTTACAGATTAGAGATAATTATTTCAAAGTACAACTGGAAAATTATCTTCATCTGCCAGTATCACATAATGAATTTAAAACCAAAGCTCAACCTTTGGAGAATATCCACCGACAGAAACTACAACAACACAAAAATAACTAATCACCCCCAGAAAATTATCCTAATATCCAACACACAGATGTCACACTGAACACAAACAAAACAGGACCTTACACAAAATCTGATAAGGACGCAAACTACGCTGAATTAATAAATAGCATAAAATTTTCACTACCATTAATGGACGACTTTATACCAAAGTCGTCCACTCTTTATAACTACTTTTACGAAGAACAAAAAGAAGTAAATGATACACTTCTCTATAAAACACAAAAACAAAACCCTGTTATAAGACAACTTTTACTTTGGAAACAAAATAAAAAATCCCCCCCCCCGACCCCATCACTCACTATACAGACAAATAAAGGATTATTGCATTATTACCGACGTTTCCAGAATTTAAGCATTAAGGAAAACAGTAATCTCTTGTATTATATACAAGAAACCACATCACCAAAAAGTTGCCATCCATTCTCTCTTGTTTTAGTAATTTCTCACCAAGCACACTCTCATGATCTTTCTGGACAGCCTGGTCGTGAAAAAACACACGCGACAATTACAGATAATTATTTTTTTTCAAACATTAAAACATTGATAGCTATACTTACACAAGATTTCTTGAATTGCCAAACGAGCAAATTCATTCCAAACCCCTTAATGGCACCACAACAGCCATTTTTAGAAGTTTCACCATACGTCAATTACCGTACTTCAATGGATACGAAAGGTGCAATCTCACCGTCTTCGTATGGAAGTTCTTACGTATACGTTGTTGTGGACGCATTTTCACACAATATTGTCCTCCACCCTTCATCCAAAAATGATGCCACTAATACACTCAAAGTGCTATTTGACCATTGGATTGTTAAATTTGGCATTCCAGATATTTTGGTAACAGATAACGGAAAAGAATACATTAAAGGAGAATTCGCACATTTCTGCCGTACGTAAAATGTACAATTCAAACCACGTACGCCATACGCACCGTGGTCTGATGGACATGTTAAAAATAGTAATCGACAATTAAACAAATTTCCTCGAACAGTCCTAGATTCACAATATGACACGTGGTCACATAAAGTGAAAGTTTTTCCGTTTGCTTTCAATTCACAAGTTTGGACCAATATGAACCTTTCACCATATGAAATTGTATTTGGTCAAAAACCAAAGAAACCTATAATCTTCAACCTATCATTCATTACAGGTAGCTTGAGAAGTTGCAAACCCACAAAATATTCACCCTGTAATTCATTACCAAAACATACACATACTGACCACTTAGGTCATCACGCTCAAATTGAAAAATTACAGAGAAATATTTGCACAATGGTTTCTTAATCTTAAAAAGATCCACTCGGAAGTTTATAACGAATTACATAATTACGTAAACCAGAATAACATATACGCCCATTTATAAATCGCCGCTTCAGAACGGCAAAGCCACTCAAAATAAATACGTATGTTTTAGTTGTAAATAAAACCACACAAATTGGAGTATCAAAAAAGGTTCAAACACAAAAAGTTGGGGCTTATGAAATAATTGATACCTGTACATTGGTTGCTTTTAAACTAGAAGATTATTCTGCTAAACAAATCATCCGTCATAGGAGTAATATTGTACCATATTACACCAAAGAACTCTTCGCTCAAGAACATATGGAAAAATACTTCTCGCATAATTCACTTTTAAAACTCCATCCAACGAAGCCACCACTTACCAAGTCGAAGACTCTCTCAGTCTAGACAATTTAGAGGAAGCATCCACAGATGACCTTCCCCCAGTCACCTTGTAACCCGTCTGAAATAATCGAATATATTTCGGAAAACTACACTACAAGAAACACTCGTCTTCGACGACAACCAATAAAAGACTACAGAGTCTTCATACCACAATCAAAAATTCCGGCTTCACGAACAACGCACACTTAAAACTATTCACACTTAGCTACTAAAACATATGTTAAATCACTTTTCTCGCTTTCACTAGCCGATTACAATTTAGCATAACACGCTGAATAGCTACACAATACACTCTGGATAAAATACACTCAAACTATCTCTTCACCTAATACCCTAGCAGAACCACAAAAAACCCTCCATCAGGAAACGAAAAGAAGGGAATTACAGGTCATTTCCCACGATAATAACAAAAAGGAATTTAACTATAAATTATTTTAATAACCGACCCACAGCTCGGTCCGGGAACAATTCCCTAATCTCATTTATTTGACAAGATATGACTCGGTAACTTTTTAGTACCCGAATAAAAAGTCGTGGCCAGGCAAAATCGTATCGTCTAAAATTACTTTTCAGTCCATCGCTCTCCAAACCTAGTTGCTTCTCTTTTCTCTCTTCAAATTCAATCTCTGTTCTTCAACTTAAAACTTCTCTAATCACTCTGTTCATTTTTGACATAAAAAAATCTCTCATTTTTCTAAGTCTAATCTAAATACCCACTTCTTCCTCTCTAAACCAACAGAACTAGCACAGCACAGTTCTTTGCCTTGACTCTTCACTTCTTTGACTTTGTCGAAATCCCCTCAACAGCTCACAGTAGCTCAAACTTTGCTCACGAAAGCAGCCACAACACTCAAATTGCAACCTTTCAGTCCCACAGCACTGAAAAAAACTTCGTCGTCAAACTTCACAAGGTATGCAAATAACTTCTCAACACAGACTTGAAATATTGTTTAAACGAACACCCTACGCTGAAATTTTTGATATATTCAGAATTTTTAACCTAAACAGGTTTGATTTTTAGGTTATTTTCAGGATATTTTCTACAATTTAGGTTATCTTCAGGATATTTTCTACAATTTAGATCACTTTCCCTATTCACAAACTTGCTGTGAATTCGTTTTTTATATTAGAGACTTTAATAACGAACATATCGCTCTTTTCTATCTTCCTATCTTTCCACAACAAGCAACACCAAAAATCTCTGAAATTTTATATAAAGATATTGTCTACACTGTAAAGCTTGCTGCTATCGCAGCATCATATGATATTAAATGAATTAGAGAACTCCTAAGATTGGATGAACAATACCAACAGATTGTTAGGCAACAACACAACAAATGAAATTACCTTTCCACAAGTTCTGTTTTCATTTGAACAAAAAAACTATACAATCTCTGAGTTGTTAAAAATTTTCTCTGCTGATTCTTTATATCTCATCTATCTCCATAATGTCAACCCACCAGAATCACCCTGCGCAGCAGTCCGCGTAAGGGTACCCACTTTAAACTTCCTAATAATTGCTATTCCAACCCCTACTAACTATAAAATTTACTATTGCAAAAATTGTCCCCTTTTGGGCCCAAGTCTAGCATCACAATTGCGTCCTCTAGTCAACAATCAAACACTAACCCAGGTGCTCCCCCCGTATCAGAATCACCTAGTTGCTCATACACCGAAGCAACTAAACAGTTCACACCTAAAATGTCATCATTTAAGCTTTTTAATTAAAAACCACAAACACAAGAAATCAAGGAACACCCCAACTCAGTCATTGCTACTGCCAAATTTACAGATAGAACACGTCCTACTGGACGCTCCCCCCACATTACCTCACCATCAGTAATCCCATATCCCCCCACTAAAGTCAAACGCAAATACACCAAACGCAAACACAACAACAGCAACCAATAATTGCACAAACTTTACCACCATACTCTGGTTTTTTACCTAATACAACACTACCTCCACCCACACATATACCAGCTCCTCCACGAGCACCAAAACCTGAATTACTTAACTATTCAAATACTCCACAATTCTCCTCTCAACCAATAAATTTTGCAAACACCGACAAAATTAGCAGCTCTGAATTGCCACAGCCAATTCACACTGTTTCAAATGTTCACGACACCACGCATGATATTAGCCTATTTTCTGACGCTTCTAATTCTTACCCAATTAGTTCTCAATTTTCTTCACCTACTGCATCACAAATTGCGAATAATTCTTTCAATCCGCCACAAGGACAAATACCTAATGTTGAAGGTTTTTTATCACAAGCACACTGGAACCACTCTTTTAATATAGTCAATTCATCACCTTCATTTCAAAGCTCTCTACCACTTAGTTTTTCGGTTACGCAACCCATTATCACTCTAAGCTCTAATTGAGCTACACCAGATCCTGAACAACATTCTCACCACTGTATTGGGAAACAAACCGATACGACACGAACTTACCCAACTCTACCACTTCAATTAGACCCTAAGTTTATTGTTCCCCCACCAGCTTTCTTTGGAGACCATAACAAGGGTGAAAAATTTCATAGTTGGCTATACAAAGAATTTCTAAATCATATAAAATAACACCAGTTCAAAAACAAAGAGCTCACGACTTATTAAAAAAATCAAAAATTACATTTTCTGTCGAGATAATTGTTGAACGAGAGAAACTTACCATTCACCCACAAGCTGCGGGACCGCCTATCTTTAGAGTTAAAACAAACCCTTCACCTTTCATTTGTCAAGCAATACACTACAAATTTGATCGATACACTAAAAACACCTCAGGTTTTTTTGTCTTTTATAATCCACACTCTGGACTTTCCAACACAAGTCCACTACGAATTTAATTATTATACTTTTTAATTTATTCTCTTCATCTCTTCTCCCAATAAAACAACCATTAAAGTTGACGAAATTAATATATCCACTACCAAGACAGGCATACAAGATCTTGCCGTTACACATTATGATTGTTCACCAAAGCATATCACAAATATGCAATATTATAAACTCAATAAAACTGGCGAATGTACAATTAAGCCAACCGATTTCAAAATTCTCACCACACAAATACAAATCTTTTCACAAATTCGAACACTACAACTAAGCGCTTTCGCAATACACGCTAAACTTATCGACAATGAAAGTTTTTGCCACAAAATTGTACTCAAAAGAGGTTTTCGGTTTGATCACGATAGTTGGTAATTAAACAATAAGGAACGACCTTTCTTTTCAACAGAAATTGAAGCTCGTAGAGAATTTGGAGGCGTTGGTCTCATATGTAAACATCACTACCGCCCTCAAATGATACAATTTGATGTCTTGGATGACCCTCGCTAGCAAGCAAATATCGAAGAAAAACAAGGACGTTTTCAGTTAGATCGTTATAGACTTTTCGCTTTCCAACACGGAATTATGGTTTATAACCCACGGGATCATAACTGGATCCCTAACGCCACAGGCAATCCTTGGGTTAATTGTCCCGTCGAAAACACAGAATAGGACTATCATGTCATCAATACACTAGGATGGTCGTTTCAATTAACTAACATCACTCTCACTTTATATGTTGGCACAGAACACATGCACTATGGCAAAATTCGTATAAAATGTGATATAGAACGAGGTCACTGTACTCCAAATCGCGCTATTCAAGCCACAGTAATTTGGGAATCAGAAAACCACTGTCGTATTTTTGATGTCGGAATATCATATGCGCGAATGATTAAATTCCGCAAAAGTTACTTTATAGAAACACTCAAAAATAATTAAACTAACTCTGGCCATAAAAACAAAGCACACATGTACTCAAGTGGTTTTCAAAAACATCGCTATTACAAATCTGCACTCTCTCGTTTTGAGGTTCTCACAAAAACTATCCACAATTGTAATGAAGACCGCCCATACTACGCCACACAAAATCAAGACACTTTTATACAATATAAAGAAAGTTTTAATTTTGTCACAGGAACACCATCATCACACTTTGATGACGCACATGTCACAATTTCGGACGGACCACCCCCTTTAACACCCTACGCAAAAGCAAAAATCCGTGATGGATATGTAATTCCACAGGAATCAAAAATGTACAGCAAATCAGAAAAAACGAACTCTTTTGTAAACAAAACTGGTTTGGCGCAGTTCACCCTAATGTCCAAATCGATGCTAAACTCGATTATGCGATTAGTCGATCATTGCTCGAAACGGATCACACAAGCTTAAATATCTATAAAAAACTCTGCGACTTAGACCGCGATCTGAAACAAACTGCTTTCCTTTTGCTCACTCAAACATTTTCTTTAGTTGACTACGTAAATACAGGACAGCGAAACACATTCGCCACACTTAAAAGTCAAACTATATTCTCATTTTTTCAATGTAAATTTGTTTCATCACCCCATTATGTGCTCGAAAATCAATGTTTCTAACGTATTCCTATATATTATCAAAATAAACTACAATCGGTAGATGAAGTCACCCGTAAGACCTTTCCTGGTCTATTAAATCACCATGTAGATCTGAAAGTTTTGATCAACAAATTTCACTTGACGCAGACGGCGATGACACATTTCGCTTAACACCCTATCCAATTAAAGCGCGAAACCCTGTTAAAACTTTCCCGCCTGACGAAGTTGAAAACCGCTTCACCCACGCTGAGTTTACTGCGCAACAACTCGGAATTTACAGTCAACACGACTGGACTAAATCAATCGAAAAGATGAAATTTAACCAATTAGTTGATGACGCAGATGACAAATTTGAAGTAGCACGTGCAGTTAATTTTGCAGATCTTGCAAAACAAGCACAACTACAAGCTTAATTCTCGCAATTACGCACCGAACATAATGAATATTTTGACAAACTCTTTATTAATGGAAAAGAATTCACTCTCAGCCGAATTGATTGGCGTGACTTAATTAATGGCAACTACTTAAAAGAATCCCTAATCGGAGTCTTTGGATACCCTTGGTACGTATTAAAAGAAATGGCCAAAAAATGGACTGTATTTAATTTTCTACAGTGCTTTTTTGGTCCATTTCGTAGTGCATTTAACACATATAAGTTAAAATCACTCTCAGGACCCAATATCACATTGGCTGAGATTATAACTTCAGGATTCTTTGGAGTAATTCCACAAACAATATTCCATGTATTACAATCCGACTCTACACAAAATAAACCACGCTCACCTAAAAAACGACGTCGACACTCAGTCGATAGTTGCACTCCACACTCACAGTAAGAATTGAATTTATTATACAAAATGTTTAAAAATTTCTGTAAGAAATTCTCTTTCCCAGTACACAATAATTCAAATTAACGCAATACATCCGCTCTACCGGCGTCTGTTTATCAATGTTACAAAACATCAATTAATTCACGCTCAAAACCAGATTTTCAATCCCTACACCTACATACTTTTCAACCTAATAAACGTAAACGTTCACGCGAAATGTCTCCTTCACATGACTCTTTTGATAAAGATCCTGATTATCAAGAAAGTCCGGAGGAATTTTTTCTTAACCGCCCAAGTACCCGTGTTTAACATTTTTTTTGTTTTAGTGACTCCACAACAGTCCCAACCCACCAAGAAGGAGGCCGACCGATCCCCCCAAATGTCGACCCTACGGCATACGACCTCATTATGCTGGAGGTTGATGACATCTTGCCATCACCCCTCACTCCGTTGGTACTGGCAACCACAGTACCCGAGCCAGTTTTTGAAATGCGAACAACTGCCCTCTTCACGATGGCGCACACAGCCACAGTCTGTGGACACAGTGAATTATGCGCAGGTTAACCCACTGCCTTCACCCGCTACTTCTTCATCGAGTTCAGGTGAACTCCACCTGTATATCGATAGTGGGACAAGCTCACCCTCGGTCCCTGCATTACCGCATAGCTCGTCACAAGAGCCCCAACGAATAACTGAGGTGCCACAGCCACCTCCACTCTCAACTGCACACACAGCAGTTTTAACACAACAACCACTCCAGCCTACGGATGTTCCATATTGGGCTGACGAAGTGGCCACTGCTGAGCAATCCGGTCACTCTGCACCAGAGATGGTCGTCTTCAACTGGGCGTACTCTGGTACAATCCGTGGAGCACGACCACGATCGAAGCCACTGGTTTATCAACCGCCAGTGATGCCAACACCATTCACACAACGCCCGCCGGTACCCTCACCGCGGTACGGCCCGGTCATACAGCCTCTGAGGCCACAACAATCCTTCCCCCAGCCACCTTTCTACGATCGGCCTACTTCAACCGACAATTACTTTTGCAATGACCCCTCACTCAGAAGGCGTCCAAGGGCAACAGCACATGAGATATATCCCGTTCGCTCCTCACCGATACAGGCTTCACAATCGCCTGCTCGGCACACAACGAGCTCCCCTCGAGGCCCACAGCCATCATCCTCGCGCGGATGGCCTAACCCTTTTCGCCAACTCGCGGCATTCCACACAGGTCAACAGGAGCTAATTTTCGATTCCCCGAATTCACCAATCCTCTTGGCATTAATACCGTTCAGGGTATACATGTGCCAGAGAAGAGAGGATTAGCTACACCTCCACTCCACCTCAGCAAACGCTGAAGCCAACAGCAAAATCTTGTTCTCTTGGGCAATTACAGATTGAGTATGTTCAAGAGGGACAAGACAGGGACTTGCCTCTCGAATGCTTGCATCTCCCTATTAACTCTCGCTTCATAGAACGGTTCTGGCATCTGTCGAAGTACTTCTTTGCTCTCGCAGATCGCCCGAACGATTGCCTCAACACCTTCTTCACTCGCGACACGGCACCCTACAAAATCTATGCCATGTGTGACCCCTTCTACCTGCAATTTTTTTTATATCCCACACAGGTGGATGTATAGAACACTACACACAAAATGAATCGGGTGAAAATGTTACACACAATGCACAAATACTTATTTGTGCAGCATCATTTTTAGCACACCAACCTGATCATCCAGATGAATTCACGCCTTCAGTATGCCAACACAAAGCTGACCTCACGGTTTTATATGAACTACAGCTATATAATACATTCTAATTACTGTGAAGGCACTCTACGTAATTTTGTTCCCATCAAAAATTACTTTCTCTTCTCTCCACTCTATGCTAAAACTAATCGCTCCATTCTCATCCCAATCGAGTACCTACATTGTGTAGAAGGAGGTGCCACGAAGTGTACCTATTGTCACACCTTCAATCTCCTCTACAGGGACTGGATGGTCGATTAACTTGAAAATCGGCAGCCTTCACAAGAGGAACAACAATTATTTTTTCACCTCCTTGCGTTACAGCCACAATGCAACCCTGACCTCTAGCCATGCGCCCTTGCGGCCTGTCTGGCACGAGATCCGGAATTTCTCGCCTTCTTCCGGGATCCAGACAATCGAGCTCCGGATTTTGAGTTCAAGTATCGGACTTAGGCGACAGTCCTACACCACCACCTTGAGCTCACAGACCCACAAAAATCGAGACTAACTGATCTCAAAAACCGCACTCTCTATTCTTTTCTTTTTCTCTCTTTCGTATATACTATTCTCAACTTTCTCCTTTCTACAGAATATATATTTCTCCATATTCTTATCTCTTTTCACAAATATGAAGATTAGGATCAGTTTTTTTTTCTTTTTTCTCCCCGGTTGGGACTTACAAAAGAAAGTATTAAATCACACAAATAGATTTAATAGGAAAAGTAGCTCACACAGTAGCTAAAAGATGGATTTCCACCAGAAGGTAAGCTGGTCAATCCGACTGGTTCAAACCTTGTACCAGGTTGAGATAAACAGAAATCTCCTCCTGCAAACCAAACAGAGACTACTGGCTACAAGCGATCCTCCAACTCGGAATCATTTCTCACTACATGACAATGAGGGCAGTTAGGCATATTTTCAACAGGACTGACGCTACTGGCCAGCACACCATGTAACTGGCACCCTTAGTGGGCAACCGTTCTCACTGACGACACTAGTCACTACTTCACTCAGAGGGATTTCAGACGACGACACAAGTCACAATCCACTTCAGAGAGGACACAGATCATCACCCACTTCACCCTACCTTTCAACGAGGCCGATACATTCTACGTATTTCTGCTACATTTCACAAACTCGGATTTGAAACTCTCAACCCCGGATGGATGTAGCAGTGAAAATACTGAATGTGCACCTTTAGCCAATCAGAGGCTGAGAAGACACTATTCTATTTTTTATAGAGAGAACTGAACTTACTAGGGTCAGTCTTGTAGTTAGAAACACCATTTGTATGCCATTGACTCCGTTGCTATACTTTCTATTCACCGTAATAATAGAAGTTTACTCTCAGTGTTTTACAGAATCGGTTAGTCTTAGAGATATAGGTAAGTCTACTTCGCGCGCAGAAATAAGTTGCTCTAGCTCTTTATACTTTAAGGCTGTAAAAAGAGCCCTCTACGGTTCTGCCTTACTATTAGCAAATTGTTCCATTTCTGTTGTCCCATAATCTCTTATTGTCCCATATTCTTTTAACTTAATAATTAATAATTTTTGTTCCTGCGTAATCGCACTGGAACAGCATTAAGCCACAGCGGCCTGTTCTCAGCTGCCCTTTTTCTCATTATTCCCGACATGTCAGACAGTTTTTTTTATTTCTTTTCCGAATAGTCTTTCATTTCTTTGATTCTTTTGCCGAATAGTCTTCTACTTCAAATTGAAATTAATACTAATCTCTACGACAAGTTTATCATACTGGCAACGATCATTCTACTCTATTGTCTTTAGATATATACAAAATACAAGTTTCCAAGATTTAGCAAATAATAGAGAGAAGACATATATTCGCTATAGTTTGTTTTTCTAGTAAGATCAAGCTATTGGAAATGTTAATATTTAATATCCAAAAACTATCACCTCCACCAGGACCGTATATCCATTTTTACAATGCATTCATAATTTGGGATTTATCGCTTTCTCTTGCTTTTATTTTCTTCGTTTTCTTCGGATCGGGGGTACCTGAAACAAAAGTAAAATATCAGAAAGTGATTTTAATTGCTATCATTTGCATAATTTTGTAGGAGATAACAAAAATTTTGATATTCTTATTCTGTTAAGATTCAGCCATTCTATATAATCAACAGAGATGTTTAATTATCTCGCTTGTTTAACTGTAGATTAAAAACAATACCAAAATTCTTCATGACTTCTGACAGATTTTTGGGTCCAATTTCAATCGTATTTTTTTCCAAAATCTTTAGTCAAAACCCAAACAACTCCGAGAACGTTTGTCCCAATCAATTTCTAATCATGCCCGGGTCGATGTTTTTGTGTGAATTTTTCTAAGAAATGCGGTGAAAATTTCGTCTTTCCATCTAACTTCCGCCAATCTTCCAGAGCAAATTATTCAATCATTTTGTTTTCCAATCATTTTTCAGGCAGTTCTTCGATAATTTTTTTAACTGAAACTTTTTTTCAATGCAGCAATCGAATTCACTGATCACAGATTTAGATGAGTTCTGTCGATCATTTAATCTATGCAATAGCGTGGAGAATAATTAATTTATTGTTACGCCTGATTACAAAAATATAACCTTTTTACTTGATTGGTTGGGAAACAACTGACCTTTTCTGCGTCTGATGTACAGCGCAGGTATTATTTTCGCCAGTGTCTCACCTCGCTCGCTCAATCCACTTCCCATGATATCACCTTCTGCGACAGGTGAACAAAATGCCAGCACAGTCATCATAACAACAGTGGCCATTGAAACCAGAGACGGAGCCCGCTTTGAACTGGGTTTCATATTGGTACTGGTAATTAATGGATCCCTGATCTGGAGCTTAATAACGACGGGCTCAATCAATTATTCGTCTAAAAGAATGAGTTTGTTGTTGATTCTTAGACCTGATTAACTGAAACATGCTCAAACCGAACACAGGCTCAACAACAAAATGTTCGCCATAGACGCATGAAAAAAGTTCAATCACGTTGTGTCAATCACGTTGCGATTTATGTCAATCACGTTGCCTTAAGAAAATTTTGAAAAGTTTTAAGACACTTCGCGGACTGTTTTTCCATTATTACTTAATCGAATATTAGGAAAAATATCCAGCAATGTTGCAACAATTATTTTAAAACTTTTCCTACAAAAATTAATAGGAAGCAATTGAGCTCATTTGTGACAACTTGGTGACCATCAAATAAATTAGAAAAAACTCTAATCTTCTTTTACTTTTTGTTCGGGTAGTTTAAAAAACCTCCTCTGAAAATACTGCATACCCATAGCTCTGAAAAATGATTTATTCTGAACTAAATGTTTCATGAACTTATTTGAACTGTATAATGTTTGAACCTCTGCTACTCTCTTCAACCTCAGTTCCGACCCACCTTGGAGGGTGAGGAACTATATACACAAATGGTTTTTTTTGTTCAGTCAATTTTTGCCGATCGGTATATTCATCACACATAATTGTGAGTGGTATCATTAGAAAGCCTGTCCAGCGTTTAACACAGAATTCAAAAGGTGTTTTCATTCTGTTTTTTCCACAGAATTATCGAGAATTAAAATTTTGTGAAAACTTGGCTAAATTAAATTGTTTTGTTCACATTTCCCGTAATTTTGCCCAATTTTTGTTGATTTTGCGTCAAAATATGTTAAAATTGTTAGATCTTGAGCAAATGGTTTCACTTTTTAAGACAGGGGGAAGTATTGCTGAACTGTTTCATCCAAATTTTGGCTAAAGTTTTGGCTAATATTTTCAGCCGTTATTCATCTATAGCCCAATTATAATAAAAGAGCCGGGTGTACAAAACTAAAAACTCATGACACAAAATTCTCAAATGATAACTATGAAACTGTTCTGGATATAACACCTTGCCGTTTTTTTTTAATTTAGATCGATAATTATCCAAAACTCTTCCTTTTTTTCGATAAAACGGCTTCTTTTATCAAAATAAATTATTCACTTACAATTGAAACAATTTTTTGGAGAATCTCCAGCACTATCAATAGAAGTTACAATCCAGTCTCTTGTTTAAATAAACATTCAAAATTTATAGGGCTTTGCCCTTTTTTGATTTTTTCTGACATTTTTATTGATTTTTATGCACATTAAATTGATGATATTAGACCGGAATGATTTTTAATTTTTGCTCTGGTTTTGAGGGATCTCATTTACGTGCAATTGAGGTCCAATGAACAGATATTATTTAATCAGTTTTAAACGTGCGTGGTTTTTATGGCTTCCGTCCTGTTGTTTGAAGAAATATGTTTTTGAAATTTTGAGTTCTTTATTTGATGTTATTTTGTAGATTTATTAATCAAACTCAGTGACTAATACATTTATTGGAGTTCTACGGAGCTACCAGTTGATCTCTTTATTGTTTTGTATAAAATGTTGTTTGTCTTCCGAAAAAATCTTGTATTAAAAAAATAGCGGATATTTGAGCTTTTGCCAGACTTCTATGTTTTTTCCGTCAAATAATAGATTAGTCTCAACTGAGAAGTTGCAAAATGTTTCTAGTGAATTATTATAAGTTTTTCGTTCTGGCGTTTTTCTGTTCAATGAAAGTTTTCGCTTTGATTTTTTTATATTGTTGTATTTGGTTTATACTGTTTTCCCAATTTTGAGGTTTGTGTTAACAAAAATATACTTCAACAGAGTTCCATCGGCGCTGAAGACCGGTTCATTTATAAATAATTAATTTTTTGTTGGACAATTTTTTATTATTTTAATGGCTTGGACAACGCAATTCTGCATGTTTTTTGTTGGCAGTAGTTGTTGTCTTATTATTAGTAGGAAGACAAATGCTGGATAACTGCAGTTCTCAGTGCTTTTCTGCGAAGTTATGAAGGACCTCTTTAATGTTTCGGTGGGTTGCTTATGGCTTTCATAACTTCAATATTAATGGTTTTTCAAAAATTTTAAAATTTCGTTTTTTGTTGTTTTGTGTCTACTTTCTACCTGAGTTCTTTAAAGATTGTTAGTGAATCCTTAAAGAAGATCTTCAGCGAATTGTATGGTTTTTATAGATTGGGTATTATGTGATGCAGTTTTGATTTTTTGAATTGTTTGTGAGAGAAAAGACATTGAGTTTTGTTTAAAAAAATATTTGTTATTGTTATTTGATTTTGTTGTTTGTCTTGTCTCGTTGTCTCGTTAATAATATATGCCGTAAACACTCTGATGCGGCATTAATTACTTTTTATAAGCGTTTTTGTTGATAGCGAATATATACTTAATCTCATTTGGAAGGTAATTAAGTCGGCAAAGAGAATGAGCGGGTTCGGAATATTATGTGCGAGTACACATTATCGAATCTCCTTGTTGTTGTACAGTTTTTAATGGGGATTGAAATAGTGGAGGCGCTACTTAATGACTTCTAAAGCCAAACTCATTACAATTTGATTAAATTCGAAATTTAATAATTTTTAAACAAACAATGCTAATTTCGAACAAACTTTATGTTTTTCTCCATATCATAATTTTTGGAAATCACTTTTACAATTTCTAATGAAATTTAGTATTTCTAAAAAAATCAGTTTCTCTAAAATTGAAAAGTCCTATTTAATTTTTTTCTTTTGTTTTTTATCATAAACCTACTCGTTTTTTGGAAAAAAAACTTCTTTTAGAAGACACATTGAACGGTCATTAAGGTTGATTGCATAATCTTGCCATATCATAATTGCCATATGTTTAAAATTTTCACCGTATGTACACGAAATGATTTATTGGTCATTACTGTGTCTTCGCTCTAATAAATGACAGTAGTATTTAAAATTTTTCAAAGTAAACATTTTAACATTTTTTTTTTAAAAAATAGTTTTTATTCAAAATTTAAGTCGTTAAATATTTATATGTTCGATTAGTTAATAAAATAAAATTTGAAAATTGAGTTGGAAATAATATTACATAAGATAAAAAATTTCGATTCAATTGATCAGTCTATTTAAAAGCTAATTATTTTCTATTTTTTCTTCAAAACTTTGAAAACTTTGAACTTTGTAGGAAACTTAAAATTAAACGAATTTGAGAATGAGAAAGCAATGCTAACCACGCTGAAGTAACAAAAATGAATTAGAAGCCATGTAACAAGCTCTGATTTACTCAAAATTATAAGTATGGCCAATATGATAACTCGGATCTGCAGATGTTTCAGAGGGAACTGCAGTTTGTTGAATTAGATCTCTTCTGAGAACTCTGCCCCCATAGATTAAGCCATATACCTCTTATTTTTACTTCTTTAATTATTCACATCTCTCAAGCAACGAATATAAAGTATGAAAACATGTTTTCACCACGCAGAACAAATTGGTGATAAAAAAGGTTTTAGTATTTCAATAGCTCATTAATCCTAAACTTAGAAAAATGAGAGAAAATATTTTTTGAAGTTTCTGTAAGAAAAACGAGATACATGTATAAGAGAAAAACTAGCTTCAAAGCCGCAATCCAATATCTAGATTTTACGGCAAACTTCGGTGCTTATTTGCCAACAGAAAATGAGCTTTTTAGCAGGCTTTATACACAATTCAAGGTAGTTTTAACTTGTTTCAAACCAAAATTATGCTAATTTACCGTGCATCGTTTTCTGTAGAGTTCAGGGCGCTTTTCAGCAAATTTGAGCCCAATTATGCGTCCTGAAAAATTAAATAGTTATATTTAATTGATTATTATTATTTAATATGACTCCCAAAAAAACTATTATGTTGTTTTTTTGATAAATAGGAAATCATTTATGATCTTTCAATGACCAACTGGAACTCATAAAAATCATCTGAGACCTTGTGTGACTACTAGGAACCGTGTATGTCCTGGTTACAAGGATTTTTGTATGCTAGTCAGTCCGGATACTTATGCTCTTGGAAGAGAGAATTGTCCATACAGTTTCCAAACGGATAATATAAAGTTATCGGATTGCAGTTGAGTTACTTTAAAAAGAGAAATCCAAATTTTACAAGTTCAAAACGAAACGCAAGACACGTAAGCCAAATCTGCACAGATTCTTCAAAACCTGATTTGGAAATTGTTAACAAAACTTTTAAAATGCAAGCGAATTTTACCCACAAAAGCGTGCAGAGCCTTAACTTTTCTCAATATTGCTGAAAAGTGACAAAAATTGTACCAAATCCACCGCTTCCGTGTAAACCCCCTTCTGTTCTGCTCAATTAGCCTAAAAACTTGAAGCCAAGAAGAAAGTTTTAATTGAAGCTCAAGTTGTGTTTCTCCAGGCATTTGATGTCCGGTTTTTTTTGAATAAGATGACTTAAAGATAGGATATTGGATCAAAACTGTTTTGCACAATTTTACTACTAAGAAAAAGAAGAACTCTTTTATTGCGAAAGTGCTGGAATAATAAAACCAAAAACCGAATAACAGGGCTCGCAATGATCACAAGAATTTTAAAAAGATCATTAAAAAATAACAAACAAATTAGTAGATATTTCAACCAACCCCGGTTCGGGGTGTGCAAGGTTGTCAGCGGAAAATTTGGTAATATAGCCGCTGATTGTGCTGAAATTATGTACGAAATGTACTCAATGTGTTGACAGTTCAGTTTTGAATGCAGAATGGACTGAATAAAAAAACTTTTCCTCGCTTTTCAACGCATTTATTGTAAAAATGCTGCACATTTTGTGTCACATTCTTTTAGTATATCCAAATTATCCAATTTCATCACTTTGAGCCCATTAAGCACCATGCATATCTTGAGACAATTGTAGCCAAAATTCAACATATTACCTAACACATGCCTTATATGCACTCAACAAGAATTCAAAGTATTTCTTACTAATTTTCGACACTTCAGAAAAAGAGAAAAGCATTTTACTCCCTAGTCGGAAAAAACGTTTATCTTGCAAGATGTTGCAAGATTCTGGCAGAATCTTGCAAGACGATGCATCGTCTTGCAAGAATTTCTTCCAAAATCTTGCAAGATCTTACAAGATAAACTTCTTTCTTGCAAGAATCTTACAAGATAAACTTTTTTCTTACAAGCATCTCTCAAGATACACTTTTTCTTTCAAGAATTTTACAAGATACACTTTTTCTTGCAAGAATCTTACAAGATAAACTTTTTTCTTACAAGCATCTTAAAAGATACACTTCTTCTTTCAAGAATTTTACAAGATACACTTTTTCTTGCAAGATCTTGCAAGATAAACTTTTTCTTGCAAGATCTTACAAGATAAACTTTTGTTGGCAAGAATCTTTTCTGGCAAGATAAACTTTTCGCCTCGACTAGGGCTTGCTCAATTTCATCAGATTGAAAACGCAAATTCAACATATCACCAAAAACCAGCACTTGATTGTGACAACAGCAGTAAATCCAAAAAGCAGGTTAAACCAATGATTTCAGCATGTTCCCTTCAAAAACACAGCACAATTTTCAACACATTCCTTACATAATTTCTGCAAAACGAAAATTAGTCGATTCAGTGAAGATAGAGATTGGAGACTGAGATGAGTTTTAATTAAGAATTACTCCAAGAGTGTGTAAATTGCATGCGGAAAGTGTGGAACCTACAAGATGCAGTAGACTACTCGAATGTGGAATAGAACTACTATTTAATCGTCAGTTTACTAATAGAAAGGACCAGTCATTTAATCTTCGCAAAACTTGTGGTATTTGCAACTAATTTAACCATCGGAAATATTTGCTGAAACTTTGATATACATAACTTGATATCAAAAGGTTTTAGCAGTTAATTTGAATTCATTTTTGTTAAGACGCGCAATGCTGCTGTTGTGTCACATTTATCTATGTATCATATTTAAAGACGAAGAAAAATTTTTCTAAGTTTACAAACAAAGAAACATTCTGCCATTAGTTTAAACTTGGCATACTATAAAATTGGTAACCCATTTTGCATCAGTTGAAAACTATGAAGCTAAGTTAGCGCTTTATTAATTTATTGTAGCTTGATTGCTTTTAAAATAGGCATTGCCTAACTTTTTTTCAGCGTTGCTCTTAGTTTCTTACTTTTGTTTAGTTCGAATTCGCTGCCCTCTTTTTGCAGACGTTCGTTTTTTCTTCTCTTGGCATCTGTTTTTTTCGCTAATTGTACCGTTTACTGTTGGATTGCTGCAACTTTGTCTCTCTAGTGTTCACACCACTATTCACTGCGCGATAAATCTGTGAAAGACCCTCCGTTGTGCATGCTATGACTGGAGATTGATTGGCATCCTAGGCAGTTTATGACTATGCCGTATTTTGTGACGGGTTTTCCTACTCTATTGCTTCGTCTATTTGCAGAATTTTCCTGAGCCATTTTTTTCGCATCCCAGAGAAGTTTTTTGATTGAAATGCCAGGGGTTTTCAATCCGTACCTGAGTGTTCGTTGCGTCATCCAAATTTGCCGGAAAGTTTGATGAATCTACCTAGCTGTTGGAAGAATATTCTTCGATTGATGCAAATGTGGAATTGCTTGGTCCTCGAGTTTTCTGTCCGGATTCAGCGAGGGAAGGTCTGTTTGGTCTGAATTGGCGTGGTTCCTTTCCTGTTAGAACCAGGATTACGTTTTCTGATTCCCGTTAGTCCTTTAATTTTATGTTGCAGTTGCTCTTGGTCGTTTCTAATTTTCTTGGCTAACAATGGCTCTGGATCTTGTTATTTGTGTTTTCCTGGCCATGATATCCTACGAGGTACTATGTTGGATAATTTGACGCCTCTTTGGTACATCAATGTTTCTGATTTTTTTGCAAGGGACTATTTGATAGCATTAGTATGATTCGATCGATGTAATATCTATAATAGTCCCTTGAAGTAAATGTTTACATATGAAGTCTAAGGTCTCCATGCTTCTGTTTTTTTCCAGTTTTTGTCTAGCGAGGATTTCTTTTTTTAATTGCGTTCCCAGCAACTAAATTATTTTTAGACCCATTAGGGCCCGAACCGTTTATCATCAGACCTAGTTGCGCTCGAACCGTTTATGATGAGACTCAAGTGCATTCGAATCCGCCTCTAATCAGATTCAAATGAGCTCGTGCGCTCGAAATCGCCCAGCGCAAAGTGATCAGGTGTGCGCATCCGGAAAATTTTGATCCGGACAGTTTTGAAAGCACTCCTTGGCCTGGGAACAGTGACGAAAAGCAATTTATGACAAGATATGTAACAAGTAGAGTTTCAGGAAATTCCGCACGTTGCCAACCCTATCTCACAACGTTTTCATCACTTAAACTTGACTCTCACATCAAATTCACCTATCAGCCCTTATGTTAAAAAGTTTCCATCGCAATCCCGAAATCTTGCATCATTTTGATCAAAATTTTCTCAATTGTATCGTCCCCCAACTTTCCTGGTTTTCACTCCATTATCCCATCAAGGAAGTTAGGAACTTTGAGAGGAGTTTTCTAATAATTCGCCCCAATTACATTTTATCATACTCATTTGGATGGAAATTTGGGAAACTGTTTAAACTGAAACCAAAAAAAAAGATGAAGCAAATCACTAGATAAGAGTCAGAAAGGAAAATAATTATACAAGTGACGAAATTTTGCCCAAAAAATATGAAAGACTAGAGTAATCGAGAAAACTTTTAGTCAATTCCCCTCAAAACTCTTACATCGTTTTCGGGGGTAATAAGGGGTATTTCGATGTAAGAGTGGGGGTAATGGGGGATAACTTTGGGGGGTAAAATGGTGCAAGATTAAGGGGTAATATGGGGGGGGGGGTAAGAAGGTGCAAGACTAGAGGAATAATTTTGGGGGGTAAAATCTTCCTCTTGTTACCTCCATAGTCGCAGAGTGGCAGCTTTGAACCCTCAGAACACCGATGCTTTCCCAATACTAGCCATCCCATGTATAAGAACATAAGAACTAAACATTTTACCCTCTCACCATTACATCTTACATCATTTCAACCCTAAAATTTACCCCCTAATCTTATATCCTTTTTGGGGGTAATTTAATGTAATTTAATGGGGTTCAGTCAAAAAAGTCCCCCTCCTTACAGCCCATACCCGCCTTATCTCACATCCTCATTGGCCGCTTATCTTAAATCTAAAAATTTTTCATCCCTTATCTTCAATCTTTTTGTGGTGGTAAGTTTGGGGGGGGGTTAAATTCTAAAAATTTCCCCTTACTCCACATTACCTACCTTATTTTACATGGTTTTACTCCCTAAATTAACCCCCTAGTCCTACATCTTTTTGGATGGTATTTTTGGGGGTAAAATCTAAAAATCTTACTCCACATTACCTACCTTATTTTACATGGTTTTACCCCCTAAATTAACCCCCTAGTTCTACATCTTTTTGGATGGTATTTTTGGGGGTAAAATCTAAAAATCTACCCCCCCCTCCCCACCATTACAATCCATTACTCCCAATTACTCTCCTAATCTTACATCGTTTTACCCCCCTTAATTTACTCCTGAACATCTTTTTGAGGGTTAAATTATGGGAGGTAGGGTCTAAAAGTTTCTCCTTACTCCCCATTAATTATTATGTCGTTTTACCCACAGAATTCACCCCCTAATCTTACATCTTTTTGGAAGGTAATTTTCGGGGGTAGAATCTAAAAAAATCCCCCCATTACACCCCATTACTCCCCATGACCACCCTAATTTTTCAACGTTTTGCCCCTTGAAGTTACCCCTTAATCTTACATCTTTTTTGCGGGGGAGATATTTTCGGGGGGGGGGGGGTGGAATCTGAAAAATCCCCCTACTAACCCCCAATACCACCCATTACCCCCTAATCTTTTATAGTTTTAACCCCCATAGACAATTACCCCCTACTCTTACATTAGTTTGGGGGTTAAACAGGGGGTAATTGCATCACGAGTCCAGAGATTTGCAGCTTATACTTGAAAATACACATAATCTCCAACCGACCAAATAAATTTTAGAAACGTACTATGATTATCAAATAATCAATCATGAAAGAGAGCTCAATTCCTCAAAATAAAACCGGTTGAAAAATTGAGTGAACACTTTGATCTTCTGCATACACATAAACTTTTAGTTACTGAACATTCAGCAAATAAAACAAGTTTTTCTATTTAAACTGTCGCTGGTCAATTTTTCCTCTCGAAAGGTTAAATGTTTTTCACGTTTTCTATCAGCGGCTGGTAAAACATTTCAACTTTCAACAAGATCTCCTTGTTCAAAGAATTTCCGTTCATTATTTTCAAAAGTAAAATATTCTTCTTCGTTGAAAAATGTTTTTTTGCTTCATATAACGTAATCTTTCATCGATTGTTGGAGAGATTTTTATATTCCTGATTCGTAGTCCACTGCAGTCAAGCTAGCTCTTTATAATATTTTTTGAAACAAAAAGAAACTGGCCATCACATTATTTGTGAAGAAAAACAGGACAAAAGCTCATTCCATATTTAAATTCAATGCAAAAAGTATCTGACATCTTTTAAGGACAAAAAGAAGTAAAAAAAAACGACAATAAAAATTTGCAAATAATTTTTGCGTAACAAAACAAAATATACAGAATTAGGCAAAATTGTCATTAGAAAAAAGATATAGGAACATCAATACAGTATAGGAATATCAAACATTGCCAGAAGAACGTGAAAAAACATGGACTACGGTCTCTGTTTGCGTTTTATTATTGTGATTTTGGTTGTGAGTCTGTGCCGTGAAGGTTACCTTCAGGTAAAAAACGTCTTGCCAGATAAAAAGCAATATAAAAACTGACGTCTACTACTACTGCTACTACTACTATCGCATCTTAAGCCATAAATTTTGCGCAAAATTTTTTTGCCAGATTTAGCCTTTATCAGCCAGAAAACTAATTTGTTTTTTAATATCAAAAAATGGCTACGTTTGCAGCATAGAGGCCACATAAAAATATTAATAATAATAATAATAATAATAATAATAATAATAATAATAATAATAATAATAATAATAATAAAAATAATATTAATAATAATAATAATAATAATAATAATAATAATAATGAATTCAACCAAACATGGTTACAACCAGCTTGGTAGACACCAGATTAGGGGAGAAATCAAGTTTCAGTAATTAAAATTTCTCGAAAACTTTCCATCCTGAAGCGTAACTTTTATATTTGAATCTTCTCTCACTGCCTCCCCTTCCGAAAAACTCGTCACTTCTCGAAACTGACATGGATTTTTGAGGCTCCGAAAGTTTTAAACAGTTGCACAAAAAATATCAGTATCAACCTGACAAAAGCTATCGATCAAATCAGTTCTTGCTTTCCAAAGATGCATTCTTTTTTTTAAAAAAATGAGATAAATATGAGATATTAAACGGCCAAGCTCTTTCATCATGTTTTTGTTTTACATGTTTTTGTTCCTATGCAATACTCTGTGAAATATCTAATGCAGTTTTTATTGACAAATCTGATGTGGAGAAATTTTTTTCTAAGAATATTATTAACATTTATTTAATTCAAGTGCTTTGTTTTTTCTGTAAAATGTTTCTTACGAATGAACATGCGGACATTAATTAAATCACTTTTAACTGCAACCGTTAGTTCAACATTTCAAAATTTTTATAGACGCCAAAATTATCAGCAAACTTGTCTGACTGAATTATAGGAAAGAAACTTTTTTCAAGCTGTAAAAATACTGTGGTACAACTTCAGTTTAACAAAAATACATGATCTGAGTTATTTTGAACTCCGGTGTCAGGAAAATAAAAACACCGATACAATTTTTTACATGAGGGAGCAGCTAACAAGCTCAAAATTTTTATTACGCAGTTCAGAAATCTTTTTATAATTTGTTTTTAAATTTGCATTATCGTAGATCAGCTAACAACCAAAATTAACTAGTGCTTCCGTTCCTAGTCAACAAATTCTGTATTGAATGACTTTCGATTGATAATTTTGAATACTCATAAATATTTGCTTTCCATTAACAAAGTGTGACAAGATATAAAATTGTTCCAATTCATTCGTTATCGGATGGCGACATCAAGCATCACGTGAACAAGTACATCAGGTCACAAGATTTTAGAGAACCTTGCACTGGTGAATCGCTTAATTTGATACTCTAAAATAATGTTCTATGAAATATTATTGGCAATGTTAAGGTTTTACGGGAACTACACTGTTCCAAAATAAACGACGATGCTGAATCATTTTCAAAGAGTTTCCGACAGATATTAGCTTGAGTTAATGTTTCACAGTAGTTGAGTAAACTGATGAATTAAGGTTGGTAAATAAAGTAAGTAAATATTGGTTATCTCCAATTTGGATTTCAGTATTTTAAATTCAATTTAATTTCCAGATCAGTTATTGGCAAACGAAAGTTACTCTCAATTTTCGCTGCTGGTACGAAACAGGTATAAACTTAAGAAAAAAAATAACGGCTAATTGAATTTTATATCTAGGCTAGTTTTAGAGGTTCAGTATCCATAAAAAATAGAGAGCTGCAATTAAGTTTCAACTTTAATTTCTAATGAATCTAATAATTAGTGTTCTTAGCATAATAGTCATATTTTTTGATTGCGTATTGCTGCCAGCTCAACCAAGATACAATAACCAGTTTATCGCTGTTTTCGATAAATTAAAATGATTTGTTTTTTTTTGTTTTTTGCCAGAGGCAGTATTGAAAATATTAATTTGTTCATCAAAAATTGTGAACAATTATCTGCTGGTGTAATATAACTAATTAGTATATTACGAGGTATCTGCAATTTTTTTTAATGAACCTAAATCTTTTCTCATCAGAAGTAAACAGCTGATTGGTGCTGATCTTTCAATTTTTCTTGACAAATTGCCATCTATTTATCGCAATGATCATTTCTTCGTACAACTTTGTCTGATCGAAGTTTTGTGTTTCAGTTCAAATTTAAAACAGAATTTGAAGTTGACATTAACATCGAAATACATTTCAACCTATTCGCCAGAAATATTTGGTTTTTGTTCTGGAAATGTTGGCTTCTGTAACGTTGCTGGTCACTATTTTTGGGGCTACATTGACCCTAAATTGTGACAATCTTCCACCAGGAATTGCAAAAATGACACTAGGGGTCGACATCAAAACCGTCGATTTCACTCCCCTCGACAGCAAACAGCCAGATGGATACAGGGGAGGTGTAATAAAATTCACCTGTGATGAAGGAAAAATATGGCAAAATCCGTACAATGACATAACTTATCAAATGCCAGACCAAATTTGGAGTATTGTTTCAAAACCAAGTACGGTCATGGAAGTAGATAAAACAATATATCGAAGTACTTCGGACTTTACAAGCGAACAAAAAGGAAGATTTCACGCAAAAGTTGGAGGATTTTGGGGTGCATCTGGTTCTACTAGTTACAGCAACAAGAAACTTCTTCACGAGCTTATGGTTGAAGATAAAGTCGTAACTAAAGCCGAAGCATTTGTTTCGACAGTCGATTCAGTCTTAGCGTCTCCGACCATCCTCGGGCTCTCAGACGAAGTTCAGATAGTTGTCGACGAACTTCCGGAAGACTTGGAAAGCAATCCGCAACCCTATTTTGACTTCATCAACTATTTCGGAACCCACTATATTTCGACAGCTGAATTTGGAGGTTACATTCAAATGATGTTCACGACCTCTAAAGATTTCCAAAACATCAACAGCGACTCTCAATTATCATTTGAAGCCGAGGCGAGTTTTTTCAAGTTTTTCTCCGCAAACGGTGCTCGGTCTGAAAACGAGAAAAGCAATTCCAAAAACTTTCTCGACACAACTAATAAAAGAGTGACTTATCATGGTGGACATACTTCGCTTTTGGATAATAAAAATTTACAAGGGTGGGAAAAATCGGTACCATTTAACCCCTGGTTGTACTCTGGAACTTTGATTCCAATTTACCAGTTAATAAACGACGATGAGAAAAGTGAGTCTATGAAGAGGGCTTATGAAAGCTACCTTTCGGGCGAAGGGGACTTGTACGTTGAGGGTTTGCAACTAGAGGCTTTGAACCGGCGGATTAGGAAAGCAGCCCTTAAATACCAGTTTGTGGAAAACACTACCATAATCAGTTCATTGCTGGACAGAGCTGAAAACTTACTGGAAATCGCTTATCCAAACGCTTCAGAGGTGGCAGCGTTAGCCAATGATGTTATTTTTCACTTTGAGCCTAGCGATTGGTGGAAAGAAACGAAACTATGTCTGAAAACCAGGAGACTTTATTATAATCAGAATTTGAATAACTGTCAGTATTATAGTCCAATTTGTACAGCTGGCTTCCAGTATACTCCTTACTATTACGATAACACTAAAGATTCGTGGAATACAAGATGTGTATTAAAATGGGGTTTGTTCACTCCAATCTATGCAGAGGAATGGTTTAAACTAACCCAAATTTGTTACCAATTCAATTGTTATAATAACTACACAGGTGAATTTTGTGCTCCAATTAACAGTTATACCAGCGAGTACACTGATTGTTATTCCAATAATGGCTGTGGAATGTCTTGGATGTTGAAAACAGAAACTGATGACGTCATTCCTTTCTGGTTCCAAAATACGCAGTTGTGTCTGCATCTATCAAAGAATGCTGATCAATGCTATAGAAGTAATTACAGGACACCTATCTGTGCAAAACACAATCATTGGACAGATTATGTGCGTGATCAATCAAATGATAATCGATATGGCTGTGGATACAAATGGGGAATGGTGGAGATATTAAACTGAACTGACAAATTTTGTCAAAATGAACCATTTCGAAAACTTGGGAAAACGCCAACAACTGAATATACGAAAAAAGAAAAAAGTATTATTATTTATTGCTAAATGTGTTCGTCAACTATGTATTTGAAATTAAATTAGTATGCTAAAATCTTTTCGATATTTACAAATTGTTGTCAATTGAACCATTGTATAATCACATTTTCAAAAGAAAACTGTAGTTTTAAGTCAATAGTTAGATATTTTTCTAGTGTATTGATTTCAACTGATCGAGAATAGATTCATTTGAGGTTGAATAGTTGGGACAAGTTAAAACTGAATACATTAGAAAACGGTGAAATCTAGCGCATAGTCATAACCAAACCTGTTTTAATTCAAGAACAACACGCTGCTCATGATCAATGGTTATGCTTTTGAAATTAAAGTTTTGAACTAAATTCATTTTTCATTAGCTCCTTAAAGAAATCTAGAATATTTTTAAGTCCTATGTAGATATGTACAAAAACATCGCAAAAATTGTCAATAATATTACGTGTTTAATCAGAGCCCGAGCTGGAGTTATTAACGATGCTGAGTTGGAAAAAGTTGTCAAACAGTTTCTTCCTAGAATAAAAGGGCAAACAGTTTGGGCGACAAAATCTCGTCGAGCTGCAAAGCGTTCTTTTGTTCCTGTATTCAATATTGCACTGCCCTTTTTGCACGTTTTAACATACATTTTTTGTTTAAAAATGGTAAATTGAACAGATGGACCACTTTAAATAATAGGGGCGTTGCCGTAGTCAAGATTGCATTAATCGTAAAACATGTAGTCAGACTATCCCAGTACTGGAAAAAAAAACGAAAAAAAGTTCGACTTTGACTGGGCTATTATTAATAACACTTAGATTTCAGCACGGAATCGTCCTCAGGTTCCTCATCAACTGTGCACATTAACCACCTTGACTTGAGCCTCAGAGCATTGCATACATGAGCCAGCATATTTCTTTAGCAAAAACCCTATTCAGTTCTGAAACTTTGCATTTTAAGAGTATGTAAAATTTCTTCATTGTCAAATTAACTACATAATGATATTTTTGGTGGTCATTCATTTCGCTCATTCTAAAATTATTCTGTGACTCTGGAAAATACTGAAATGAAGACTGAGCTGCAAAACTTCAAACTTTTGTATCTTATAGCTGGTGCACAACTCTAGTAGCATGCAATTTTTTTATTCAATCGATTTTGTAAGTAAATTCCACAAAGCCACTTAGCTCAGAGGTTACAAAATGACACGAAAATTATATATTACAAGAACCCAAGCACATGTGCAAATCGCATATAAAGCAAACAGTGTAGGCCCGAGTTAGGCTGGATCCATTGTTTTTCATGCGGTTACTTTTATTTCAAAAAAGAAAAGCAACCGGTGTAAATTGCGACATGAACAGAGCATTGTTCGTCCAGGAAAAACAGAATATCTTTAGACTGATAAGGCAAACGTTTTCTCCTGGCACCAACAGTTCAAACTTAAAACTTTCAAATTGTATTTTTTTATTTGAGTGGAAATTAAATTAAACACTTTCCTTTGGTTCGAACTCAATTCTATTTGAACAGAACATTCATTAGTACCGTTTTTCAATTTAACAGAGCTGTTTCGAAGAGAAACGAGGACTCAGTTGTCATCTGTCGGATTTGAATTGTCTCTCTAAGCAGATAGCATCGTTGATTCCTAAGCAAGATTTATTTTTCATTGCACACTATTTAATTATTATTACGCAGGTATCTTTGTCTGAATCTTTGATTTCACAATGGCTGGTTGTCAATGTCGGAAAAGTTAAGATACGATACGATTTTCCCTCTACTTGAACATATCTGCAGAATTTAACCGTTTAATTTGATTATTTTTTTATGGAAGCATAAAGATATTTATTCTAAAACTGCACCAAAAACAATTGCACAAAATCTTTGGTCAGCTCCAATTGTTCAGACTTTGGCATATATTGATAAACACTCGGGTTGAGGATTTATCATTCTTTTGGTTTTATGAGTATTAAACAGTGCAGAAATTTAATATTAACAATAGTTACAAAAAACCTACAACCCTTACAGCAGCTTCTGATAAATTATATTCGAAAAACTCGAAAATAAACGGAAAAATTGTTTAAAAATTATCAATAGCAACTCTAAGATATCTGTTGATTTGGTGTTGTTTATCAGTTGTTGGTTGAAGCATCAATTAGAACTTCTTGCTTTTCGATTGATATCTGAACTCATTAGGTCTCACCGGTAGCAGTTCGCCTTTTATCGTGATGCCAGGGTTTTTATCGATGATATAAGGGTTTTTTCTAGTCAGACTCTTCTATTTCAAATTGCAACACTGCATGCAACAAGATATCCAGAACATCGGAGAAGCAAACTCACGGAACTTTCAAAATGCGATTACCTGAAAGAACACAAAATTGCCTTCGGATGGTCGTCAATTCTTTGCAACAAGGGTTGATTTCTTAGCTGAAAGCATCATAAGGTTGATTCCGGAGAGCTCACTCCGAATAAAACTTCAGCGTTAATTTAATTAAGTCCTATTCTTGATCCACCAGCTGAGCAAGAATGAAGGAGGCTTGAAGTCATTTTTCATGACATTCAGAATAAAGTTTTCTTCATCAGTTTGTCTTGTCAAAAACTTATTATAAATTCAGTATGCCCCGATTTGATTCAGATATGTAAAGGAGCAATCCGGATCTATTCTGTTTTGGCCTGCAGTTTTTTTACGCGTCCCAAAATTACAAATAATACCTTGTTATATAGCACGTTACTATGCAAAAATTAGCACGCGCGCTTTGGGGGGCGTAAAAGCTAAAACTCCACTAAGCTGGTGCGCCAAAACAGAATAGAGCCAGCAATCCTAATGCAAAAACCAATTTATTGGCCAGATATAATGGTTTTGAAACCCACATATAATTGAGTCATTTCACATTTTTGCAAATTTTTTACTTTGTTCCTTCGTTGCTATAACCATCTTAGCGCTCCGAATAATATAAGATATTCCAGTGATTTTTTTAAAATGTTTTGTATATGTCCCTCAAATTTCAGGTCAAAAACTAATGGCGCCGCATTGTATAGTTATTTTTTTATTTCGCGAAGCCTCTCTTGTATGCCACGTCTTTTTTTGCTCGGTTGGCAAAGTGAAATGAAATGTGGTAAGAGCTAAATTTGGAATTCCCAATCATTCTCAGAAATTATTCCGAAGCCCAGAAGTAGCCATATCACAGTATTGTTTACTTTGTCAAATTAATTTACGTTGCGTAATACAAAAGCTAGGCAATCCCCAAAACGTTGTTGTTTCTTTGTAATCGGATCAACAATTGATTCGCCGAGATAGTTAATACTAGTTGACTGTATTTATAACACGATCATAATAAAATGAGTGGAAAATTACTGTGAATATCAGACTGGCCAGTCTATAATTTGAAAAGATCCGAGAAAAAGCATGTGAAAAATTGAACAACGTGGAATTCCGGGCGTAAGTTTAGTCGTTTGTGTCACTACTTTCCATGATCATGTAAGGATTATAAACGTGTGTGGAAAATAGTGACAGTAAGCGGGTTTAGCTCAAAATTTTTCGTATGCTTTGAATTTTTAAAGTAATTCTCATATAGAAAAACTCAATTCCATATGCATTATCTACTTTAAAAGATGTTGTTGTTCAGATCAAAATGAAAGAAACGTCCCTCTCGATAGTAATTGCGAACCAAGAAAAATTTTAGTGGGCGTGCATTAAGCCATATCACTGTTCAAAAGAATAATTAAGTCTTTAATTTGTGTCTCGAGTAAGTAAAGACTAATAAAAAATTTGGCAGAAAAAGTTTTAAGCTATCTAGATGCTCAAAATCGCGGATTTGATTAATGTTAGCGATTGTTGTTTTACAATGAGTGGGCATACAAATTGAGAGCACGAGTTTCTAATCAGTGCTCAGAGTATTTCAGTGAAAAATAGTACTACAAATAGTAGCTTAAAAGTGATTGAGCAGAAAGAAAAAAGGTTGCGAAGTACTGCACTTTTTTCCATATTTCGCCAAATTTTGAAAATCACTCTTTTGGAATTTAGCCTCATAATGTGTCAGACAACGTTATAGATGTCGGGGCTGAGCTGATCAGTTTTCATAATGAACAGTTCAATTTTAAAACGCTTTAACATTTTTTATAGACAGAACGATAGCTCAGAACTGGGGAAGTGGAAAACTATAAGGTTGAAAAAAATGAAGAATTTTTATGCTCCTTAAATAAGCTCTAGACTATATAACGTAAGTTAGTACTTCGGGGTCGACTCAATTTTGTTGTTAATTTGAGTTACTTTTTTGCCGACAGAATTATGTTGCTCTCTTTTTAACAACATTGACTTGAGTCAATCGAGTTTTTCAGCAATGGCTTGTGGAATGGTTTGATCACAGGACCAAAAGAAGAATCGAGTTGACAAAACCAAAACTCATTTTGAACAACTGCAGTAGTGCTTCAATCGTGTAGTCCCATTGGAGCTTGAAATATGTCTGCCATTAAGGAGTGTCAGCAACAAAATTCTAAAAGTAACAAAACTGGGATGAGTTTTCCAGCTGTTAGCCAATAACTTTGCTGACCACATATGTCTTCTAATTATGTGAGCAAATAATATATCTGCCAGTTATCAAGATGTCTGCGTTGGGTTAAAGGACCATAACCTTTGTACTTAAAATAACTTTTTTGTTTGAGGACACTTTTATAAAATATAACACTTTTTCAGCAGAATGATGGTTTGGAGTTGGTAATAGCTCAAAAAATAATAAATCAAAAAATTAATAACTATGAGATCACATATGTCTTGTTATAAAAGTAACGGATACTTTACAACTACCGAGAATTCGCTGAATTTTAAGAATTACTTTAATTTTGCACATTTCTAGCGGTTGAATTTGTTCAGAAATCAACATTTTCAACGCGCCTCTAATGACAATTTACAACTTTATTCAAGAAATTTTCCTATAAGTTTTTCTATGATTAAACAAATTCAAGTAAATGGACTGAACTGATTGCAATGAAATGGTGATGAAAAGGAAAACTCTTGTTAAGTACTACGAATATGTTTATTCTATTTTTTATTAACAAATCAAAGTTTTACTGGCAATAATTGTATAATAATTTCACTCATTTTTGTCTTAAAAAACCTATATGAACTTGTTAAGTTTCTTAATGTCTTAAAAATGAGAAAATTTTTAACTGGAAAGGAGAAAATTATTAGATTTAGGAGAGGTCATTATAAGAAATTGCTGTAATAAAATTACGATTAAATTGCTAAAAAATTGAAAACCTAACGCAAAATATAACCAGCATTATAGCTAACTAGCTTGTCTACAGCATATTGAAAGATTATTAAGTGCTACCTGGATCTCAGTGACAAAAATGGGTAAAATTATTTTACAATTATTGCCAGAAAAACTTTGAGTTGTTTATAAAAAATAGAATAAACATATTCCTATTACTTAACAAGAGTTTTTCTTTATAACATCATTTCACTGCGATCAGTGGCGTGATAGCCAAGAGGTAAGGTGTGTGATTGACACGCCAATGGTTGGGAGTTCAATCCCCTGCCTCCGTGAAGCTGTCTGTGTAAGGAGCTCTTACTTAACCATAGTTTGAGGTTGACCATAGCCTGACCAATGTTGGCTGCAATAATGGTATAGTAAGTCCCATATAATTGCAACGCAAGCGGACGTTCGAAAAGCTCGGGGCATGCAAATGGGCAGTGGTTTGCTAGATATGTGCATGTTTCTAATTTGAACTTTGACCTTTGAAACGTTCGATAGCGTTGCAACTTTATGGGACTAACTATACCACGTGAAAGTCTCAGACGCAAAAAAAGTGGCCATAGTAACCAAAAAAGAGCATTCATGCTCACCAAATGAACAGTCTGAGATGTGGGGAATAATTGAAAAAGGACAGTGGGTAACAGGCTACTGTTAATACACTGCAGACTGAAAGCCCAATGCTGCTCCGAAACACATTTTAAAAAAATAAGATTTCAGCATTGAATCATGAAAGATTAATTTTGATTTTTTTCTGTGACCAGAATTCTGCTCATGGCACTTAAGACATTTCATATTAAAATCGAGAAAAAAATTCTGGGCTTTCCATGAACATACTGATTTTCAATTCTGTATAAACAATAATTATAATGAATGTTTTGCCCGTTTTTGGCCTGAGCAGCATGAAAACCTAAAGGCTGACATTCAGGGGGGAAACTCACTAAGAAATGTTAAAAGTTTATTCTTTGAATTTTGGCTATAAAAGAAATATGGAAACTTTGTGAAAGCAACGTTACAATACATTTCGAAACAGCGGGACCAAGTTCATACGGATAGAGGAGTTAAGATTTCACGAGTGTTGCTGATCGGGAGTTGTAGTTAATCTTCTATGCTGCTTTATGCACGCGACTGGGTACACAACAGCTGAAGTTGACGACAAACGTCAAATATCGACACCTGAGATTTCTCTTCCGGTTAATAGAGACTTCCGTGTCTCATCGATGCATTCTCATTTTTCTTGGTTTCCGCCGATAGGATTCGTTTTGGATTTCCAACTCATTTAAATTGGAAAAAAAACATTTTTGTATGACAAGCTGTTGTAATTGGGTCGCGTAGGTTTTTTTCAGGAGCAGAATTTGGTTTCCGTCTGATATGTGGGAATGAAGACAGATATTTGGTCCTTTATATCAATATTCGCATATGGGCAATGATTCCTCTAAGTAACTCCTGCAAATCTTAGTTAATTTCGTCCGATATTAATTCGCAACCCATTTTTTACTGTTTTTTGCTATTTTTTGCTACAATTGCTCTATGATTATTAAAGGGTGCGTAGTTTATCTCTACATTATTGTTCTCATAATTTTTGAAAAGATTTTTTTGATAAAAGAAATCTTTTTAACTTGGTTCTCACGAAATAAACGCAGAAATGAGTCTGTTTCTGCGTAATTTATTAGGAAATTTTTGCGTTATTTCGGTGGCCGTATTGAATAAGCCGTTACATAATTTGGATAACGATCAAAATCAAGCATAATGTAAATTCTTTCTATTTTATTAAATATTTGGCCCGCATAATCTATTCAATTTTTTTTAGGTTTAGTAATGCGACAAAATTAATTTTTGATGTTTTCTGACTTTGAAATGATTTCATCTTGCCAACATCGGTACGTGTATGATTCAGGCATTGCAATGAGTTGCCTATTTTTCTCAAAAAATCACGCATTTTGATATTAAATAATAATTCCCAGTTAATCTGCAATTTCCGCGTGGAGTACCTCTAGAACGACTGCAAGATGTAAAACAGAAGGAATTTTTCTAATTTTTCAGAACAAAAGCGATCATCAACGATATCGATATCGAATGAGTTTTTATTTATCATTCACTCTTCTTTGTAACCTTTACATGCACATTCTTGTAATTTTCGGTGAAATTTTCACTTTGTGTTTTTTCTTAGTGATGATGCCAAACCTTTGGTGTAAAATGAGTTAATATACATTTTCAAGTTATCTGATCTCGTCAATACAACTGATATTGACGAGATCAAGTTCAATATCAGATATTTTGACTGTTTGCACTGAGCCGTTAATTTCTGTTATTTGCAGAGGAAGAATGTGTAATAACCTGATCATATTTTCATTCAACTCAGCCTCAATTGAAGAATAATTTGGTATTCTAAGAAATATTACCTTTTCGCTTATTGGTTTTTCCAATAAGTTTAACGAATTTGGACAGAGTTTACTTGATTGCGTGTTATCTTTCCGAGTCCGTAATGACCTGATTCCTACTTTCAGACGTATTGGTAATTCAGGACAATTCTTTTATTATAACCAGTCGATGCTTTGTTTGTTAATTGACTCTGATATGATTTATTAGATCTGTGAGGATTCATTGATCCTAATTAAGCTTTTCTGTTGCCTAGAGTTTGGAATTGCCTCGTTATAAAAAATTGTTTGAAAGGTTTTAGGGCTCATAATGCTCCTAAAAATTTCAATCCCTTTCTACTAAAATTTTCCTCACAAACGTTTAAGAATCTTGAGACGATTGCTACAAACTTTGAGCAATCTTCGTGAAACTGTTCCATAGTTGGCGCTAGGATTCCACGTAATGCGTCATATTTTAATCCTAATTGTTCCGACCCACTTGAGTGGGGGGGGGGGGAAAATATATACTCAAATGGGTTCCTATGGTCAGTCAATTCTGGCCGATACATATAACCATCGTAGAGAGTTGTGAGTGATATCATTAGATAGTCCATTCATCGTAGAGTATAATTTTTTTTACGATTTGCGTTTTTTAAATGCAGCTATCGAGATTTGAAGTTTTTTGAATAGGAGACGATATTCCGTTGTTTTTACTCACATTTTCCTTATTTTGGTTCAAATTTTTGGTCAATTTTGATAAAATATGTAAAAATTGTTAACGCTTGTGGGATTGATTTTATTTGTTAATATGGAGGAAGGCTGCTAAATTGTAATATCCGAGTTTTTTGGCTAGAATTTATGCTAAACTTCTTGAAACTAAACCAATTTCTATCAAATTCAGACTTTTTTGTCGAAAATGGGACCAAATATTTTTCTTTGAGCCTACTTGCTTTAGCAGTCCTCTGGAATTATAAAGTTACAATTTTTTGTCGCAAATTCAAACTCGATATTTATACAAAATGCTTTTTCTGATATCCTGAAAAATTTTTGTTTAGAAATTGATCTTTTTCGCTACCATTTGAACATTTGAGTGTTTCCTTATACGAGCAGCAATATCAGGGCTGATCTTGATCTCACCATGAAAACTTGCGATAAACAATTTTTATATTTTAATGGGGCGCTGCCTTTTTTTCAAATTATTTCCTCATTTACAGATTTTAAGTAAATTACTGAGAAAATTTCAAATCATCGCTCAATTTTTGACTGACAATATTCATAGAAAATGAATTCCAATAAAAATATCTTATGGTTTCAGAGTTAAATTTATGATATTCATGGCTCTGACCAATTGTTTCGGTAAAATTTTATAAATTTTTTAAACTTTGCTTTCATCTGTAAATTTTTTGGTGTTCAATGAGCTAGCTTTTCCCACCAAAAATCCAAATGACTTTTTCGAGAGTTGTAATTAAATCTAGACAATTATTATCTATTGTCTCTTATGACGTTGAACAAATTTTTTTAAAGAAAAAACCGGCGAAGTTTTGAACTTTGACATGATGTTATCCCAGCTTCTGGCGTAGTGTCAGAAAACAAACAAGCAAAAATCCATTTCCTGTGAGTTCTAATTTGTTGTCCCTAACGGTATTAATTTAATTAATTGTTTCTTTGTTTTGATACTAAGAGTTTTCATTTTTTTCGTTTTAGAGCATAACTACACATTTTATGGTATCATTTTGTTTCCTTGTCGAATTACCGCCCTATTGACAGCTCCAATTAAAGAAAAGTGGTTGGGAAACACCACAGCGTTGACAAAGGCGTATTTGAATGTGTTAATTGCTTTTGTTGAATAGTTTATGCTTTTGTGCTGAGACAAAGTTAGTCTCTAGCAAAAGTTAGATTTTTAAAAAAATTAGCCTAGGGTTGTTTTGCTTTTTGTTTTTAAACGACTTTTACCTGATATTGATATGCCTCAATTAATGTCCCAGGACCTATAACTGAACATATTTAAAGATTTAGTTTATAGCTTTTTTATATGACTTTCAAATTAACTTTTTTAAAATACATTTTTCGAATGTCTCATTTTGCTCTGTTCTTTGTTACTTTGTAACTCAATCTCCTTAATAAGGAGTCTCAAATACTTTGGTTGATTTGAACAATTTTTTGTTAGTTATTTATTTTGACTGATGGCTTCGGCCATTTAATTTTAATAAATAATTACGAGAATTCTATACTGTTCAAATTTTCCGTTTCTGTATGCTGTCATTCCTCCGTAGTCTTTAAATAAGGAAGACTCGTCAATGTTCAAATGAGAAAAAATTGACGATTTTCATTTCCTGTTCGTTTTCCTCGCCAAAAATGTTTTTTTTTTCATTTATGTGCCCTGTTTCATTTTTTTTAAATTTTGAAGCTGAATATTTCTTCTTCACCGAGTAATGTGAGATCTATTTTCTGAGCTACGTTATCTAGGTTGGAAAACGATGTTTGGTCATTGACATTTGTATTTATTTATCAACTTTCTTTACTGTGCGTGAGATAAAACATTGTTCCAAGCAATTGCAAATATGTTTGATGTGTCCTGTATAAGTTAAACGTTTTAATTTTTTCTCTCTTTTTCCTTTGGATGGATGAGATTATTTCTAGCCTTTTGCAGTATCTATGGTGTCTTGTGAAATACGGAGTTGACTACATTTTCGGATTGTGTTCATGTTGCGTGTCCGGAGATTAGTCCATTGGTTTTTTATGCAATTTCTTGCCTCAATTGGGCGTTCAGTATTGTCGAATTTTGGCTTACCTTCAATTTTTTATTCCCCATATTGTCAAATTGATTTTGCCCCAAGATTGCTCTCTTTCGGGATTTGACAATCAGTAATGATTTAACTGGGGAGACACTGCATCCATGTAACTAATTCGCCAAAAAATCATCAACAGTAATTTTTGTATTATTTATGTATTTTGATTTATTATGAATTAAAGGTCGAATTGATTTTTTTCTGTGGATCCTTTTCTGTGCCAATTTTTATTGTGCTCTAATTGCTACTTTTTCAAAAACCGAGTTACCGCACGTCTTGAAGCAAAATAAGAATTTTGTTGGAACCTGACCAACATTCATGATCACTTTTTTTGGTTGAATTGTGTTGTCTGCAAAGGCTAATTTTTCATTTTCTTCGCCATCTATTAGCTTCTTGACTAATTCTTGCAATTTTTTAATCCAAACTATCGTTGTTGCTACATATATTTCTAATCTTTAACATTTCGCTTTGGTTAAGCTAATTTTGGTTACTCTGATTTGGGCATAGTCTTTTTCTTCCGTGTATTTTCCACATTAAAGCAAAACGTTTTTTCAGACCGCACTTGTTGCATTTCTGTCCTATTGCTTGACACACTACTCATTATTTTTTTGCTCTTAATTCGTCCGCGTGCTTGGCAACTTCGGCTGTTCTCTTATCTAGGGAATTTGTTTCTGAAAATCTGTTTTTTCTAAACTGTATGCAGCCTTTGTTTCCAATGATGTTTGTATAGGTACGTGTTCATTTATTGTAAAATTCTATTGATTCTTCAAGCTGAGCTCGTGTCTAAGTAATAGTTTCGGTGCGTCGTTTGGATTTTTCGTTTCATTTAGAAGTTGTTTCTACATTTTTTGTCTATCATATTTGCTGTGAAACTGTATCTTAGCTGTTCGTCTTGAACGGTTTGAAGTGTACAGAAGTCTGCAGAAGAATTGATTTATTCTATTTAACTTTCTATTTATTCTATTTATCTATTTTTCTTATTATCAGCAATTATTTTATTCAAGACCTTCTTCCCTCTTCTATTTTCTTGTCGTTAACTAAAATCTGTCCAATGTTATTTTAGGTTGGGGTATAAAAATTCTCTAATCTTTTCCGGAACATTGACGAATTTAGACCTTTGGATATCTACCTGTGAGGATTTCCTCAAGAATAAATTTTGTTCCTCGGTTCCGATGGAAAAATTGCCGTATTTTTTTAAATTGTATAACGCCCCGAATTGACAATTTTGATTCACAAAGTCTTAGCAGTCAAGCTGAATTCGTTGTTTGTGGTAAGACCGGCAGTATCACTGGCGTTTTGATAGTTAATAAATACGAATGTGTTCCTGGTAATAGTGATAGCTAGAGAAGAATCGAATCATATTGTGTTATAAATTACGTAAAAATCAGATTCCTGGTAGTGACAGGGATAATAGATGTATCGAAAGAGCTGATATTGTGTACGAAAGAACAAATGATAATGTGTAGGATAATATGTATATTAAACCACTGAAATTCTTTAAGAAAGTATAAAATTAATAATAATAATAATAAAAATAATAATAATGATAATAATAATGATAATAATAATAATAATAATAATAAAAATAGTAATATTAATAAAAATAATAATAATAATAATAATAGTAATAATAATAATAATAATAATAATAATAATAATAATAATCTTCACTTCAAAA
This sequence comes from Convolutriloba macropyga, assembly GCF_964194025.1. Classification (NCBI taxonomy): domain Eukaryota; kingdom Metazoa; phylum Xenacoelomorpha; order Acoela; family Convolutidae; genus Convolutriloba; species Convolutriloba macropyga. The sequence continues at coordinate 80,858,815 of NC_134471.1, read as the reverse complement.
TTCAATCTCAAATGTTGAGATCCACTCAAAAATTCAAGATTGATAGAATACTGAAGAAGTTTTTAAAACACTCTGCATAATTTTTGTTAATTAAAAGAGACAAAACTCCAAAACGTCCGTTAAAATGCTCTGCTCTATATTCCTTAATTTGCGTAATTTTCTTGAATGAATTCCAAATTGCATTCAGTTGAAACAGTGATTGAGTTAAGTCGGAAATCTTACCTGTCAGTATATAAAAAAATTGAACGAAAAAAATATTTAAAAAATTAATAATACAGCAGATCATGAAATACAACCCAAAGCTATGAAAAAAAATGAACAGCATATAAAATTTTTCACAAAAACAACAATTTTTGACAGTCAACCTGGCTTATAACTCTTTATATGTTAACAAAAATTAAGAAATGGACAATCTAATTACAATTCTTCACCGAAAAACCATTATTAGTGTCAAAATCATTGAATTTGATTACAAAAATGTTATATAACGATTCACATCATGAGTGTTTGAGACCAAGCGACCGAAGTTTGAAAACAACGGAAAAAATTGCCAAAAAATTGCGTTTTCATCAACTTGTCGCGTTTTTGGGAAAAGGTGTCGTCAAAAACAACCAAAAAGGAATTAATCGATCACTAAAAATTGTCAAGAAAATATGGTAAGCAAGGGAATCAATCCAGTATTCACTGATAAAATTGTTAAGACAATTATGCTATAACCCATAAAGACACCCACGAGACCCGCTTTTATTGACATTAAGAGAAAACGTTAAAAAAATTATCAAAAGTTACGAAACTCAAAAATCGGGAAGAAGTTTTAAAAAAAATTTATAGAATCTCAAAGCATGAAAAGTCCTTTTGTCAAGTGAAAAGATTGAAATGAATATTTAGGCCACTTCATCAGCATAAAAAATTGTTCCCATATTGTTTTATGGACCTCTTGGCAATAATGTTAACTGATAATACTAACAAGACAGCCAGAACAAACAGGGCAAACTGCAAAAATTCACAAAAAGTTACTGAAAAAACTTACTGACAAAGTCATTAAACCATAAAATATCAAATGAGAAAGTTTCAAATTTTTGTTAATGCTTCAATGAGAGAAAAAATGATCTGAACTTAATGAGACTAAGTGCCAAGATACCAAGGAAAAACGAAGATGAGCCAAACTTAGAAGAATCACATACCACGTGAAAAAATTTAAAAGGACAAAAAATTTTGGCTGTAAACTAAAGTGACGATGATTTTTTACAAAACAGTCGAAAACCATAATACCATTATTTTTATTTTGACTAAGAATCACATACCACGTGAAAAAATTCAAAATGACAAAAAAAATTGACTGTAAACTCAAGTGACGATGAATTTTTACAAAACAGTCGAAAACCATACTACCATTATTTTCATTTTGAAAAAAGTGGCGATATTAAAGTCATTTCGCCGCACGCTTGAAGCACCTTGCTCGAAAATTGAAGATCTGTTCAAAAGCTCATGTTGTATTTTTTTACGAAAAGAGAATGAAAACATTTCACGTTTTAAGTACCGCTCCTTTGCTCCCCTTACTGCACAAGCGTGAATATTATCAACACTCCAAGTTGACTTCTAATTGAAAATAAAACAGATGTGTGATCCCTAAAAAAGCGCGGAAAAAGGAGTGCCCACCAACGCAATCCAAATAGTGTGGGTTGTAAAAACGGAGAGCGTCTAAATAAGTGCTTTTGAGAGGCTGACAGCGATTATCCTTTCGTGTATAACAACGAAAATCATCCTTTTTATATTAAATTCCTTTGCGAAATCTGCTCTGTTTTGTGTGACAGAAAATTGTTTCTGAGTTGTCGGACTAGTTCGTAGAGACTACAATGATTTTGTATAAAAAAAGATAAAGTTTCCATTTGAGACCCATTATAACCACTAAGATATGAAAATTTAATTTGGGCTCAGGGGTTCACAATTTTTGTGAAAATTTTGATGTTTGTTCTAATTTGCTTATGATCTTTTTATGCTTTGTTTGATTGTAGTGTTTGCTATGGTCCTGTATATGAGATAATTCAATCAATCACAAAATCATGTATGTCTTTGTATGACTGCTAAGTTTTTTGTGGTGCTCATTCCGGGTGTATCAGAGCAACCAAATGATGCAGTCAAACAAGAGTGATTGATACATACAGCAAGAAAAGATAACGTAAATGATCTCTAAATATCATTTTGAGTTTTGTTTATCAGCATAAAAACATCACAGAAGTCCATTTTTCAAAACAAAAACTGTAAAGAAGATCTGGTATTGTAGTTCAATAAGACAAAATGTGGCTTGTACAAAAAACCGCTAAGTTTTAAAAAAACAAGCTATCCAATTTTCAAAAGGCTTTCCAAATATTTTTGAAAGTTTAATTTAAAGATGTGAAGATTTTCTTTTCTCTCCCAATCATTGCATTTCAGGGCAATGGCTACTACTAAATTTCTTCTCAGCTTCGCTATCTTATGGCTCGCGATGCAATTGAACTAATAAGGGCTGCGAAAAAGAAAGTTTCGATTCTAATCTGTTTAAAGAAAGTATATGAAGACTGTCTTTTTGATTTATTGTAGAAACTACGATAAATGTCGTAATCAAAATCAATCATAGCCACTAAACTCGATAATTAAACCAAAAAAAATGCTAAGATTTGAATTATGCCTTAAAAAATTTTCGGATATATTCTCTTTAGGCCCCCCAGTGTTTTTTACGCCATCAGTTACAAATTATATGTTGTTATATAGATCGTTACTATGTAAGAAATTAGCAATTGTGCCTGGGGGTCTTAAAAGCTTTATGCTAATTAAGCTGGGGAGCTGAAAAAGAATAGATTCAAAATTTCACATCGATTACCTGCTAATGTTCCCGGATAAACCTAGAGTTGAAACTCAAAAATTAGAAAATTTTTCGACAGGTTTCTCTAAAAAGCTTTTTTTAGGTCTTACCTTTGCCCTTCAAATTTCTTCAAATTTTCTCAAATAGACGAAGAACATGGTAGAAGCATTGTCACCTAATTTTATCTTTATCTAAATAGTTTGTTCACCTGTCAGTTGTTCATAAACTGAATTTTCCAAAACGAGCCAGTACCATTAGTAAAAAAAGATGAGCACTTTGGTTCCTTTTATTTTGTAAATACATCACAATACATGAAAAAAACCTTAGATTGTGGGATATGGCAACAAAGGAACGATTATACCAATTAATAATAATACGATGTCTTCGTTCACTGTCGCTCAAATCCACAAAATAGCGCAATGGTAGCTAAAAGCACAGGCGCTTGCATGCAAAGTCTGATTTTATTTTAGTTCAAATGAGACCAAAAATAAAATCATTCCGTTAATTAATGTTTCAAAATGAGGGTCTTTCCCATTATAGCACCCCCCCCCCCCATGAAATTACAGCCCCTCCATTATGGTATAATTACCATGATTAGGGGGGGGGGGTATAGGTTTTCTGACCACTAAGCTTTGCTATAATGGGAAAGACCCCAACTGAGCTAGATTTACGAGATCATAAAACAGAATTTTTGTATCATCAGATCGAAATCAGGATGACTTTTTGTGGTCCCGTGATTTTAGAAAGTGGCGGGTTGCTCACTTCAGATCTTGTTAGAAGGCAAATCTTTGTTAAATTTTCCTTAGTTCTACTAAGCTTCTCGGAAAACTACCGTTAAAACTTTTCTTCCAAGCACAAATTTTTCCAAGCAGGGTAAACTTAGTGGACTTTTGAGAGATTTGTTCGAAAAGTGGCTTCACGCTCGTAAAAAGATGTTTTTCCAGCAACAACACGATTTTGATTTGGGTCCAAGCTCGCGATGCATGTAGAAATAGGTGGGTATGCGAAATGCAATGTTTTCTATTATAGCCCCACACATATTTGCGCGCTGCCCCTTCCCCACATACAGATTTAACGCAACGTTTTGGGCGTTCTTTTATAGGATTATTGGGCATTTATTATATACAACAATTTCTGGTTCCCGGGTCGAGGTGTCAACGCTAAAAATTGCCAAAATATGTAAGATTTGCGATGAATGCGGTGAAAAGATGTAAGAATTGCAATTTTTAGCGTTGAATGCAATGAATACTATGAAAAAAAATAATTCAACGTTATGATTCGGAAATCTTTCAAAAATTCACCGCTAAAAATCACTGTATATTTTTTGCGGTGAATTTTGGTAAGATTTGCAGTTTTTACCGGTGAGATTTCTAATTTAAACGCTTCCCGTTAGTAGCGGTGAATTATTTTTTTTCATCGCTTACGCGGTGAAAATAAAAAATTCACCGCTAAAAACCGCAAATCTTGAAAAACTTCAACTCATTTCTTTTTCATAACGTGTACTGTAGTATGTTTTTTGTAAGAAATCCGTTAAATGCGGTAAATCCGTTAAATAAACACTTCACCGCTAAAAATCGCAAATCTTACAAAAACTCACTGCTTTCACCGCATTCTTTGCAAAAAGATGCGGGCGCTTTGCGGTGAAAATTATTCATTTTCACCGCTAATTTCTCCAATCTTTCACAGGGTTCAGAATGGCGAGCTGAAATTCTCCGTCGGAATCCCTTTATGCCTCATTAAAAGGTATGCAATTTTTTTCTGATAATATTTGTTCCGACCTAATTTTTGGGACTTTACTTTAGTGGGACCTACTTTAGTGTCCGATTTACTTTGTTTGCTCAGACAATTATGACCGATCGATATAACCATCGTAGAGAGTTGTGAGTGGTATCATTAGAAAGCCCGTCCAGCGTGGATTATGGAATCAAAAAGATTTTTTCAATTTTTGCTTCTCATAGGGAGTTATCGAGGTTTGAATTTTTGTGAATGTTAGACGTAATTCAGCTGTTTTTTTTTACATTTTTTTGGTATTTTTGACCAAAATTTTGTCAATTTTGCTAAAATACGTCAAAATTATTAACTAGTGTTATCAATTTTATCCTTAGAAATAAATGAGGGCTGCTGAATTGTTCGATCTGAGTTTTTTGTATAGAATTTATGCTAACTTTCTCAAAATTCAGATTTTTCTCGTCTAAAATGGGACCAAATTTGCTTTTTTAGCACTATTGCTTCAGATTTGCTGAAAATCGACAGCCTAAAACTCCTGCCATATTCTTTTTCAGGGCGAAAAAAAGTGGTTGTACTCTCACTGGCTTTGGAAATCTTTTGGAATTAAAATTTTAGCCGTCTTTGCAAATTCAATCTCGACAATTTTCCAAAATGCATTATTTATTTTTGACGAACTGAAAAGTTTTGTTTAAAAACTGATCTATTTCGCCACGATTTGAACCATTGATTTTTCTGTTAGACGGGCGGCAAGATTTGGGCTACTATTGAACCCACCGTGGATCCTTACGATAGAAATGATACTAGATTTTAATGGGGCGCGAAATTTTCTTGAAAGATATTTCCGCTATGTAAATGATTTTCATGTTGAATACTGATTTTTTTCAAAACATTTCCGCTATGTAACTGACTTTTATGTTGAATAGTGATTTTTTTTTCAAAACATTTCCGCTATGTAAATGATTTCATGTAAATTACTCACAAGAATTTCAAACGAGGGCCCAATTAATGACAGATAATATTTACAATAAACGAGTCCAAACGAGATTATATTATGGTTTCAGAGTTAAGCTCGTGGTTTGCATGGCTCTGACCAATTCCCCAATCAAAGTTTCAATAAGATCTTTAAGAGGTATAGATAAACATAGACAATTCTTTTGAGTTGTTATCTAAGGTCTGTTGTGACCTCGACTATTTTTGTTGTCAGTGAATTTTCGAATTTTTGCCAGTATTTTCTTTTATTTCTCTCAACTCCGGGCGCAGTCTCGGTAAAAAAACAGGCGTGAACTGATATTTGGTGTGTTATAAATTAACGGTTCAACTTTCAACTAATGGTTTATTTGTTTCAATACTACGCGTTTTCGACTTTTTTTAGCATAATTGCATATTTTGTGTTTGCTTCCTTGCCGAATTATGCCATTTTTTACGAGTCCAATTAACAAATGCACAGTAGCAAAAATTCACAACGTTGGAAAAAAGCGTAACTGGATATGTTACCTGTTATTGTTGAATAGTTCATGCTTTTTGGGCTGAGACACAGTTACCTCGCAAAACCTCGTGGATTTTTGTTTTGCCAAAGTTTGTCTCTCTATTTGTTTTTTTACGCCTTATAACTAATAACAATGGGTCTCAATTGCTTCCCCAAGACGTATAATTCAACCTAGTTAAAGTTTTCAGTTTGTAGCTGTTTGTTTTAATGACTTTCAAATTAAATTAAAAATTTTTCTTTCAACTGTCTCTTTTTTGCTTTCGTTTTTGTTACTATGCAACTCAATCTCTATAGAGGTCTCAAATAGTTTTGTTGATTCAAATTTTTTTTTGCGCTTGGTTTTAAAATTTGACTGATTGCTTCGACAATTCAGTTTCGTAGAAATTTTCGAGATTTCTATAATATTCAATTTTTGGTTTAAATTTTGTTTCCATGTATACCTAGTCCTTTTATACGGAAGATTCGTTGATGGTAAAGTGCGGATGAAGAGATGATTTACATCTCTTGCAGATAACATCTTATAGCGCCATGAACAGTGTGATGTCGTGAAACTGTTTGAAGTTCTGGCCTCTTTATGTATTTATTGTTATTTTGGTGGCTCGTGACAAAATATTTGTTTTCTAAAACATTTTGGTTTTTGAGCTTCGTCATTTTTTTAAATGGTTTTTCGGTCAAATTGTAGCTCATTTTCTAAAAACACAGTTCACAAGCCGTTCTCAGGGAGCTATATTTCAATCATTATAACGGTTTCACTTTCAAATATTTGCTTATTGGTTTTGTTACTACTGTTTGTACGAGATTTTATAAAACGTTTGAGACAGTATTTATTTGTACAATTTAAAGGATTTTTTCTTTTCGTTTAAGTTTATAACAAAAATCGTAGGTCCTATTGGCTTTGAAAATTTGCGCATTTGAGCATTTAATAATGGCATATCTCAATTGATTCCTGTCGAGATTTCAATGAACATTTTAATAATTTCAGTTGATATCTATTGACATAAATAACTGAGAAATTAGTTGTTTTCAAAAAAAATTCGCATATGTTTTCTAATGAAATATATGTTAAATTGTTTTGTTTAGGTTTTATCTGATGCAATTTCGATTTTGTTATTAATTTTTTTTAATATAGACAACAGGTTTTGGTCCCAAAATAATGTATGTTGTTTGGTCTTCATTATTGCCATTTCTAGTTGTCCTATTATCAACATTTTTCATCGACCCTCTAGCGTGGAGTTATTGTTTTCCGTCGGGTATTTATTGAACGTTTGAATGTTTCTGAAAGTTTTCTATCTCCTCATAATTTGGTAGCCAATTAAGTCATGAAGGTGGATGAGCGAGGTTGGAACATTATGTGCGTACGCACATTACCGAGTCTCCCTATTATAAAAAAAATTAACCATTTAAAACAAAAATCATATAAAATTGCCGTAACAGAAAGCAATTCCTGACAAGTCATATATCCCCAATCATGTTAAATATACCTCAATGGTGAGCTATACTTTCGTGGGCTATTATGTTAAAAAGCCTAAATATGAACGTAAAGATTTCATTGGAGGCAAACAGTACGACCCGGTTTGAATTTTTCCACCCAAAATGATGTAAGAGTGGGGCTGCAATGGGAGGATTTTTTAAGAAAAGGCAGCTCAAAACGCTTACGTCTTTTTTGGCGGCATTGAGCTTCCAAGGGGGGTAAAATGGTGTAAGAGTGAGGGGGTAAAAGACAAATTAACCCCCCACTCTTACATCTTTTTTAGTCTGTCAAGGGTGGTAAAACGATGTAAGAGTTGGGGCGTAATTGAGAAATTACCCCCCAACTCTTACAGCGTTTTACCCCCGTTATCAGACCAAAAAAGATGTAAGAGTGGGGGTTTATTTTGTCTTTTACCCCCTCACTAATACACCATTTTACCCCCATTGGAAGCCCAATGCAGCCCAAAAAGACTTAAGAGTTTTGAGCTGCATTTTCCTTAAAAATCCTCCCATTCCAGTCCCATTCCAATCCTCCCATTACGTCATTTTACCCCCCTTGGCAGCCAAACTCTTACATCATTTTACCCCCTCAATCTTGCATTGTTTTAGCGCCCGCACCAGAAGACTGGTAGTCTTGAACCCACAACCTCTGTATCCTCAGGTGCGTCGCCTTAACCTCCATACCATCAATGCTTGTCCAACTCTTGACATTCTACATATATAAATAATACTTGTTGGAATTGCTCCCTCTCAACAAATTACCCCCTCACTCTTACATCAATTTACCACCTCAGAACAAATTACCCCCTCACTCTTACACCATTTTACCCCCTTGGCAGCCCAACTCTTACATCATTTCACCTCCTCTAGACAAATTAACCCCTCACTTTTACACCATTTTACCCCCCTTGGCAGCCCAACTATTACATCATTTCACCCCCTCTAGACAAATTAACCCCTCACTCTTACACCATTTTACCCCTCTTGGCAGCCCAACTCTTACCTCACTTTACCCCCTCTGGACAAATAAACCCTCACTCTTACACCATTTTACCCCTCTTGGCAGCCCAACTCTTACCTCATTTTACCCCCTCTGGGAAACTTACCCCCTCACTCTTACACCAATTTACCCCCCTTGGCAGCCCAACTCTTACATCATTTTACCTCCTCTAGACAAATTAACCCCTCACTCTTACACCATTTTACCCCTCTTGGCAGCCCAACTCTTACCTCATTTTACCCCCTCTGGACAAATTACCCCCTCACTCTTACAAAATTTTCCCCTTCTTGGCAGCCCAACTCTTATCTCATTTTACCCCCTCTGGACAAATTACCCCCTCACTCTTACACTATTTTACCCCCTTGGCATCCCCACTCTTACATCATTTTACGCACTCAGGACAACTTACCCCCTCACTCTTACACAATTTTACCCCCCTTGGCAGCCCAACTCTTACCTCATTTTACCCCCTCTGGACAAATTACCCCCTCACTCTTACACCATTTTACCCCCCCCCCCCCCTTGGCAGCCCAACTCTTACATCATTTTACCAACTCTGGACAAATAACCCCCTCACCCTTACACCATTTTACCCCCCTTGGCAGCCCAACTCTTACCTCATTTTACCCGCTCTGGACAAATTACCCCCTCACTCTTACACCATTTTACCTCTCTTGGCAGTCCAACTCTTACCTCATTTTACCCCCTCTGGACAAATTACCCCCTCACTCTTACACCATTTTACCCCCCCCCCCCCCCTTGGCAGCCCAACTCTTACATCATTTTACCACCTCTGGACAAATAACCCCCTCACCCTTACACCATTTTACCCCCCTTGGCAGCCCAACTCTTACCTCATTTTACCCGCTCTGGACAAATTACCCCCTCACTCCTACAACATTTTAACCCCCGTGGCAGCCCACATCTTACATCATTTTACACACTCTGAAAAAATTACACTCTCACTCTTACACCATTTTACCCCTCTTGGCAGCCCAACTCTTACCTCACTTTACCCCCTCTGGACAAATTAACCCTCACTCTTACACCATTTTACCCCTCTTGGCAGCCCAACTCTTACCTCATTTTACCCCCTCTGGGAAACTTACCCCCTCACTCTTACACCAATTTACCCCCCTTGGCAGACCAACTCTTACATCATTTTACCTCCTCTTGACAAATTAACCCCTCACTCTTACACCATTTTACCCCTCTTGGCAGCCCAACTCTTACCTCATTTTACCCCCTCTGGACAAATTACCCCCTCACTCTTACGAAATTTTCCCCTTCTTGGAAGCCCAACTCTTATCTCATTTTACCCCCTCTGGACAAATTACCCCCTCACTCTTACACTATTTTACCCCCTTGGCATCCCCACTCTTACCTCATTTTACCCCCTCTGGGAAACTTACCCCCTCACTCTTACACCAATTTACCCCCCTTGGCAGCCCAACTCTTACCTCATTTTACCCCCTCTGGACAAATTACCCCCTCACTCTTACACCATTTTACCCCCCCCCCCCTTGGCAGCCCAACTCTTACATCATTTTACCACCTCTGGACAAATAACCCCCTCACCCTTACACCATTTTACCCCCCTTGGCAGCCCAACTCTTACCTCATTTTACCCGCTCTGGACAAATTACCCCCTCACTCTTACACCATTTTACCTCTCTTGGCAGTCCAACTCTTACCTCATTTTACCCCCTCTGGACAAATTACCCCCTCACTCTTACACCATTTTACCCCCCCCCCCTTGGCAGCCCAACTCTTACATCATTTTACCACCTCTGGACAAATAACCCCCTCACCCTTACAACAATTTACCCCCCTTGGCAGCCCAACTCTTACCTTATTTTACCCGCTCTGGACAAATTACCCCCTCACTCCTACAACATTTTAACCCCCGTGGCAGCCCACATCTTACATCATTTTACACCCTCTGGACAAATTACACTCTCACTCTTACACCATTTTACCCCTCTTGGCAGCCCAACTCTTACCTCATTTTACCCCCTCTGGACAAATTACCCCCTCACTCTTACAAAATTTTACCCTTCTTGGCAGCCCAACTCTTATCTCATTTTACCCCCTCTGGACAAATTACCCCCTCACTCTTACACTATTTTACTCCTTGGCATCCCCACCCTTACATCATTTTACGCCCTCTGGACAAATTACCCCCTCACTCTTACAAAATTTTACCCCCAAGGGCAGCCCAAATCTTACCTCATTTTAACCCCTCTGGACAAATTAACCCCTCACTCTTACAAAAATTTTACCCCTCTTGGCAGCCCAACTCTTAGCTCATTTTACCCCCTCTGGACAAATTAACCCTCACTCTTACACCATTTTACCCCTCTTGGCAGCCCAACTCTTACCTCATTTTACCCCCTCTGGGAAACTTACCCCCTCACTCTTACACCAATTTACCCCCCTTGGCAGCCCAACTCTTACATCATTTTACCTCCTCTAGACAAATTAACTCCTCACTCTTACACCATTTTACCCCTCTTGGCAGCCCAACTCTTACCTCATTTTACCCCCTCTGGACAAATTACCCCCTCACTCTTACGAAATTTTCCCCTTCTTGGAAGCCCAACTCTTATCTCATTTTACCCCCTCTGGACAAATTACCCCCTCACTCTTACGAAATTTTCCCCTTCTTGGAAGCCCAACTCTTATCTCATTTTACCCCCTCTGGACAAATTACCCCCTCACTCTTACACAATTTTACCCCCCTTGGCAGCCCAAATCTTACCTCATTTTAACCCCTCTGGACAAATTAACCCCTCACTCTTACACCATTTTACCCCTCTTGGCAGCCCAACTCTTACCTCATTTTACACCCTCTGGACAAATTAACCCTCACTCTTACACCATTTTAACCCTCTTGGCAGCCCAACTCTTACCTCATTTTGCCCCCTCTGGGAAACTTACCCCCTCACTCTTACACCAATTTACCCCCCTTGGCAGCCCAACTCTTACATCATTTTACCTCCTCTAGACAAATTAACCCCTCACTCTTACACCATTTTACCCCTCTTGGCAGCCCAATTCTTACCTCATTTTACCCCCTCTGGACAAATTACCCCCTCACTCTTACAAAATTTTCCCCTTCTTGGCAGCCCAACTCTTATCTCATTTTACCCCCTCTGGACAAATTACCCCCTCACTCTTACACTATTTTACCCCCTTGGCATCCCCACTCTTACATCATTTTACGCACTCTGGACAAATTACCCCCTCACTCTTACACAATTTTACCCCCCTTGGCAGCCCAACTCTTACCTCATTTTAACCCCTCTGGACAAACTACCCCCTCAATCTTACACCATTTTACCCCCCTTGGCAGCCAAACTCTTACATCATTTCACCCCCTCTGGACAAATTACCCCCTCACTCTTACACCATTTTACCTCTCTTGGCAGTCCAACTCTTACCTCATTTTACCCCCTCTGGACAAATTACCCCCTCACTCTTACACCATTTTACAACCCCCCCCTTGGCAGCCCAATTCTTACATCATTTTACCACCTCTGGACAAATAACCCCCTCACCCTTACACCAATTTACCCCCCTTGGCAGCCCAACTCTTACCTCATTTTACCCGCTCTGGACAAATTACCCCCTCACTCCTACACAATTTTAACCCCCGTGGCAGCCCACATCTTACATCATTTTACACCCTCTGGACAAATTACACTCTCACTCTTACACCATTTTACCCCTCTTGGCAGCCCAACTCTTACCTCATTTTACCCCCTCTGGACAACTTACCCCCTCACTCTTACAAAATTTACCCTTCTTGGCAGCCCAACTCTTATCTCATTTTACCCCTCTGGAAAAATTACCCCCTCACTCTTACACTACTTTAGACCCTTGGCATCCCCACTCTTACATCTTTTTACGAGCTCTGGACAAATTACCCCCTCACTCTTACACAATTTTACCCCCCTTGGCAGCCCAAATCTTACCTCATTTTAACCCCTCTGGACAAACTACCCCCTCACTCTTACACCATTTTACCCCCCGTGGCAGCCCAACTCTTACATCATTTCACCTCCTCTAGACAAATTAACCCCTCACTCTTACACCATTTTACCCCTCTTGGCAGCCCAACTCTTACCTCATTCAACCGCTCTGGACAAATTACCCCCTCACTTTTACACCATTTTAACCCCCTTGGCAGCCCAACTATTACATCATTTCACCCCCTCTAGACAAATTAACCCCTCACTCTTACACCATTTTACCCCTCTTGGCAGCCCAACTCTTACCCCATTTTACCCCCTCAGAACAAATTACCCCCTCACACTTACACCATTTTACCCCCTTGGCAGCCCAACTCTTACATTTTACCCCCTCTGGGAAACTTACCCCCTCACTCTTACACCAATTTACCCCCCTTGGCAGCCCAACTCTTACATCATTTTACCTCCTCTAGACAAATTAACCCCTCACTCTTACACCATTTTACCCCTCTTGGCAGCCCAACTCTTACCTCACTTTACCCCCTCTGGACAAATTAACCCTCACTCTTACACCATTTTACCCCTCTTGGCAGCCCAACTCTTACCTCATTTTAACCCCTCTGGGAAACTTACCCCCTAACTCTTACACCATTTTACCCCCCCCCCCCTGGCAGCCCAACTCTTACATCATTTTACCTCCTCTAGACAAATTAACCCCTCACTCTTACACCATTTTACCCATCTTGGCAGCCCAACTCTTACCTCACTTTACCCCCTCTGGACAAATTAACCCTCACTCTTACACCATTTTACCCCCCTTGGCAGCCCAACTCTTACATCATTTTACCTCCTCTAGACAAATTAACCCCTCACTCTTACACCATTTTACCCCTCTTGGCAGCCCAACTCTTACCTCACTTTACCCCCTCTGGACAAATTAACCCTCACTCTTACACCAATTTACCCCCCTTGGCAGCCCAACTCTTACATCATTTTACCTCCTCTAGACAAATTAACCCCTCACTCTTACACCATTTTACCCCTCTTGGCAGCCCAACTCTTACCTCATTTTACCCCCTCTGGACAAATTACCCCCTCACTCTTACGAAATTTTCCCCTTCTTGGAAGCCCAACTCTTATCTCATTTTACCCCCTCTGGACAAATTACCCCCTCACTCTTACACTATTTTACCCCCTTGGCATCCCCACTCTTACATCATTTTACGCACTCTGGACAACTTACCCCCTCACTCTTACACAATTTTACCCCCCTTGGCAGCCCAACTCTTACCTCATTTTACCCCCTCTGGACAAATTACGCCCTCACTCTTACACCATTTTACCCCCCCCCCCTGGCAGCCCAACTCTTACATCATTTTACCACCTCTGGACAAATAAACCCCTCACCCTTACACCATTTTACCCCCCTTGGCAGCCCAACTCTTACCTCATTTTACCCGCTCTGGACAAAATTACCCCCTCACTCCTACACAATTTTAAACCCCGTGGCAGCCCAACTCTTACATCATTTTACCTCCTCTAGACAAATTAACCCCTCACTCTTACACCATTTTACCCCTCTTGGCAGCCCAACTCTTACCTCATTTTACCCCCTCTGGACAAATTACCCCCTCACTCTTACGAAATTTTCCCCTTCTTGGAAGCCCAACTCTTATCTCATTTTACCCCCTCTGGACAAATTATCCCCTCACTCTTACACTATTTTACCCCCTTGGCATCCCCACTCTTACATCATTTTACGCACTCTGGACAACTTACCCCCTCACTCTTACACAATTTTACCCCCCTTGGCAGCCCAACTCTTACCTCATTTTACCCCTCTGGACAAATTAACCCTCACCCTTACACCATTTTACCCCCCTTGGCAGCCCAACTCTTACCTCATTTTACACGCTCTGGACAAATTACCCCCTCACTCCTACACAATTTTAACCCCCGTGGCAGCCCACATCTTACATCATTTTACACCCTCTGGACAAATTACACTCTCACTCTTACACCATTTTACCACTCTTGGCAGCCAACTCTTACCTCATTTTACCCCCTCTGGACAAATTACCCCCTCACTCTTACAAAATTTACCCTTCTTGACAGCCCAACTCTTATCTCATTTTACCCCTCTGGAAAAATTACCCCCTCACTCTTACACTACTTTACACCCTTGGCATCCCCACTCTTACATCTTTTTACGAGCTCTGGACAAATTACCCCCTCACTCTTACACCATTTAGCCCCCGTGGCAGCCCAACTCTTACATCATTTCACCTCCTCTAGACAAATTTAACCCCTCACTCTTAACCATTTTACCCCTCTTGGCAGCCCAACTCTTACCTCATTCAACCGCTCTGGACAAATTACCCCCTCACTTTTACACCATTTTACCCCCCTTGGCAGCCCAACTATTACATCATTTCACCCCCTCTAGACAAATTAACCCCTCACTCTTACACCATTTTACCCCTCTTGCCAGCCCAACTCTTACCTCATTTTACCCCCTCAGAACAAATTACCCCCTCACACTTACACCATTTTACCCCCTTGGCAGCCCAACTCTTACATTTTACCCCTCTGGGAAACTTACCCCCTCACTCTTACACCAATTTACCCCCCTTGGCAGCCCAACTCTTACATCATTTTACCTCCTCTAGACAAATTAACCCCTCACTCTTACACCATTTTACCCCTCTTGGCAGCCCAACTCTTACCTCACTTTACCCCCTCTGGACAAATTAACCCTCACTCTTACACCATTTTACCCCTCTTGGCAGCCCAACTCTTACCTCATTTTACCCCCTCTGGGAAACTTACCCCTAACTCTTACACCATTTTACCCCCCCCCCCCCCCTGGCAGCCCAACTCTTACATCATTTTACCTCCTCTAGACAAATTAACCCCTCACTCTTACACCATTTTACCCCTCTTGGCAGCCCAACTCTTACCTCACTTTACCCCCTCTGGACAAATTAACCCTCACTCTTACACCATTTTACCCCCCTTGGCAGCCCAACTCTTACATCATTTTACCTCCTCTAGACAAATTAACCCCTCACTCTTACACCATTTTACCCCTCTTGGCAGCCCAACTCTTACCTCACTTTACCCCCTCTGGACAAATTAACCCTCACTCTTACACCAATTTACCCCCCTTGGCAGCCCAACTCTTACATCATTTTACCTCCTCTAGACAAATTAACCCCTCACTCTTACACCATTTTACCCCTCTTGGCAGCCCAACTCTTACCTCATTTTACCCCCTCTGAACAAATTACCCCCTCACTCTTACGAAATTTTCCCCTTCTTGGAAGCCCAACTCTTATCTCATTTTACCCCCTCTGGACAAATTACCCCCTCACTCTTACACCATTTTACCCCCCCCCCCCCCTGGCAGCCCAACTCTTACATCATTTTACCACCTCTGGACAAATAAACGCCTCACCCTTACACCATTTTACCCCCCTTGGCAGCCCAACTCTTACCTCATTTTACGCACTCTGGACAACTTACCCCCTCACTCTTACACAATTTTACCCCCCTTGGCAGCCCAACTCTTACCTCATTTTACCCCCTCTGGACAAATTACCCCCTCACTCTTACACCATTTTACCCCCCCCCCCCCTGGCAGCCCAACTCTTACATATTTTTACCACCTCTGGACAAATAAACGCCTCACCCTTACACCATTTTACCCCCCTTGGCAGCCCAACTCTTACCTCATTTTACCCGCTCTGGACAAATTACCCCCACACTCTTACACCATTTTACCTCTCTTGGCAGTCCAACTCTTACCTCATTTTACCCCCTCTGGACAAATTACCCCCTCACTCTTACACCATTTTACCCCCCCCCCTTGGCAGCCCAACTCTTGCATCATTTTACCACCTCTGGACAAATAACCCCCTCACCCTTACACCAATTTACCCCCCTTGGCAGCCCAACTCTTACCTCATTTTACCCGCTCTGGACAAATTAACCCCTCACTCCTACAACATTTTAACCCCCGTGGCAGCCCACATCTTACATCATTTTACACCCTCTGGACAAAATACACTCTCACTCTTACACCATTTTACCCCTCTTGGCAGCCCAACTCTTACCTCATTTTACCCCCTCTGGACAAATTACCCCCTCACTCTTACAAAATTTTACCCTTCTTGGCAGCCCAACTCTTATCTCATTTTACCCCCTCTGGTCAAATTACCCCCTCACTCTTACACTATTTTACCCCCTTGGCATCCCCACTCTTACATCATTTTACGCCCTCTGGACAAATTACCCCCTCACTCTTACAAAATTTTACCCCCAAAGGCAGCCCAAATCTTACCTCATTTTAACCCCTCTGGACAAATTAACCCCTCACTCTTACACCATTTTACCCCTCTTGGCAGCCCAACTCTTACCTCATTTTACCCCCTCTGGACAAATTAACCCTCACTCTTACACCATTTTACCCCTCTTGGCAGCCCAACTCTTACCTCATTTTACCCCCTCTGGGAAACCTACCCCCTCACTCTTACACCAATTTACCCCCCTTGGCAGCCCAACTCTTACATCATTTTACCTCCTCTAGACAAATTAACCCCTCACTCTTACACCATTTTACCCCTCTTGGCAGCCCAATTCTTACCTCATTTTACCCCCTCTGGACAAATTACCCCCTCACTCTTACAAAATTTTCCCCTTCTTGGCAGCCCAACTCTTATCTCATTTTACCCCCTCTGGACAAATTAACCCCTCACTCTTACACAATTTTACCCCCCTTGGCAGCCCAAATCTTACCTCATTTTAACCCCTCTGGACAAATTAACCCCTCACTCTTACACCATTTTACCCCTCTTGGCAGCCCAACTCTTACCTCATTTTACCCCCTCTGGACAAATTAACCCTCACTCTTACACCATTTTACCCCTCTTGGCAGCCCAAATCTTACATCATTTTACCTCCTCTAGACAAATTAACCCCTCACTCTTACACCATTTTACCCCTCCTGGCAGCCCAATTCTTACCTCATTTTACCCCCTCTGGACAAATTACCCCCTCACTCTTACAAAATTTTCCCCTTCTTGGCAGCCCAACTCTTACCTCATTTTGCCACCTCTGGGAAACTTACCCCCTCACTCTTACACCAATTTACCCCCCTTGGCAGCCCAACTCTTACATCATTTTACCTCCTCTAGACAAATTAACCCCTCACTCTTACACCATTTTACCCCTCTTGGCAGCCCAATTCTTACCTCATTTTACCCCCTCTGGACAAATTACCCCCTCACTCTTACAAAATTTTCCCCTTCTTGGCAGCCCAACTCTTGTCTCATTTTACCCCCTCTGGACAAATTACCCCCTCACTCTTACACTATTTTACCCCCTTGGCATCCCCACTCTTATATCATTTTACGCACTCTGGACAAATTACCCCCTCACTCTTACACAATTTTACCCCCCTTGGCAGCCCAACTCTTACCTCATTTTAACCCCTCTGGACAAACTACCCCCTCACTCTTACACCATTTTACCCCCCTTGGCAGCCAAACTCTTACATCATTTCACCCCCTCTGGACAAATTACCCCCTCACTCTTACACCAGTTTACCTCTCTTGGCAGTCCAACTCTTACCTCCTTTTACCCCCTCTGGACAAATTACCCCCTCACTCTTACACCATTTTACCCCCCCCCCCCTTGGCAGCCCAACTCATACATCATTTTACCACCTCTGGACAAATAACCCCCTCACCCTTACACCATTTTACCCCCCTTGGCAGCCCAACTCTTACTTCATTTTACCCGCTCTGGACAAATTACCCCCTCACTCCTACACAATTTTAACCCCCGTGGCAGCCCACATCTTACATCATTTTACACCCTCTGGACAAATTACACTCTCACTCTTACACCATTTTACCCCTCTTGGCAGCCCAACTCTTACCTCATTTTACCCCCTCTGGACAAATTACCCCCTCACTCTTACAAAATTTACCCTTCTTGGCAGCCCAACTCTTATCTCATTTTACCCCCTCTGGAAAAATTACCCCCTCACTCTTACACTACTTTACACCCTTGGCATCCCCACTCTTACATCTTTTTACGAGCTCTGGACAAATTACCCCCTCACTCTTACACAATTTTACCCCCCTCGGCAGCCCAAATCTTACCTCATTTTAACCCCTCTGGACAAACTACCCCCTCACTCTTACACCATTTTACCCCCCTTGGCAGCCCAACTCTTACATCATTTCACCTCCTCTAGACAAATTAACCCCTCACTCTTACACCATTTTACCCCTCTTGGCAGCCCAACTCTTACCTCATTCAACCGCTCTGGACAAATTACACCCTCACTTTTACACCATTTTACCCCCCTTGGCAGCCCAACTATTACATCATTTCACCCCCTCTAGACAAATTAACCCCTCACTCTTACACCATTTTACCACTCTTGGCAGCCCAACTCTTACCTCATTTTACCCCCTCAGAACAAATTACCCCCTCACACTTACACCATTTTACCCCCTTGGCAGCCCAACTCTTACATCATTTCACCTCCTCTAGACAAATTAACCCCTCACTCTTACACCATTTTACCCCTCTTGGCAGCCCAACTCTTACCTCATTCAACCGCTCTGGACAAATTAACCCCTCACTTTTACACCATTTTACCCCCCTTGGCAGCCCAACTATTACATCATTTCACCCCCTCTAGACAAATTAACCCCTCACTCTTACACCATTTTACCCCTCTTGGCAGCCCAACTCTTACCTCATTTTACCACCTCTGGACAAATTAACCCTCACTCTTACACCATTTTACCCCTCTTGGCAGCCCAACTCTTACCTCATTTTACCCTCTCTGGGAAACTTACCCCCTCACTCTTACACCAATTTACCCCCCTTGGCAGCCCAACTCTTACATCATTTTACCTCCTCTAGACAAATTAACCCCTCACTCTTACACCATTTTACCCCTCTTGGCAGCCCAACTCTTACCTCATTTTACCCCCTCTGGACAAATTACCCCCTCACTCTTACAAAATTTTCCTCTTCTTGGCAGCCCAAATCTTATCTCATTTTACCCCCTCTGGACAAATTACCCCCTCACTCTTACACTATTTTACCCCCTTGGCATCCCCACTCTTACATCATTTTACGCACTCTGGACAAATTACCCCCTCACTCTTACACAATTTTACCCCCCTTGGCAGCCCAACTCTTACCTCATTTTTAACCCCTCTGGACAAACTACCCCCTCACTCTTACACCATTTTACCCCCCTTGGCAGCCAAACTCTTACATCATTTCACCCCCTCTGGACAAATTACCCCCTCACTCTTACACCATTTTACCTCTCTTGGCAGTCCAACTCTTACCTCATTTTACCACCTCTGGACAAATTACCCACTCACTCTTACACCATTTTACCCCCCCCCCCTTGGCAGCCCAACTCTTACATCATTTTACCACCTCTGGACAAATAACCCCCTCACCCTTACACCATTTTACCCCCCTTGGCAGCCCAACTCTTACCTCATTTTACCCGCTCTGGACAATTTACCCCCTCACTCCTACACCATTTTAACCCCCGTGGCAGCCCACATCTTACATCATTTTACCCCCTCTGGACAAATTACACTCTCACTCTTACACCATTTTACCCCTCTTGGCAGCCCAACTCTTACCTCATTTTACCCCCTCTGGACAAATTACCCCCTCACTCTTACAAAATTTTACCCTTCTTGGCAGCCCAACTCTTATCTCATTTTACCCCCTCTGGACAAATTACCCCCTCACTCTTACACTATTTTACCCCCTTGGCAGCCCAACTCTTACATCATTTCACCTCCTCTAGACAAATTAAACCCTCACTCTTACACCATTTTACCCCTCTTGGCAGCCCAACTCTTACCTCATTCAACCGCTCTGGACAAATTACCCCCTCACTTTTACACCATTTTACCCCCCTTGGCAGCCCAACTATTACATCATTTCACCCCCTCTAGACAAATTAACCCCTCACTCTTACACCATTTTACCCCTCTTGGCAGCCCAACTCTTACCTCATTTTACCACCTCTGGACAAATTAACCCTCACTCTTACACCATTTTACCCCTCTTGGCAGCCCAACTCTTACCTCATTTTACCCTCTCTGGGAAACTTACCCCCTCACTCTTACACCAATTTACCCCCCTTGGCAGCCCAACTCTTACATCATTTTACCTCCTCTAGACAAATTAACCCCTCACTCTTACACCATTTTACCCCTCTTGGCAGCCCAACTCTTACCTCATTTTACCCCCTCTGGACAAATTACCCCCTCACTCTTACAAAATTTTCCTCTTCTTGGCAGCCCAAATCTTATCTCATTTTACCCCCTCTGGACAAATTACCCCCTCACTCTTACACTATTTTACCCCCTTGGCATCCCCACTCTTACATCATTTTACGCACTCTGGACAAATTACCCCCTCACTCTTACACAATTTTACCCCCCTTGGCAGCCCAACTCTTACCTCATTTTAACCCCTCTGGACAAACTACCCCCTCACTCTTACACCATTTTACCCCCCTTGGCAGCCAAACTCTTACATCATTTCACCCCCTCTGGACAAATTACCCCCTCACTCTTACACCATTTTACCTCTCTTCGCAGTCCAACTCTTACCTCATTTTACCACCTCTGGACAAATTACCCACTCACTCTTACACCATTTTACCCCCCCCCCCCCCTTGGCAGCCCAACTCTTACATCATTTTACCACCTCTGGACAAATAACCCCCTCACCCTTACACCATTTTAACCCCCTTGGCAGCCCAACTCTTACCTCATTTTACCCGCTCTGGACAATTTACCCCCTCACTCCTACACCATTTTAACCCCCGTGGCAGCCCACATCTTACATCATTTTACCCGCTCTGGACAAATTACACTCTCACTCTTACACCATTTTACCCCTCTTGGCAGCCCAACTCTTACCTCATTTTACCCCCTCTGGACAAATTACCCCCTCACTCTTACAAAATTTTACCCTTCTTGGCAGCCCAACTCTTATCTCATTTTACCCCCTCTGGACAAATTACCCCCTCACTCTTACACTATTTTACCCCCTTGGCAGCCCAACTCTTATATCATTTCACCTCCTCTAGACAAATTAAACCCTCACTCTTACACCATTTTACCCCTCTTGGCAGCCCAACTCTTACCTCATTCAACCGCTCTGGACAAATTACCCCCTCACTTTTACACCATTTTACCCCCCTTGGCAGCCCAACTATTACATCATTTCACCCCCTCTAGACAAATTAACCTCTCACTCTTACACCATTTTACCCCTCTTGGCAGCCCAACTCTTACCTCATTTTACCCCTTCTGGACAAATTAACCCTCACTCTTACGCCATTTTACCCCTCTTGGCAGCCCAACTCTTACCTCATTTTACCCCCTCTGGGAAACTTACCCCCTCACTCTTACACCAATTTACCCCCCTTGGCAGCCCAACTCTTACATCATTTTACCTCCTCTAGACAAATTAACCCTCACTCTTACACCATTTTACCCCTCTTGGCAGCCCAACTCTTACCTCATTCAACCGCTCTGGACAAATCACCCCCTCACTTTTACACCATTTTTACCCCCCTTGGCAGCCCAACTCTTACATCATTTTACCTCCTCTAGACAAATTAACCCCTCACTCTAACACCATTTTACCCCTCTTGGCAGCCCAACTCTTACCTCATTTTACCCCCTCAGAACAAATTACCCCCTCACTCTTACACCATTTTACCCCCTTGGCAGCCCAACTCTTACATCATTTCACCTCCTCTAGACAAATTAACCCCTCACTCTTACACCATTTTACCCCTCTTGGCAGCCCAACTCTTACCTCATTCAACCGCTCTGGACAAATTACCCCCTCACTTTTACACTATTTTACCCCCCTGGCAGCCCAACTATTACATCATTTCACCCCTCTAGACAAATTAACCCCTCACTCTTACACCATTTTACCCCTCTTGGCAGCCCAACTCTTACCTCATTTTTACCCCCTCTGGACACATTAACCCTCACTCTTGCACCATTTTACCCCTCTTGGCAGCCCAACTCTTACCTCATTTTACCCCCTCTCGGAAACTTACCCCCTCACTCTTACACCAATTTACCCCCCTTGGCAGCCCAACTCTTACATCATTTTACCTCCTCTAGACAAATTAACCCCTCACTCTTACACCATTTTACCCCTCTTGGCAGCCCAACTCTTACCTCATTTTACCCCCTCTGGACAAATTAACCCCTCACTCTTACAAAATTTTCCCCTTCTTGGCAGCCCAACTCTTATCTCATTTTACCCCCTCTGGACAATTTACCCCCTCACTCTTACACTATTTAACCCCCTTGGCATCCCCACTCTTACATCATATTACGCACTCTGGACAAATTACCCCCTCACTCTTACACAATTTTACCCCACTTGGCAGCCCAACTCTTACCTCTTTTAACCCCTCTGGACAAACTACCCCCTCACTCTTACACCATTTTACCCCCCCTTGGCAGCCAAACTCTTACCTCATTTTACCCCCTCTGGACAAATTACCCCCTCACTCTTACACCATTTTACCCCCCCCCCCCTTGGCAGCCCAACTCTTACATCATTTTACCACCTCTGGACAAATAACCCCCTCACCCTTACACCATTTTACCCCCCTTGGCAGCACAACTCTTACCTCATTTGCCCGCTCTGGACAAATTACCCCCTCACTCCTACACCATTTTAACCCCCGTGGCAGCCCACATCTTACATCATTTTACCCCCTCTGGACAAATTACACTCTCACTCTTACACCATTTTACCCCTCTTGGCAGCCCAACTCTTACATCATTTCACCTCCTCTAGACAAATTAACCCCTCACTCTTACACCATTTTACCCCTCTTGGCAGCCCAACTCTTACCTCATTCAACCGCTCTGGACAAATTACCCCCTCACTTTTACACTATTTTACCCCCCTTGGCAGCCCAACTATTACATCATTTCACCCCCTCTAGACAAATTAACCCCTCACTCTTACACCATTTTACCCCTCTTGGCAGCCCAACTCTTACCTCATTTTACCCCCTCTGGACACATTAACCCTCACTCTTGCACCATTTTACCCCTCTTGGCAGCCCAACTCTTACCTCATTTTACCCCCTCTCGGAAACTTACCCCCTCACTCTTACACCAATTTACCCCCCTTGGCAGCCCAACTCTTACATCATTTTACCTCCTCTAGACAAATTAACCCCTCACTCTTACACCATTTTACCCCTCTTGGCAGCCCAACTCTTACCTCATTTTACCCCCTGTGGACAAATTACCCCCTCACTCTTACAAAATTTTCCCCTTCTTGGCAGCCCAACTCTTATCTCATTTTACCCCCTCTGGACAATTTACCCCCTCACTCTTACACTATTTAACCCCCTTGGCATCCCCACTCTTACATCATATTACGCACTCTGGACAAATTACCCCCTCACTCTTACACAATTTTACCCCCCTTGGCAGCCCAACTCTTACCTCATTTTAACCCCTCTGGACAAACTACCCCCTCACTCTTACACCATTTTACCCCCCTTGGCAGCCAAACTCTTACCTCATTTTACCCCCTCTGGACAAATTACCCCCTCACTCTTACACCATTTTACCCCCCCCCCCCTTGGCAGCCCAACTCTTACATCATTTTACCACCTCTGGACAAATAACCCCCTCACCCTTACACCATTTTACCCCCCTTGGCAGCACAACTCTTACCTCATTTTACCCGCTCTGGACAAATTACCCCCTCACTCCTACACCATTTTAACCCCCGTGGCAGCCCACATCTTACATCATTTTACCCCCTCTGGACAAATTACACTCTCACTCTTACACCATTTTACCCCTCTTGGCAGCCCAACTCTTACCTCATTTTACCCCCTCTGGACAAATTACCCCCTCACTCTTACAAAATTTTACCCTTCTTGGCAGCCCAACTCTTATCTCATTTTACCCCCTCTGGACAAATTACCCCCTCACTCTTACACTATTTTACCCCCTTGGCATCCCCACTCTTACATCATTTTACGCCCTCTGGACAAATTACCCCCTCACTCTTACACAATTTTACCCCCCTTGGCAGCCCAACTCTTACCTCATTTTAACCCCTCTGGACAAACTACCCCCTCACTCTTACACCATTTTACCCCCCTTGGCAGCCCAACTCTTACATCATTTCACCCCCTCTGGACAAATTACCCCCTCACTCTTACACCATTTTACCTCTCTTGGCAGCCCAACTCTTACCTCATTTTACCCCCTCTGGACAAATTACCCCCTCACTCTTACACCATTTTACCCCCCCCCCTTGGCAGCCCAACTCTTACAACATTTTACCACCTCTGGACAAATAACCCCCTCACTCTTACACCATTTTACCCCCCTTGGCAGCCCAACTCTTACCTCATTTTACCCGCTCTGGACAAATTAGCCCCTCACTCCTACACCATTTTAACCCCCGTGGCACCCACATCTTACATCATTTTACCCCCTCTGGACAAATTACACTCTCACTCTTACATCATTTTACCCCCCTTGGCAGCCCAACTCTTACGTCATTTTACCCCCACTGGACAATTTAACCCCTCATTCTTACACCATTTTACCCCCTTGGCAGCCCACATCTTACATCATTTTACCCCAGCTGGACAAATTAAACCCTCACTCTTACACCATTTTACCCTTCTTGGCAGCCCACATCTTACATCCTTTTACCGCCACTGGACAAATTACCCCCTCACTCTTACACAATTTTAACCCCCTTGGCAGCCCAACTCTAACATCATTTTACCCCCTCAGGACAAATTACCCCCTCACTCCTACACAATTTTATCCCCCTTGGCAGCCCAACTCTTACATCATTTCACCCACTCTGGACAAATTAACCCCTCACTCTTACACCATTTTACCCCCCTTGGCAGCCCAACTCTTACCTCATTTTAACCCCTCTGGACAAACTACCCCCTCACTCTTACACCATTTTACCCCCCTTGGCAGCCCAACTCTTACATCATTTCACCCCCTCTGGACAAATTACCCCCTCACTCTTACACCATTTTACCTCTCTTGGCAGCCCAACTCTTACCTCATTTTACCCCCTCTGGACAAATTACCCCCTCACTCTTACACCATTTTACTTTACCCCCCCCCCTTGGCAGCCCAACTCTTACATCATTTTACCACCTC
Source organism: Convolutriloba macropyga (assembly GCF_964194025.1). Taxonomy (NCBI): domain Eukaryota; kingdom Metazoa; phylum Xenacoelomorpha; order Acoela; family Convolutidae; genus Convolutriloba; species Convolutriloba macropyga. The sequence continues at coordinate 80,833,050 of NC_134471.1, read as the reverse complement.
TGGACAAATAACCCCCTCACCATTACACCATTTTACCCCCCTTGGCAGCCCAACTCTTACCTCATTTTACCCGCTCTGGACAAATTACCCCCTCACTCCTACACCATTTTAACCCCCGTGGCAGCCCACATCTTACATCATTTTACCCCCTCTGGACAAATTACACTCTCACTCTTACATCATTTTACCCCCCTTGGCAGCCCAACTCTTACGTCATTTTACACCCACTGGACAATTTAACCCCTCATTCTTACACCATTTTACCCCCTTGGCAGCCCACATCTTACATCATTTTACCCCATCTGACAAATTAAACCCTCCCTCTTACACCATTTTACCCTTCTTGGCAGCCCACATCTTACATCCTTTTACCGCCACTGGACAAATTACCCCCTCACTCTTGCACAATTTTAACCCCCTTGGCAGCCAACTCTAAACATCATTTTACCCCCTCAGGACAAATTACCCCCTCACTCCTACACAATTTTATCCCCCTTGGCAGCCCAACTCTTACCTCATTTTAACCCTCTGGACAAACTACCCCCTCACTCTCACACCATTTTACCCTCTTGGCAGCCCAACTCTTACATCATTTCACCCACTCTGGACAAATTAAACCCCTCACTCTTACACCATTTTACCTGTCTGGGCAGCCCAACTCTTACCTCATTTTACCCCCTCTGGACAAATTACCCCCTTACTCTTGCACCATTTTACCTCTCTTGGCAGCCCAACTCTTACCTCATTTTACCCCCTCTGGACAAATTACCCCCTCACTCTTACACCATTTTAACCCCCCCCCCCCCTTGTCAGCCCAACTCTTACATCATTTTAACCCCTCTGGACAAATTACCCCCTCACTCTTACACCATTTTACCCCCGTGGCAACCCAAATCTTACATCATTTTACCCCCTCTGGAAAAATTACACTCATACTCTTACACCATTTTAGCCCCTTGGCAGCCCAACTCTTACGTCATTTTACACCTCTGGACAAATTAATCCCTCATTCTTACCCATTTTACCTCCCTTGGCAGCCCACATCTTACATCATTTTACCCCCTCTGGACAAATTACACCCTCACTCTTACACCATTTTACCCTTCTTGGCAGCCCATATCTTACATCATTTTACCCCCGCTGGACAAATTACCCCCTCACTCTTACACATTTTAACCCCTGGGCAGCCCAACTCTTACATCATTTTACCCCCTCTGGACAAATTACACTCTCACTCTTACACCATTTTAGCCCCCTTGGCAGCCCAACTCTCACCTCATTTTACCCCCTCTGGACAAATTACCCCCTCACTCTTACAAAATTTTACCCTTCTTGGCAGCCCAACTCTTATCTCATTTTACGCCCTCTGGACAAATTACCCCCTCACTCTTACACCATTTTAACCCCCCCCCCTTGTCAGCCCAACTCTTACATCATTTTAACCCCTCTGGACAAATTACCCCCTCACTCTTACACCATTTTACCCCCCGTGGCAACCCACATCTTAAATCATTTTACCCCCTCTGGAAAAATTACACTCATACTCTTACACCATTTTAGCCCCCTTGGCAGCCCGACTCTTACGTCATTTTACACCTCTGGACAAATTAATCCCTCATTCTTACACCATTTTACCTCACTTGGCAGCCCACATCTTACATCATTTTACCCCCTCTGGACAAATTACACCCTCACTCTTACACCATTTTACCCTTCTTGGCAGCCCATATCTTACATCATTTTACCCCCGCTGGACAAATTACCCCCTCACTCTTACACCATTTTAACCCCTGGGCAGCCCAACTCTTACATCATTTTACCCCCTCCGGACAAATTACCCCCTCATTCTTACACCATTTTCCCCCCCTTGGCAGCCCAACTCTTACATCATTTTAACCCCTCTGGATAAATTACCCCCTCACTCTTACACCATTTTAACCCCCCCCCCCTTGTCAGCCCAACTCTTACATCATTTTACCCCCTCTGGACAAATTACCCTCTCACCCTTACACCATTTTACCCCCCCCCCTGGCAGCCCAACTCCTACCTCATTTTACCCGCTCTGGACAAATTACCCCCTCACTCTTACACCATTTTACCCCCCGTGGCAACCCACATCTTACATCATTTTACCCCCTCTGGAAAAATTACACTCACACTCTTACACCATTTTAGCCCCCTTGGCAGCCCAACTCTTACGTCATTTTACCCCCTCTGGACAAATTAATCCCTCATTCTTACACCATTTTACCTCCCTTGGCAGCCCACATCTTACATCATTTTACCCCCTCTGGACAAATTACACCCTCACTCTTACACCATTTTACCCTTCTTGGCAGCCCATATCTTACATCATTTTACCCCCGCTGGACAAATTACCCCCTCACTCTTACACCATTTTAACCCCCTGGGCAGCCCAACTCTTACATCATTTTACCCCCTCTGGTCAAATTACCCCCTCATTCTTACACCATTTTCCACCCCTTGGCAGCCCAACTCTTACATCATTTTAACCCCTCTGGACAAATTACCCCCTCACTCTTACACCATTTTACCCCCTTGGCAGCCCAACTCTTACATGGCAATTGCATTCAGGGGGGTAATTCCTAAAAGTCCTCCCATTGCAGCCCATTGCAGCCCACTCTTACATCGCAATTTTAGTCAGGGGGTAATTCCTGAAAAGTCCTCCCATTGCAGCCCATTACAGCCCACTCTTACATGGCAATTTCAGTCAGGGGGTAATTCCTGAAAAGTCCTCCCATTGCAGCCCATTGCAGCCTACTCTTACATCGCAATTTCAGTCAGGGGGTAATTCCTGAAAAGTCCTCCCATTGCAGCCCATTACAGCCCACTCTTACATGGCAATTTTCCGTCAGGGGGTAATTCCTGAAAAGTCCTCCCATTGCAGCCCATTGCAGCCTACTCTTACATCGCAATTTCAGTCAGGGGGTAATTCCTGAAAAGTCCTCCCATTGCAGCCCATTACAGCCCACTCTTACATGGCAATTTTCCGTCAGGGGTATTTCCTCAAAATTCCTCCCATTGCAGCCCAACTCTTACATCATTTTACCCCCTCTGAACAAATTACCCCCATACTCTTACATCAATTTACCCCCCATAGACAAATTACCCCCCCCCCCCCCACTCTTACAAATTGGGAGGATTTTAGGGAGGACATTCGACTCGGGGAGCCAACATCAGCCGACCAGCTCACATTGATTTACAGGCAATTCAACATCACAGGCAAGATAATTTTTGGTGTTTTAATTTACTAGTTAACTGATTTCTGATGTAAGCCTTGATCAGAATATCATTAACCCTAGCACAAAAGTCAGCAATTGGCTTTGCTTGTTTTGCAGCGAGAAATTTCGACTCAACGAATTTGTCGATATCTTACCTGCAAAAATATCAGTACGTTTCAAATAATATGAGATATTGGATGCTTTCCGTTTGTGCCCCCCCCCATCTTAGTGGCTGCACCCCCCAGACGCATGTGAAAAGTTTTCACATAATGATTTACTATGTACCCCAGTGATTGTGGAAATTTTATCGTGTAAGATCTGATAAGATGCTGACTAAGAATTTTTATCGTGTAAGATCTTATCAGATCTTACACGATAAAAATCCCTCTTATCAGATCTTACACGATAAAAATTCTGGTAAGAGGAATTTTTATCGTATAAGATCTGATAAGACATCTTATAAGATAAACACTCCTCTTATCAGAATTTTTATCGTGTAAGATCTGATAAGACATCTTATAAGATAAACATTCCCCCTACCAGAATTTTTATCGTGTAAGATCTGATAAGACGGAATTTTTATCGTGTAAGATCTGATATGACATGTTTTAATTTTTTCAATACAAGCGTATATCGTAGTCAAGGTCCTATGAAAGTAAAAAAAGAATCGGTCAGCTAACCAATTATGAAACAAAAAATGCTTGTTGATTCTATTTTGGCGGCAGTATAATTCTGAATCTTAACTATGTACTATGGCTAAACTTAGCAGTCCAAGATAGTTTTGGTCTTTGAAAGAAAATTCAGCCTAGTTTCATAAACACTGCTTCGGAGAAAGCCCCTGCCACTCAAATAATCTTTTTTACATTATCTTAGAAGTCTTACAAGACAGTATAAGATATTTTTCTCTTTGTTGCTCTGACACTTAAGTGTTGCATGCTGTAGCTTTTTGGCTACTGCTTGAGAGCAACTCTGAATTGTCTTCAATATGAAGAATATACCGTGCTTCAGGAATTTCTTTAAGAGGAAATTTTTATCGTGTAAGATCTTATAAGAGGAATTTTTATCGTGTAGGATCTCATAAGAGGAATTTCTATCGTGTAAGATCTTATAAGAGGAATTTTTATCGAGTAAGATCTTATAAGAGGAATTTTTATCGTAAAAGATCTTATAAGAGGAAATTTTATCGTATAAGATATGATAAACGTCTTATCAGATCCGATAAGAAGATGCATCCCCTTACAGGCTATTAGCAAGATGGTTTTGTCAGAAATTTGTCGGATCTTAAACGATAAAAAATTCCACAATCACTGGGGTAACGACACGTTCTCTGTAAATGGGGGGCGCATAGCGTACTGGGGGGGGGGGGGCGCAAACAGAAAAGGGGTCTTTCCCATTATAGCCCCCCAGCTTAGTGGTCAGATAACCTATAGCCCCCCCCCCAACATGGTAATTATACCATAATGGGGGGGGGGGGCTATAATTTCATGGGGCCAAAATGGGAAAGACCCCCCAGAAAAGATTCAAGATCCAAAGTCAGTTTGTGGTCATTACTGTTCACTCAAAATTTAAGAATTGGAAGAAAAGTTGTTCATTTTGTTCTTTTGTTTTGACAGGATGGCGGTGGATAGGGATTGCGATAGAAAATGCTTCTGACATTTCGCATGTCGTTCCCTTGGAACTTTGGGCAGAAGGTGAACCCAACCACGACGGAGGACCTGAATACTGTGGAAGCGTCGGTAGCGAAAAAAATGGGCTAAATGACCTCTCTTGCTCAAAGGAAAGAGGCTTCATTTGTGGATACTACTGAAACAGTATGAAACATTTTGAAACATTATGAAACATTATGAAACAATATGAAACATTATGAAACAGAATGAAACAGTATAAAACATTATGAAACATTATGAAACATTATGAAAAATTATGAAACAGAATGAGACAGAATGAAACAGTATGAAACAGTATGAAACAGAATGAAACATTATGAAACAGAATGAAACGGAATGAAACGGAATGAAACATTATAAAACATTATGAAACATTATGAAAAATTATGAAACAGAATGAGACAGAATGAAACAGTATGAAACAGTATGAAACAGAATGAAACATTATGAAACAGTATGTGAATACTAATAAATTTATTTCCGAAGAAATTTGATTCCCTCCGATCATGAAGACTGTGTTCAAGAAGAAAAACCAAAATTTCAGTTCTGCCAACTTTGACATAAATGCTACAGAAATCATCTTAGCATGGAAACCACGGAGCAGAAAACTGAGCAAGAGTTTAAACTAACTATTTTATTAAAAACAGTTAAAAAAGGGGTAAAAAGAAAAGTTGTCCTGAGCTACAGCCTTGGAAAACCAATAAAGGACTATAACATTTCACGAGAAACTAGTTGTTGATGGCCAATGAAGCAGATGACCCAATAAACAAAAGTTAAAACATAAATATTTTTCCTGAATTTTGATGTCGATGAAATTAAAGCACGTTGTTGCATACTTAAATCCTTAACTTAACTTAAAAAATGTTTTATTTTAGTTACGCTACAGGACAGAGTGACAAAACAGCTTCAAACAAAGGAAGTATTTTTTAAAAGTTCACAGCAACTGTTCGAGAAAAAATTGGAGTCTGAGCTCGAAAACCTTAGCGGCCAACTAAAGATATTATATGGATCAAGTTTTGTCGCAAAAGAAGGCTGGTAAAATCCGTTAGCATTGAGATTATGTGACAACGAAAAATAGGAGCAAATAAAGGAAAATATTTCTGAAACCCACTGTCGAAGTCGTAAAACAAAAGCTACAAAACTGAATATGTTGAAGAAAATTACTTCTGTTTTTTTGATAAAATGAGATAACATTTAAAAGTAAAAATGACCAGACAAAAAACAACAGCAAACGCTTGCAAAACGCAAAAATTTATTAGTAATTTATTAGTGCGAAAAATTTGATTGTTCGAAAATCCATTACTGATTTAAGTTTTTTCTATGTTCTATTGATAATTCAATGGGGCATACCGCTATAGGTATTGAGTGACGCAATAAGAATAAAACATCAAAGACTTTCAAAATTTCAATAAAAATTTATTGAGAACGCATAGTGAGAAAAAACAAGAAAACATCATCAAGAAACCTTGAAAAAGATTCATTGTGCCTCATTGGAAAACGCACTGGATGATTAATGAGATTAAGAGCTGTGGGAGGAATAGAAGTATCAACAAATAAAAGCACAACTCAGACGTTTATTAATACTTTTTTAGATAAATTAGATACTTTATATGGATAAGATACACTTTATATAAATATAAACAGACATATAGCACAAAAGTCAAAAAAGTAAGCTACTCAATGTCATTTGAAAGCTGTTCAAAACTTGTTTTTCTTTTATCTAAATCGACGTAAAAAATAACTACTACAATATGACTTCTTAATGACAACAAGAAAGAATACGGTACGCCCCAATAAAAGTCAGCGCCGCAAAAAAAATCCGAATGCTTCGGATTGTAAAAAAAACATGAAATGTCAAGTAACATTTAGAGAAAATATCATAACAAATAAAATCTAATCTTTATTTTTATCACAAAGGTCTGAAATTTTCCTCTCAAAATTGAAGCAATAAAAGTGTTCGTTTACAACAAATTGATCACAAAAAAAAACATTTTCATATAGTTGAAGAATCACTCAATTTCTAGGGTATTGTGTAATGGTACTCTCTCGTGCTTTGTCATAAAAATCTGGTTTAGTTCTTTTTTAAGCTTGTTGTTTGTCCCCATTTCTCGAGACATTATACTTGAAATTGTTTTTAAAAACGATCGATTGCTCCTGTTGTTTGTCGGATTATATTTCAAATCAGATTTCATAGTGGAATTTTACACAATATGCATCTGATTTGCACCGCTTTGTTAAAGGATTTAGTTGCCTATTTGAAAATACGTGTTCTAAATCACCGAGAGCTAATTACACTCAGTTACTCTTTGATCGAATTAGCTTTAGAATTAACAATTTTGCTACTTTTATAGCATTTGTAATGATATAAATTTGCCCAAAACAATATACCTGTCATTTAAATTCGTTGTATTGAATTTTGAAAAAAAATATGTGGGGCGGTCTATTGGCTTAGCTTAGCCTTGATTGAGAGTTTTCTTTAGCTCTGGCCTGGCGAGGAGATAAGATGCTTGAAATTGTTACCACTACGATCACATGCGGTGCGTCAAACCAATCAAATTTGTTTGTTTTGTTGTTGCAAGGTCCATATATCCAAATAAAAACTGTTGATAACCCTGCAGTAGTCAAGCTTATGCTCTGGTCTTGTAAGATCTTGTAATTACACGCTTATTTTGTGAGATCTTGCTTCTACACGCTTATCTTGTAAGACATCTTGTACGATCTTACAAGATAAACGTGTGTAAGCCTTCTTGTGAAGCTTGCTATCTTACATGATAACCTGTTTCTGATTTCTTAAATGATTTTACGGTACTCAAAGAAATTGAAAGAAAGAATTTTGTTTGGATTGTTTAACTATAAGTTGTGAGTTAAAAAGTAAAATTTTGTTAAGTATTATGGTTCCAATGAGTACTAATAGTTCGGTTACAAGGTGCTAATAGCCGCGAACAAACTTGGTTGCTAGTGCAAGCGGGGTTGATATTTGAAACAAAGAATTGGCTTGTTGTAATTTTAGGTCGGCGGCAGGATTATACAATTTGGCACAAGAGTCTTGCAAGATTCTTACAAGATCTTACAGGATTGCATTTACAAAATTTTAGCAAAGCGGAGCCTTGCAATTATTAGGTTCATCGCACTGTTAACCCGTACTGAACTCCAAGCGTAAATCAGTATGGGGCAATTGTAAATACAAGTTTCCATGTAATATAAGGTGCTCGCATTCCCGCTTGAAATTTGCTTCTTTCAAGCCTGATTTAACGGCGCAAAATAGAAACTTTCAAAAGTCACGGTAGCGCAGTATGGAGAACAAAAATCTAGGGAGCGGGAGATCGTTGGTTCACTCCCCAATGGGTCTAATAAATTTATTTCCATGAAAAGTGCTGTAAACATGCTTGGAGGGTGTACTCGGAGGGTGTACTCGGAGGGTGTATTAATCTTGGCTATATAGGACTGACAGCGTCAGCGGGAGAAAAAAATCCAATGACGTCAAGCTGGACCTAAAACCCACCTGCCAATGTTTTCAATCATTCCATGTCACAATTATGACATCTACTAAGGCTACGTGACAAAGATTATCTGACTTGGCTTTCGAACTGATCAGTGGTTTGATCTGAAAGCCAGATTTCTTAAGAAACTTTAAAGGATCACGTTTCGTTGCTTAAAACGTGAACTTGCACCCCATGTTTAAAATTGCCCTCTCGATTTTTTTCAATAACTCGGATTTGTCCAGGAGTATGACTAGTTCTCGAAAGCAATAAAAACTTAATTAAAGTACTTGTAATGACACGCATATTATGAAAGAAAACGCAGCTGGTGATTATGAGAAGAGATTAGTTGAAGGATTCAACCAATGTGTGATTATTGACAAATGAAAATACGAAGCGTGAACGAAACAAACAGCCTCAAAGTTGTAAACAAAATAGCGATAAAGTTGAAGTACGATGAAAGTGATAAATGATTTTCCCAACAAATTTGATAACATAGATTGCCTTAAATATGCGTTGATATTCACCAACTGTTATAGTTGCAATTAGATTTGATTAACGCATTATTGCCATCGAGACGATATCAAACTACGAGCACAGCCGAGTATTTGAACAACTTCGAGATAGTTACAACAAACGTGTTGTTATGCTTTTAATCGACTCTCATGCTCAGGCTACAAGGAATGGTGGCTCGAATATGCAGTTACGGGGGGAACAAAACTATGTAAAACTACGGTTGCCATGAGTACATATTTATTTTATTTATGTTGGTATGGCGGCAAGGAGAGATCTTTTCGAGAATGGCTCCTATTGCAATCCCATTGATAGATAATTTTGCCGTTCTTGGGAACCCCATTTAAAAAATATTTTGAACTGTTGCTAACACCTGATTCTTGTTGGTTCTTACTTGCAGTAACCTGTGAATTTTGAAAGTTAAATTTCGAACAGCGCTATTCACGCGAATTTGCATATCATCCTACCAAGTTTCACAGTTTTTTCACACAAAGCAGCGGAACTCAATAGGAATTCAGCAATGTTACCCGGACCTTTGAATTAAAGCATCTCAGCGCTGAATCTTACTATTTCAAGTCTGTGATTTTACTCTGATCAGTACCATGTTCATGTCATTTTTTAAACTGATCAAAAATTCAGAAAAAAAATACTCTGAATTTAGTCCAAACATAATCTGGATACAGTCTGCACTTCATCTGTACAGGTCATTTTTATATTCTGCTCAGTCTGAATTTATGCTGAATATGCTATTCATATTCTGAAAAATAGTACTTACGGTTGAGAAATAGCCCATGTACGGGTACCTACGGTTGAGAAATAGCCCATGTACGGGTACCTACGGCTGAGAAATAGCCCATGTACGTGTACCTACGGCTGAGAAATAGCCCATGTATGGGTACCTACGGCTGAGAATTAGCCCAAGTACGGGTACCTACGGCTGAGGTGCAGTCCATATAGGAGTACCTGCGCCGGATGGAAGGCTCAAAGAAACGGACTTTCACCTGAAGTGCAATCCAGAGGACCATACCTGAGGCTAAAGGACCTGTGATACCTGGTGATATATTTATTCATTTATTTAATTGTTGCAGTAAAATTTATTTGATGCCTTTAAATTAGTTCAATTACTTTCACCTTACTTTCACCTTCACTAACTTTGTTCAATTTGTTTATCATATGATTTCATTCCACTGTCTGATAGTTTCCCGTTTCGTGATCAGACATGTCTGATCACGTATTCACGTTGTGCCCAAGTGGCTCCAATTTGTTAAATTCATTCTTCCTAATTTATGCAACTCAATTCAGTTTGCAAAACTGTCTCTTGTTCACCCGCTCCGCAAGTAAGCGAAACAAAAGTAAAAGTAGATCTCACTCCGCGAATAGCTCATAAACATTCCGTCTGCATACTCGCACCGCGAATCACCACAGCAAAATAATAAAGTACGACATGGCGCAGCCAGCAACGAAAAGAACACCTCTTGGAATCGACCCTTTCTGGGACAAACCGACACCGGACCCACCACTTCGCTGGGAGAAGTGGAGAGTTCAATACAAATTAGCACTCTTAGCCAAAAAGAATATCATTTTGGACACGCTACTCGGCCCAAAGCCTGAAATGGTGGAGCTACCCTTGGAACCCATCTATGAAGAGACTATTGTGGGTGCATCTGCACAATCAGAGAGGGAAAGGAACGCGCGCAACGCGCAACAAAAGATGAATTGGCAAAACAAATGCCAACGAGATAGGCATAATGTGTGGTGACAAACCGTGGTCGTTGGCGGACCGAAAATCAGTATCCCTTCTCTACTTGAGTATTGGAATAGAGGGACGCCGTATCTTAAATTGTAAGAACCCGCATATTATGATAGATAAACTATCAACTCTTGATTTCTGGAAAATCGTAGAAGAAGCATTCATCCGCCCGCGTAACATAACATTCGATAGACACGTCTTTCTGATCACAAAACAACTCAGGGGGAAACTGTTGAACACTTCTACGGTAAATTAAAAGAACTGGCAGAAAACTGCGACTTTGAGAACAAAGAAGAAACTCTGATACGCGATGTGTTCATCACAAACCTAATCGACTCCGAGATTCAAAAAGAGCTGCTAAAACAAACTGTGGAACCGCGTCAGGCATTGGAATTAGCAATCAACATGGAACTCGGAATGCGAAATCAACACCAAATTCAACAGCTTAAAAAAATTGTTGTCCCGGCGAACGTAAATGCCGTCCAATTCAACAACAATCCACGAAGACCGTATTGGCAGAACAACAACAACAATGTTGCAAAACAGAATAATTGATCAACACTCTATTGTTCCAACTGTGGCGGAGTTTGGCTCCCAAATCATCGCGAAAAATGCATCGCAAAAGGAAAGACGTGCAACAATTGCCGATTGCTAAACCACTTTGCGAAAGTCTGCTTAAACAACATAAGACCATCAACACAAAACCACAAGATCCCAAGAAAAAGATGGTTCGGGTAGTGGAAGAAGATCCACATCCAGAGGACTCAGTAAACTTTGTTCAACCGCCAAAACTCTATGAATCTGATTACAGCAGCGGCGAAGAGGACAACACAGTTGCCATGATTGAATCCGCAGTAGAAAAAGTTGAACCCCTCAATATGCCACTCAAGATTGGAAACGTTAATACAAATCTGCTCGTGGACTCCGGGAGTGCATGCAGTATATTGCATCATTCACTCGCGTTGCAAGTAGTACAGAACAGCCCCCGCGCTTTCTGGATCTTCTCCAACGAATCTTCACCAGCACAACTACGAAATTTCTCTAACGAGCCAATACAGGTACTGGGAAAAATCCAAGCTCCTATCACAAGCAATGGATGGGTATGCGACACAGCAACCTTCACCGTTGTTGCTGACGGCTTAAAGTCCTTAATAGGTCGTGATTTGTTCGACCAACTTGGACTTGCAGTAACACAATCTACACTTCAAAAAGGTAGTTATGTCAATAACATTGCATCCTCGGAATTTAAAGAGCAAATAGCCACAAATTTCCCTGGTTTGGTATCACGCATCGGATGATCAAAAAGTCATGTAGCAAAATCTAAATTTAACAAGAATTTCCAGGCTAGGCACCAAAAAGGTAGACGAATCCCTATCAATCTCCAAGACAAAGTTAATACAGAACTTCAAAAATTATTAGCAGAAAAACACATTATAAAACTGTCGAGCTGCTCAGATAATTATTTCATTTCACCTATTGTGGTGACTGTTAAAAAAGACCAAACGATAAAGCTTGCATTGGATTCAAAAGTTTTAAATAAAGCTATCCACAAAATCAAATATCAAATGCCGAATATTGATACGCTCATTGAATCAATTTCTCAACAGATAAGCGCTCCCGCCTCGCAAAACACAACTTACTTTTCTACGATCGATTTGAAATACGCATACAGTCAATTGAATTTGGATGTTAATACAGCTAATCATTGCAACTTTAATATAATTAGTGATGATATGACTGGCACGTATAGATTTCAAACAGGATTTTACGGACTTACAGATATGCCAGCAGAATTTCAAAAAGCTATGGATTATACTTTAATTGGCTTGGAAAATACATATTGCTTTCTGGATGATATTTTAATTGTTAGCAAAGGGTCTTTGAATAATCACAAAAATTACGTCATGAAGTGCCTACAACGTTTAGATGATGAAAACCTTAGGATAAATTTACCTAAATGTCACTTTGGAAAACTAGAAATTGACTGGCTTGGGTATCATATATCACAAGAGGGTATCTCGCCTCTCGAATCTAAGACTGCGGCAATTTTGGCTCTTGATGCACCGAAAACATTAAAGAAACTCCGTTCAATTTTGGGATCCGTTCATTATATTGGGAAATTCATCCCAAATTTAGCCCAAATAAGTCATCCCCTTCGTCCGCTACTGAGAAAGTCTTCAAAATTCATTTGGACGACTGAACATGAAAATTGTTTCCAAGAAATAAAAACTCGCATAGCGAACGCTACTGCTAATAGTCACTACAACCCGCAACTCGAAACACGTGTGAAATGCGACGCATCTCGGTCAGGTCTTGGTGCGGCACTCGAACAATTAACTGTAGATGGGTGGAAACCAATTGCGTTCGCGTCTCGATTTTTAAACTCATGCGAGGAACGCTATAGCGTAAACGAACTTGAACTTTTGGGTGTAGTCTGGTCAACAGAATATTTCAAAAATTATCTGTATGGAAAACAATTTAAAGTAATTACTGATCACAGAGCACTTCTCTCAATTATGAAAGAACACAGATCTAATAAATCCTACAACAGTAGATTAACCCGATGGGTAGATCGTCTTCTCCCTTTTCAATTTGATATTGAACACCTTCCTGGGGCAAAAATGGGTTTGGTAGATTATATTTCCGGCAATCCATCTCAAAAAGCTAAAAAGGTCTCCACATATGATGAAGAATTTATAGTCGCAAAGTTGAAACTAATCTCGAAATCAATTAACACATTAGAATTAAAAACCGAACACCCCGCATCACATTTACACCAGTTACTAACAAATCACACACTCGACCCGCAAAACACATCTAAAATTGAAACATATAACTCCGCACATCAAATCACACCTAAATTTGAGTCTCTTAATAACTCAATGGAAACCAATTGCGTTCGCGTCTCGATTTTTAAACTCATGCGAGGAACGCTATAGCGTAAACGAACTTGAACTTTTGGGTGTAGTCTGGTCAACAGAATATTTCAAAAATTATCTGTATGGAAAACAATTTAAAGTAATTACTGATCACAGAGCACTTCTCTCAATTATGAAAGAACACAGATCTAATAAATCCTACAACAGTAGATTAACCCGATGGGTAGATCGTCTTCTCCCTTTTCAATTTGATATTGAACACCTTCCTGGGGCAAAAATGGGTTTGGTAGATTATATTTCCGGCAATCCATCTCAAAAAGCTAAAAAGGTCTCCACATATGATGAAGAATTTATAGTCGCAAAGTTGAAACTAATCTCGAAATCAATTAACACATTAGAATTAAAAACCGAACACCCCGCATCACATTTACACCAGTTACTAACAAATCACACACTCGACCCGCAAAACACATCTAAAATTGAAACATATAACTCCGCACATCAAATCACACCTAAATTTGAGTCTCTTAATAACTCAATAAATTCAATTAGCACACGCGCTATGCAAGTATGCGAACATGTATTTAGTCATTCACTCGCTCCGCGAAATCATGCCTCAAATAGTATTTACCAATTAAACAATTTAAAATATGTACCACTCGCGTCTCAAAATCCACTTAGCACTCCTCTCGCTCTGCAAAATACCAGTAATAACAAACAATTAATCCAAATTAGGAATAAAGGGTCATACACGCAGCGCAAGCATCAAATTAATCAATTACAAATCCCGCCAATCGAATCACATTCCGAAAATAACTCCAAAAGTCACCACCCAGAATTAAAATCAGTGCTTTTTGCCCCTTGTCGATCTAGAATTCAGTCGCATCCTTCTAATCTCAAAAACTTAACTAAATCATCATCCATAATTAAAGACATCAATTTAATAGCCAACAGTATGCCGTCAAAGAAAAGAATAAACAGAGTACGATTCAACGATACATCCCGCGCAGCGGATCAACCCTCAACCAGTGAAAACGTCACGCGCACCGCGAGTACGCGATCTAATTCAACATCTACACCCCGCACAGCAAATCAACGTCCGCAAAACATTAGTACTCCGCCGGCAACAAGCATGGCACACAACATAACCCCAACATCCCCAACCCATTCTTCGAATGCTAGTACCCCGTTAACGCCGAGACCGCACGTCCCCAAGTTTGATTATATAGTATCAAAGATATTCAATAAAACACTCATCGCTTCTCTAACTGGCAAAGATGCCGTCTTAAAAGAAGTCAGGGATTGCATACTGACAAATAACGATGCCCGACTAAAAGCCATCAACCCGTACATACATTCGTACTGGAGGGACCTTCACGTGCGCTCCGGGTGCGTATGTATAGATGAGAAGGTAGCTATCCCCAACGTGCTCCGCGAAGCACTCATAGATGATATTCATGCCAGCCATCCGGGTACATGGGGCATGATTTGTATGGCAACACATTGCTGGTGGCCTTACATGCATCGGGAGCTAATAGTCAAGGCCACTGAGTGCAAACCGTGCAGGGTAATTGGTAAGAATCTAAAATCTGTTATTTTCGCTAAGCAATTTACTCCTCATATACCTTGTGTTGAACCTAATCAGGAAATTCAAAACGATTTTGGGGGACCAATTTTTGATGAAAAGGTCAATGAAGTATATTTTTTGGCAGCAATTGACCGTTTTTCTAAATATCCAACTGCATATATCTACGAAAAAGCTAATGGACCAAATGTTCTAAAATTTTTGGACATGTACATCGAAACTCACGGAATTCCAAGATCTATCCGTTTAGACCAAGCTAAATGTTTAATTGGACATCAAGTAAAGACTTTTTGTAATAAAAACAACATTGAAATTATTGAAGCGCCTGTAAATGATCACCGTGCTATTGGGTTGGTGGAACGGTTAATTCAAACAATTAAGAATAGTCTCGCATGTATCAAAGAAGAGAAATTAGCTGCACACGCCTTTCATGTAAAGCATGCATTAAAGATAATCATTCACCAATTGCGAATATGTAAACAAAGAACAACAAAGATCTCGCCCTTCGAAGCACATTTTGGGAGAAAACCTAATACCCCGCTAAGCGTGATCGCAACTAAACCGAATTTGATGAATTTGTCGTATAAGGGTATCATAAATCACTATTTAGACGAAGAAACAGTGATGCCGGAGGAAATATTGCCAGATGACAAATGGATAAGTGGCTACCGAAGCGACATTGAAGTCGAAAAGCGCATGACACGCGTCACAACGGAAGCAAGCGCAAGAGAGAGGGCAAGCACGGATGGCGAATCCAGATTCCTCAAAACAAAAGCAATCCGCCCCGTTCCCCTAAAAGAACGATCGGTAGAGTTAAACTTGGCTCGCAAAATTCACGGCAAAAGGCGATCCAAGAAGAAACTAGAAGGTCTTTGTGAGGTTCTCGCCCCGGGGTCGCACATCCTCAAAGTAAGCCCGACCACATCGACCATCAAGGAGCCGGGCAAACAAATTGTTACCGTCCGCAATAGCGATATTGCCAAATTCGGCAACCAACAGGAGAGACAGACTCCATTAAAAGTATATGCTGACAGACGCGGGCCACGTTCTGGGGAGAAAGTCGTCGAAGAGCTGATCCATAGCCACATTAAAGAGTTCACCCGAAAGCAAAAGGGTGATACAAAATGAAACACAGGAAGAGAGAGCCGGGCAGCGGAGTCTCTTCACAACGTTCAAACATTTCACGCGCGATGCGGGGGCGAGTTCCAAAATTGCCAAATTTTGCCGCGATCCGAAACCCACAACTTCCACTCGCGATCAGCGAACCGACTACAAATGCGCCTACCAATCCACCCGCAACAGCATCTTCAACACGATCATCAGACCGTAATAGGCGAAGCCCGTCATATTATGGTTTCGAAACATCACCTCCAGCATCAGACATCCTACCACCACCTAAACGACCCCGACGAGCGGATGATGTCGAAAATTTTGCACCACCTGTCACAGTTGTCCAATCGGTGCAACAAATCTTGGAAACCCAACCCGAAGAGCAAAACGTGTCACCCCAGATTGTTTCTGTCTCGCCTCCCGCGGTACGAAATGTACCTTTGCTAGAGACGGACACCCCGACATTGGCTAGAATAATGACTGCTCTTGATGCAGAGGAACAAGATTTTGAAAATGAAGATTGGACCTTGTAAAACTCGAAAACTGAAAAGACATTTTATATTGTATTAATCGTCGTATTTTTAGTTATGATAACCAGCAAATATATTGATATTATCTATTTAATCGGGGACCTTGTATTAATTTGTAAATATTGTTATTATTAATTATATCTGAAAAATTGTATATTACAATTTTTCTTCTTGCTGTGAAGGGTATGTGATACCTGGTGATATATTTATTCATTTATTTAATTGTTGCAGTAAAATTTATTTGATGCCTTTAAATTAGTTCAATTACTTTCACCTTACTTTCACCTTCACTAACTTTGTTCAATTTGTTTATCATATGATTTCATTCCACTGTCCGATAGTTTCCCGTTTCGTGATCAGACATGTCTGATCACGTATTCACGTTGTGCCCAAGTGGCTCCAATTTGTTAAATACATTCTTCCTAATATATGCAACTCAATTCAGTTTGCAAAACTGTCTCTTGTTCTCCCGCTCCGCAAGTAAGCGAAACAAAAGTAAAAGTAGATCTCGCTCCGCGAATAGCTCACAAACATTCCGTCTGCATACTCGCACCGCGAATCACCACAGCAAAATAATAAAGTACGACAGGACCGTCCGAAAAACATAACCTTCAACTGAAGAGCAATCCGATAGACTGCACCTGCGTCTGAGTTTATAAGAACATTCGAATTAAATTGAATTGAGTGGAAATGAAGCGAAACAAGAGAATATAATAAAAAGTGTCAGTTTTTTTCAATATATACCCTTGAAAATGTATTGAAAACAATTTTTCCCCCACCGTTTCATTCGATCGGTATTCGCTCGATCGTGTTGTTCGTTTCGTTCGATTGGTATTCAGTGTACAAAGTTGGCAAGAAATAGTTTACTGGATTACGGTCGGGGGGGGGGGGGGTTCTAGACGAAATGTAGTCTGACATTTGTCAAAAATCTGACCAAACAACAGGTGATCTGATTTGTCAATGTAACCTGATGGTTTCCGTCTGATTCCCCCCCAATCCATAGTATGTCAGTCTTGAAACATTGCATTTCATTTGTATATCGTCAGCGCAGTTCTGTAACGTCGGCCCAGTATTGTATTTTGTTAGGCTAAAATACAAATTTTCGTTGCAGTCTAAAATAGAAACCATGAAAATTTAAAAAGTCGGCAGGTCCCTGGCGTTCGGCTTGTATTTACTTGTTTTGTCGAAATTTTTTTGAAGTTTTCGAATTTTATTATGATTTTTTGAAGTTTTTTTTTCGAAATTTTCAAATTTTATTATGATTTTCCTATGATGATCATGAGACCCAAACGCCAATGATGAACAGTCCATTTTCTAAAAAAAAGTATGTATGGGACAAATACTGCACATCATGAGTAGCCATACATTGTTAGGATACACTGATACAGTAGTGGGCCGACGATATAAAATTGGAATACAATATTTTTGTACTGTCTTACTATGGGACTTGGGTCCAGGTATGCAATGGAAGCAGAAAAGCAAGCAACATAAACTCAGATCTGTATTAACTTATCTCGTTAATAGTAGCTGTTTTTTCAGCTCTGTTGAATCTTTGTTTGCTTCCCATTATGGCACCTATGAAGTTATTGCCCCCAATTATGGTATAATTACCATGCTTATGAGGTTTAAGTTATCTGACCACTAGGCGGAAGAGCTATAATAGGAAAAAACCCGAACGTTCTCATGTCTATTAATTGTAAAAAAAACAAAGCCACTCTCTTTTTATCATCGAGAAGATATTGAATTCTCAATTAAAGCCAAGTTGTTGAATAAATTGAATTTTTTCCTGTAGCGTAAGCCACCGTAAATTAGGCATTTGAATTATCATGTATGAGTACGTCTGAGAACATCTTAAACAAAAGCAGCACATCGGAGGTTTGCAAGTAGTACGCTCGTAGTAACAACGCACTGCATATAAAGAACCATCGTTCAAATTCTTCTTCATCGTGCATCTTGTTGGAGTAACAGCTATTTTAATGAGTCTACTAAGTTTGTTCCCGTGAAAAGAGTTGTAAATATGATTGTTGATCTACTATACCAAGAAGCTAGTTTTGAAATTTAAAAATTAAAGAATCCATGATTTTTGGGTGACTGAATTTTGGCTATAAAGGTCGGGGGCGCCAGCAGAAAAAGTCGATTATCGTCAAGAGAGCGCTAAAAGCCGTTTGGCAATGTTGTCATTTGCTACAACATCTACGTAAACTTTTCCGATATTATAATTGCGACACGAAAAAATTCAAATTATTGCCACGCGGTTTTGGGTGCCCGCTTGACGTCACTGGATTTGTTTAGCTCGCGCCTTCAGTCCTATGTAGCCAAGAATTAGGCAACCCCATTTTTGCTCCATTGTTTTTCATTTTCATTGCTTTTTTGTTGTAAACAAGCTAGTTGGTCTATTATACCAGGAAAGTAGTTACGAAAAGTAAATACCAAGCGAGCCATAATTGGGGAGTGTTGAAGATTCGGTTATGAAGGACTGTGGCGCTCCTATGAAGAAAATCCAACGACGTAAATAGTGGGCTAAAAGCTCTATGCAGTGTTTTTATTAATTTCCAGTTGCCACTATGACATCTCTATAAGTTAAAAACAAAAATTTTGTGACCTGAATTTTGAACTGTTTATTAATTTAAACTGAAAGTAAGAATTTTTAGGCGAAATTAAAAAGAATCACTTATCATTGCTTAAAACATGAAAATGAACCCCATATTTATTGTTTTTCTCTAAAATATGTTCAGTTATTCATATTCGCCAAAACTTTTGATTAAAGCTTAATGACAATAACAACCGTGTAATATTATTCAGAAAATGCAGCCACCTCAATGCGATTTGCGAAAGTGGCGATTGCAATTGCGTTGTATTGTTTTTTCTATCAACATCAAAATACCGAACTTCTTTCAAAAATAAAACTCTGTTTAGAGGTGATAAAAGCATCAACTCTGTTGAAACACAGAGTTAGTAGAGGTTAATTTTTGCTGCACGAGTAAGTGTATAGGCCCTCTCTTGAAAGGGAATATTTTGTACCTTGACAAAAAAGAGGAAAAAATAAAAAGATCTGTATTAACATAGTTCGTTAATAGTAGTTGTTTCTTTCCAGTTGTGTTGAATCAAGCAATTATGGTATAATTACCATGATTATGAGCTTGATAGGTTATCTGACGACTAGGCGGAGGGACTATAATAGGAAGAAATTCGAACCTTCTCAAGTTTAAAAATTGTTAAATAAAAAAGCTACTTGTTTTTTACCATCGAGAAGATATTTAATTCTCTATTAAGCAAAATTGTTGAATAAATTGGATATTTTCCTGTAGCGTAAGCCAACGTAAATTACCCAATTGAATTATCATTTATGAGTACGTCTGAGAAGATATTAAACAATAGCATCACATCGGAGGTTTGCAATTAGTACGCTCGTAGTAACAACGCACTGCATAAAAAAACCATCGTTCAAATTCTTCTTTATCGAGCATTTTGTTGGAGTAACAGCTATTTTAATGAGTCTACTATGTTTGTTCCCGTGAAAAGAGTGGTAAATATGATTGTTGATCTACTATACCAAGAAGCTAGTTTTAGAATCCATATTTTTTGTGTGACTAAGTTTTGGCTATAAAAGTCGGGGGCCCAAGCAGAAGAAGTCGATTATCTTCAAGAGGGCGCTAAAAGCCGTCTGTGCACCCCATTTTGGCTCCCTTGTTTTTCAATTTTTAATGTTTTTTTGTAGTAAATAAGCCCAATGACCTATTATACCAGGAAAATAGTTATGAAAATTAAATATCAAGATAGCAATATTTGGGGAGTGTTTAAAATATGGTTATGCAGGAATGGGGTGCCTAAAAAAGTCCAACAACGTAATTTGTGATATAAAAGCTGTATGCTGTGTCTATATTAATTTCATTTTGCCACTATAACATTGAACATTGAATATTTAACTTTACTGGTTTAAACTAAAAGTAAGAATTTTTAGGCTAATTTAAAAAGAAACACTTATCACTGCTTAAAACAAGAACATGAACCCCATATTTATCACTGTTCTTTCAATTTTATTCAGTTTTTCATTTTCGCCCAGAACTTTGATTAAAACTTGATGGCAATAACAACCGTGTGATATTATTCAGATAATGCAGCAACCGCAATGGGATTTGAGAAAGTGGTGATTGCAATTGCGTTGTATTGTTTTTTCTATCAACATCAAAATACCGAACTTCTTTCAAAAATAAAACTCTGTTTAGAGGTGATAAAAGCATCAACTCTGTTGAAACACAGAGTTAGTAGAGGTTAATTTTTGCTGCACGAGTAAGTGTATAGGCCCTCTCTTGAAAGGGTGTGTTTAGTACCTTGACAAAAAAAGGAAAAATTAAAAAGATCTGTATTAACATAGTTCGTTAAAAGTAACTGTTTTCTTCTAGTTGTTTTGAATCTTCAGGTCTTTTCCATTATAGCACCTATGAAATTATTGCCGGCAATTATGGTATAATTACCATGATTATGATATAAAAATAAAAAAGCTGCTCATTTTTTACCATCGAGAAGATATTGAATTCTCTATTAGGCCAATTTACTGATTAAATTGGATCTTTTCCTGTAGCGTAGGCCACCGTAAATTACCCATTTGAAATATCATGTATGAGTACGTCTGAGAAGAAATTAAACAATAGCTGAACATCGGAGATTTGCGATAAGTACGCTCGTAGTAACAACGCACTGCATATAAAAAACAATCTTTAAAACTCGTCATCATCGTGCATCTTGTTGGAGTAACAGCTACTTTAATGAGTCTACTAAGTTTGTTCCCGTAAAAAGAGTTGTAAATATGATTGTTGATCTATTATACCAGGAAGCTAGTTTTGAAATTTAAAAATTAAAGAATCCACATTTTTTGGGTGACTAAGTTTTGGCTATAAAAGTCGGGGGGCCAAATAGAAGTCGATTATAGTCAGGAGGGCGCTAAAAGCCGTTTGTGCACCCCATTTTGGCTCCCTTGTTTTTCAATTTTCATTGTTTTTTTGTAGTAATTAAGCCAAATGACCTATTATACCAGAAATGTAGTTATGAAAATTAAACACCAAGAGAGCAATATTTGGGGAGTGTTTAAATTATGGTTATGAAGGACAGGGGTGCCAAAGAAAAAAATGCAACGACGTAATTTGTGAGATAAAAAGCTGTACACAGTGTCTTTATTAATTTCATTTTGCCTCTATGACATTGAACATTGAATTTTGAACTTTTTATTGGTTCAGACTAAAATCAACAATTTTTAAGCGACTTTAAAATTAAACACTTATCACTGCGTAAAACAAGAACATGCACCTCATATTTATCATTGCTCTCTATTTTATTCAAATTTTCATATTCGCCCAGAATTTTGACCTCAACTTGATGGCAATAAAAACCGTATGATATTATTCAGAAAATGCAGCAACCGCAATGCGATTTGAGAAAGTGGTGATTGCAATTGCGTTGTATTGTTTTTTCTATCAACATCAGAAGACCGAACTTTTTTCAAAAATAGAACTCAATATAGAGATCATAAAAGCATTAACTCTGTTGAAACACAGTATTAGTAGAGGTTAAGTTTTTCTGCACGAGTAAGTATACCTTGAGAAAAAAGAGAAAAAATTAAAAAGATCTGTGTTAACATAGTTCGTGGATAGTAGTTGTTTTTTTCCAGTTGTGTTGAATCTTTGTGTTCATGTGTATGGAAATGTAAACAATAAAATCGCTCATTTTTCTAACATCAACAAGCTATTGAACTCGCAGCTAAGGCAAACTGTTGATTCAATTGGATATTTTTGTAGCGTAACCCACCGTAAACTACACCTGTGATATATCACTTTTGAGTACGTCTGAGAATACTTTATGCAATAGCAGCACAGCGGAGGTTTGCAATTAGAACGTTCGTATTAGAAGCGCACTGCACATACAATAGGCATATAAAAAAACAAAATCTTCTCAGGACATCTTGTTGAAGTAACAGCTATTTTAATGAGTCTACTAAATTTTTTCCCTCAAAAAGAGTTGTAAAAAATAATTGTTGATCTATTTTACAAGGAAGCTAGTCTGGTAATTTAAAAACGAAGGGATCCATAATTTTTTTGGTGCCTTAGTTCTGGCTATTGATGAAGCGCGAAAGCAAAACAAGCTCACAACCTCGTTCAGCTCACGCCTCCAGTCCTATGTAGCCAAGAATTAGGCACCCCCATTTTGGCTCCCTTGTTTTTCAGTTTTCATTGTCATTTTGTAGTAAACAAGCCAAATAACCTGTTATATCAGGAATGTAGTAACGAAAATTAAATACTAAGAGAGCCATATTTGGGGAGTGTTTAAATTATGGTTATGAAGGACTGGTGCGCCTAAAAAAATCCAGCGACGTAAATTGTGCGATAAAAGCTGTATGCAGTGTCTGAATTAAAATCATGTTGCCACTATGACATCTCTATAAGTTAAAAACAAGAATTTTGTGACTTGAATTTTGCATTGTTTACTGGTTTGAGCCAAAAGTAAGAATTTCTAAGCCGCTTTAAAAAAACACTTATCATTGCTTAAAACGTGAATATTAACCCCCATATTTATCATTGTTCTCTCAATTTTTTTTCAGTTATTCGCCCAGAACTTTGATTAAAACTCGATGGTAATAAAAATTGTGTGATATTAATCAGAAAATGCAGCAACTGTTGTTTTATCTATCAACATCAAGAAATCGAATATTTTTCAGAAGTAAAACTCAGTATAGAGGTGATAAAAGCGTCAACTCTGTTGAAGCACAGAATTAGTTGAGATTAATTGTTGCTGCACGAGTAAGTGTATAGGCCCTCTCTTAAAAGAGAATATTTTGTACCCTGACAAAAAAGAGGAAAAATTAAAAAGATCTGTATTAACATAGTTCGTTAATAGTAGTTGTTTCTTTCCAGTTGTGTTGAATCTTCAGGTCTTTCCCATTATAGCACCTATGAAATTATTGCCGGCAATTATGGTATAATTACCATGATTATGAGCTTGATAGGTTATCTGACCACTAGGCGGAGGGACTATAGTAGGAAGAAATCCGAACCTTCTCAAGTCTAAAAATTGTTAAATAAAAAAGCTACTTATTTTTTACCATCGAGAAGATATTGAATTCTCTATTAAGCCAAATTGTTGAATAAATTGTATCTTTTCCTGTCGACTACAGAAAGAACATCAACTGCGGCCAAAAATCAGAAACTTATAGAAAATGTCGAGATATGTGTCGCAGCTGTCGAGACCTAATTTTTTCAAAGAAATTTTGATATTTTTAAACTGCAACTCCTTGCAACATCAACAGGACCTATTTTTATATGATATTGTGAAAAGATGTCGATATTAAAACAAAAATCAGCAGTTTTATTTAAACTCACTATATTAAAAAACCTCTAGTGAAAACAAAAAGCCGCAATTAGATTAAGTTCTTCTTCATTCAATAGAAGATAAGACGGACCGTTAATGATACTCAGCTTAAAATTGACAGAGTTGAAGTCAAAAGCTGGCAAAAATCAAAAACTTGTGAAATTATATCAATAGATACAACTGCCATTAGTTGTGAATATAAATAATTGGATAGCTTCAAAGACCTACTTAGAAAGTAAATTAGTACATTGATCAATGACACCGGGTCATTAGAATACAATAAATACAAACTCAGGCAAAACTCAAGAATCTGAAAGTTTACTAAAACACATTGACGAAACAAAATCATGCGACATGTCTGTCATTCCAATTAAGGACATGTCTGTTTTCGTTTAAACGTTCGAAATGACACGTCCAATTTCAATTAAAAAGAGTTCCAATTAACAAATATTAGCTTTTTAAACATAATATTTGTTCATTGGGACTCTCTTTAATTTAAACTGATTGTTTCGTTTTTTGAATTCTAAATGAAAACAGACATGTCTATAATCGACATAACTTTTAAAAAACAAACAAGGTCAAAACACTCCAACTACTTTTTCATAGAAAAAATCTAGCATGAGACCAAAGCTGGCATTGGTATTACTGTGCGGCTGTTATCAAAGGCATATAGTTCCAAATAGTTGCCTAATATAATTTGCGGCCTGGAAGAGTTATTTTTTGAAAAAAATTGACGTTCTTTTTAAAAAAAATATGATCAAAACTAGCGAAATGCTATCAAAGTGTTTGTTCCATATTTCTTTCTATGAAAACTGTAGGTAAAAAAACCTTATGGGTAGACGAAATTTGTGCCAGCAGTTTTTTTTGTTTGTATTACTAGTCTAATGGGACAAAGTGGGCAGAAAAAGACTATATGAAATGCTTTATTACCATTTGAAGTTTTATGAAAAGCTTTCCAAAGACCAAAAGAATGGGTTTGAACAATTCATTAAACTTTTTTCATCTTTAAGAGCAAAAACAAAAGCACTATCAAATCTTTTTTTTAGTAATATTGTTTTTACTGAAATTTATCAACAAAACTGCTACTGCAGTTTTTGTGGCGTGAAATAAAGGATAAAGTTAGTTTGAAAAACTAATAAAGATTCTGTGATTTACAGCCAATTTTTCAGGAACGGAAATAAAGTAAAACACTGATTGAAAACAGACTCAAATTCCAATCAGTTGTGCTAAAATATGGCTCTTTCTCATTTTATCCCCCTCCCAGTTTAGCGGTCAGATAAACTATAGTCTATAACCATGGTAACTATAACATAATGGACGTGCAAAATAGCATCCAAGGAGCTCAAAACACAGCGACTGTTTGCTTAGACGTAATTTTTTGAGGCTAATTGAGCATTAGCCAAACTAACTGAAAAAATCATTTTAGCTGGGAAGATGTGACAACTCTCGAAAGCAAAATAAACTATAGACAGCAAAACCAGCAATCGAGCTGACAAGGCTCACTGATGCATGTAACGATATCCAGAACTTAAATTCAGTTAAAAACTGTTTTACTCTGAACTCTTAAAGTCTCGGATATTCTCTTAAATATCACTGATTTGCCATACACTGTATGAAAGTTATTGAATCCCTGGCGCCCATTGCTTTAATATGCATTATCATATAGAAACTGGAATCATGGAAACTGACACCATTGAAATGTTATCACGGAAAATTTGTTATTTTTAAAGTGGCTGTAAAGGGATCAAGCCACATTTTCCTAGCACACGTAACGTTTAAAAAAAGTACCGTATCTCCCAAGATGTCCAACAAGAATGATGGATTAATTTTTTGTATGAGACTTGTGTTCTTAAACCAATTATTGTGAGTCACAGACCTCGATGCATTCTACAGAGATCTATTTGAGATTGAGTTCTGTATTGAATCGTTTGTGCTACAAATATTGCCCCCATTTCGCGTAGCCAATATTTTGGTACCAAACTGGAAACACCAGCTGCCTAAGAGATTTCTAAAATAATTGGAAGCCCCAGCTTTATCAAGTGGGTAACTATTAACACATATCAAGGTAAAAGGAAACTTTTTGTGAAAATTTCGAAATTATTCATTTGAAATTTTTTGATCTCCACTTATCATTGTGTGTATGTAGGCCCAGAGTTGAAGACTGACTAGGCAAAAAACACTCCGTGACGCGCAAACCGTCCTATTTAAACAGAAACCCCGGATATGCATTTTGTCGAGTTAACTATTTGTTCAGCCAAGAGTTTTGGCCACCTTGACCTTTATTAAGTAAGTTTTTGAACTCAGCAAGCCAAGATTTAAAGCCATTAGTGTTCTTCGCAGTTAAACAATTAACCGTTTGTTTTAGAGACGGCTGAAATGCTTGTGCCGTGATGACGGTTGATTTGTTTGAGCAAACAAGTTGTTTGCTTGGCTCCTCAAGAAAGTGGCTTACACTATAAGCGCAGAGCAGAAATTGCTAACCATGAACGATTTAATAACTTGTTCTGGGGCAAAATTAGCCTGTATTATGGAGAGGGGGCTCTTGAAATCGTTTTTGGCTTGTATTACTTTTGTTGGAGCAATTTTGCCAGGGGCTCTGAATAGTTGCTGTATCAAACATAGTATTTCCAGCGAGAAGTTCTAAATTGATACGAATTATTAAAGTCCACTTCGTAAAAACAGAGCTCCGAGCCTTAAGCTACTGCAAAGAGAGCAAGACGCTTCTGAATTTTTGATAGATGATTAGGGTTTTTGGCAGAGTTTGCTTAAATGATTGAATATGAAATTGGCGTTTTTGTACTTATTTGATTGCAGTTTATCAGTTGGCTTTTGGCTGAGGGATAATTCCAGTTAAATTACTCGAAATTGAGTGCTAGCGGCATTGGTAATACGCACGGAGTTGATTTGAGAATAACTTGCTTTAATAGTTATTGTTCCGAGCTTGCGGGTGCTTGAGTTTGATTCAGTTGATGTTGTTGTTAGTTTACACAATTTGACAGCGCCTGGTACCCAGTTCCTGGTGTATTGCTGTATTAACTTAATAAATTTTACTATTGAAATTTGTTGGCAGCGAAGACCACGGTACAAGAATTCTACTGTTAAGAAGAAGGTGAACCACCTAACCTATTTACCAGAACTTTGATATCTGGCGCTATTGTTTTCCCGTGATAGGATGCCTAATCAAAACTCAAAACCTTATGGTTGGTTTGCCATTAGAATCCTGGGTGTGCTTCCGTCTTCAAACAACACATCGGAAGGCGAAAGCAGTTACAGAATTATGGATGCGAACGAAGACAGCAATGGCTTGGACTAACGCGATTTGTCTGATTTCTGCTCAAGAGCAGAACACGTGGCAAGCGAGAGCGGCGGCGAAGACGGAGAGAAAAAAACCGATGGACACGAACGGACAGATTTACAATGTGTTTCGACTGTGATCGGATGCAGATTCTGTTGCGTTGGAGCGAAAAGTGTGCGCGAATGCAGCTGAGGAGCTCAACTCGACAGAATTGTCGGAGATGTGCAAACAACGGAGCACAACTCATCTATCAGGTCTTTCAATTGTTGCGGGAACTTGAAAAAGCAGATAAATTGCAAAATGACGCTCGCGAGTAACACTGATCAACAATTTGAGCAGAATGCAGCAATGAACGATACCTGTCAGAGACTAAAAACAATTCAGCAGATGATGGACGTATATGTAGTGCAAATATCCTACAAGATATAACAGATGTTGCTGAACAGGTTCATGAGTAGCGTTTGACTTTAAAATGCGTTGTTGAAGTTGTACAGGACTTCATAACTATCGATGTATTATTCGCCACAGGAAGCAAGAATTTAGCAAGAAAAACAGAAGAAAACTCACGTCAGAAGAAAAGATGTACGCACATCAGCAGGCAGAAGCGGCAAAAATAAATTAGTTCCTAATAAACAGAAATGCTGACAACCGTGTTCCAAGGGCTCGTCGACCGCAACAGGAGTTGGCAGCTAGTCACAGTTGATCACTAGAAAATGAGGTTCAACGCCCTCCAGGAGAGCAGCTTACATTGGAGAATGCTATTGATTTCGATTGAGATTGCTTTGAATGATTTAAAACCTCAAGAGCCATGTGAGATGGTAGTCAAAAAATGCAGATGCAGTGACCGAGCAAAATGCGGATGCAGTCGATGGAAACTGAAAATGTCACTTTTGGTTGTATAATTTGACAACGAATTGTGATTTCCAAAATCTTCTTACCGAGTTATAACATGTAATTAAGGTTTTTTTAGCGTCCACCTGAAAAAAGACAAATTAGGAAAAGTCAAAAATGAACAACAAAAAAACAAAGAAGCAAGGAAGAGGGGAAAGAACAAAACCACCAAAATCTAATATTACGTGTTATACGTGTTTCCCGCTAAAACTTGTCCAGGTTGTGATTTCTTAGAGAAAAATCTCAGAAACCATCCAATGGACTCACTGTTGATCCAGGAAGAATCACTAAAGCAAATAACACAACAGTCAACAGAATACTGAGAAAACCAAAAAACAAAAAATCAGTAAAGAACCAACAATCTTTTGAACAATTGTCTTTGTGAAAAAATATGTAACACCATTTTTTAATTCTACATCTGCTCAATGAAAAATTATTTGGTAAAGTGAGAAAAAATTTCAGAACAACATTAAGACGATTTGAACAACCGTCACAAAGTCGACGTCAAATTTGCCAACACTAATAAAAAACTGAGCTGCAAGTCAAATTGACCCGTGGATTATAGATTGAGATCAAAAGAAGCAACAGAATGTATTAAGAAACTAATTGAGAAAAAAGATCCGAAGTGACAAGAAAAATTACGTAGAAACCTTAACGTAGCGTCCGTTAAAGATTCAAAATGGTCAAAAGTGATTAAAAAAATATCGTTTGTGATACGTAAGAAGAAAAACAAATTTGTCATAAAAAAATTTTTTGAAAATATGCAAAGAGCTGCAAGCGGAGAGAACTGCACTTGGTCAAATTTTCTTTGAGTTCTTATCTTTAATGAAACATTTATTTTTATTTTTTTAGCTGTTACATGCGGTATTGGCTTTTGGGTCTTGATTGTCTATTATCACCAAATTTGCTCTTCGATTGAGAAAACTTTGTTGAAAAGATCCGCCTACCACTCCAAGTCATCTTAAACTATTCAATTAGGTTCTGTTGAAAGAATGCATGAAATTTGAACAAATAACAAATTGAGTTAAATAAATGAATAATATTTTGCCAAACTAAAAATTCGCCTGCCTACGTTATTAGGGAAATTCGTCTAGTTTCTCACATAATTTATTGACTCGTAAGTCTTGGAATTGCTTAACTCTTGCAATGGTGACTAACAGTTTGCCCATCCTTTTTTTATGTGAACCATAAAACGTTTACAAATAACTCTAATTTTGAAAAAAGTGGAAGAAAAAGGAGTTTAAGGGCAATTGTAACAAGTTTTCAATTCCCTTCCCAATTAAAAAGTCGATTTGATCAAAAGAAACCTCATTCAATGCTTGATATCTAAGGTCTATGCTAATTAGTGCTCAATTCAGTTAACCGTAAAAGTAATAAATAAATAAGTAGTCTGGTACCTCCAAAAAAACTTGAAAACGCTTCAAAAGAGCGTAGACATCCTTTATTTAACGAAAAGCTTCAAAATGCTGGCAAAAAAGCAAAAAAAAAATTATTATATTCTTCTATAGTTTTTAAGCTATCTTCCTGCACTCAGCTTACAAGCTACTGTTATGCAAAATAACTCGTGTGATTAGATTGATATTTCAAGAAAACAGTCAAAATATTTTTGTGTGAGCGTTCTTGTCTTTTCCCTGGAACTCAAAAAACGTCATCATTTTATGATTCTAATTTTTTTCAATTTTTATCATTGCATGTGTTGGAATTCTCTAGGCACAGAAAATCAGACTTACGCGTTTTTGAATGAAGAACCAAATTTGGACTAAACTTGGATTTCGCCAAAGAACCAAGTGAAATCTAAGTTCAAACCAGTGTAAAGATAATATAGGCCGTATAAACAGAATATGATGAGAGCTCAAATCAGGGATTCGGAAAAAACAAAATCAAAATGAAGAAAAATTTTTCCAGAACTTTTTCCCGACTTCTAAGAGCCTAAATTTATATTTATAAAGAACAGACTGAACTTTTAGTTGCTAGGCTAAGGAATCTCTCTGTGGCCGTCTTAAAAAATGTAAATTAGTATTGATCATTACAAGGTGACTCTTGGATAATTCAGGTACAATTATAGTGAAACAGTGAAGGTTTTTATTGGATACAGGCACCTCACTCTACATGCTTGTAACACACGCTATTTTTTTTGTAAACCCTCATTCATTTGTTAAATTATAGAAAAATTAAATAGGTGACTGTGAAAAAAACAATCAATCAGTCAATAAGTAGGTTAAATTAGAGAAAACAACCTGAAGGACAGCAGAGACGACAATGGATGTCCTGAAACGACTAGTTCTTTGGAGTAATCACAGGCCGCGTTCCATCCAGGAGACGAAAAATTGAAACCACACTGGGGATAAGACGCTGACCTTTAGAAGACATGGAAAGCTGGTTTAACCCATGTTTAAGAGGCGGGTGAACAAAGTATACTCCCTAAGATTAGTGGGTGTATACTAGTCTGGCTGGAGTGAACGCTTCAGACCTGTTCACTCCATCTTCAATTCTTTTTAGTAAATTGGTTGATTTTGTAACAAAATGACTGAAATGTGTAGCGAATATAGCTCGCTATCATAGAGTTACTATTTCAGTTGTTTTTACATTGAATATTTGGCAATGGCACCTATGAAAACTATTCCCCTTTTTGGGAGTGTTTATCGGAAGAATTGTGGCATTGTGGATAAAAATATAAAATATCAAATTTAAATTTAGTTTTTGAGAGAATTGATGTTGTTCTTAGGGTTAAGTTTCAATAAAGAATTTCGTCTTTTCTTTTCTCAAAACAGTACTCCCTGTGCTTTACTCAAAACAGTGCTTTACTCAAAACAAAATTATCAAAACAGTACTTCCAATACCCTCTCTATGCGCAGCTAAGCTTTTCAGTGTGCTTAAAGAGGGGTTTCACTTTTCGAGTCTATGTCGAATGCCAACAATTGAGATGATCAGAGTCAATGCGAAGTCCTCCAAAATTGTTTGAGACGTTAAGCAATAGACAAGTGTTACAATCTTCCCAAATGTTACTTGAGCCTGTCCCGACTATTGGGAGAGCAGTGATTGTTGTTAACAATCGAATTGGTTTCTTTGCAAAAAGCAAGAGTACATGAGAAACAAATGAATTCCAAAACTTTCAAGAGATAGAATCAGAGTCGTAACAGGAGTAACCAAGGACATTCTCTTCTCTAAACGCCAATATGGCGGCCCAACACGACAGGAAGCAATCAAAAACGCTATTATTAGACTTTAATGCAGCTATCAGACATGCTATCGCATTAGATGCCATCAATATTTCCGATTCCAGTCGACTGTGAGGACGCGGGGGTGTATATGTGAGATGGAAATAAGTTGAGCAAAAATAAAAAAATCAAAAAACTGATGACTTTAGATCACTTAATATCAGTTTGTCAACGGATTTTGTTCCAATAACTGTGCTCCAGAGTAGCAGTTTCAATAAAAAGCCAGAGCAGCAAGAGCTATATACACTGGTTGTGCAGAAAATAATTGAAACACTGGCCAGATGTCTATTGGAATGAACTCCGTTCAGATTTCGTAGCCCAAAACATCAGCACCGCAGTGTTACATTTAGAGGGAGTACAGTCATCTGTCCAATCAAGTTCCCACAGGGAACATTGCAGCCGGATCTTTTGCAAAATCAGGCACATATCGTCAATCAATCGTCTCAAGGATTCTACAACAAGCGAAGCAGGGCCAGATGAGCAATGTTAAACAAATGCAAGTGGACAAAGTCTTTGAATTACTGTCTGCGCAAAGGTGGACCTTGACAGACAAAAATTATTAGCGTTAGTTTACATTAGTTTACACTGAAAGCAACGTTATTATTTCATCGTTTAACACCTATTTTCAGTGTGACCAGTTCTAATTTAGGGATTTTCAGATTATAAGTTTCTTCGGCAACAAAAGATCTTTCGAAGTACTTGGAGGACTTGGTCAAACACACCTGGTGCTATATGAAAATGACTCTGACGGTACCGCATCTATCAAGCTTGCACCTTAAAAAAACAGTAGCGAAAAAATAAATTGAGGACATGCTTGCTCGAGACACTGTATGATCATTAAATGGCTCCTAGAGTTCACCACACGTTCTCGTAAATAAAAGGAAAGGAAGTGACCGTAGGGGTAAATAATTCAGACGACTGAACAAAACGACCAAAAAAGACGTTTTCCCACTACCAAGGATCAACTAGATTTTAGGTCTGCTGCATGGAGCTACAGTCTTCTCCAACCTGGTCTTCTGCGTTCTGTACGGTTCCGTTGGTCTATAGCGCTATCCCAAAACTGAATTCGTCAGCTCTGATGTTTGTTATTAAGGGTATCTCACACTCCCATTTGTACTTTGCATTGGCTCAGAAGCTTTTCAGCAACTCATGACAAGCATTTTAACCAACATCATTTTTGTTCAACGAGAATAAATAAAGCACCAGAAGCATATGTGACTAGCAGCTCAGGATCATTGGGATGCCAACTTTAAACTCAAGTCCAAAACTTTCCGCTTTTTCCCAAGACTCAGTAACATAAGTGAGAAATAACCTAAGACCAGATCAAATTGCTCCAGACAACAAAAAACTCGAAACAGTAAGTCACCGGAAGTAAATTAAAAACTTTAGCGAAGTTGGGCCTCGTATCGCACTTTGCCAATATTACAGACCTTTCATCGAAAAAATTGCCGGTATTGCTTACCTCTTCACCAATTCACGCAGTAGAGTATTCAATTCACGGGGAACTCAGACTGACATAACGGTTTAAGAAGACAAAAGTATCTTTAATTGGCTAATCAGCACTCAAACATCCAGACTAATAACATTTTATTGAGGACAACGATGTAAGCAATAGCGTCCACGCAGCACCAGCAGTACTCTCAATAAAGCTCGACGGAGTTGAATACCTAAAATTATTTGAATGCTCATTTCTGACTGAATCAGAAGGTTCCTACTCACCAACAAAAAAGTTTTAGCAGTCATCCAGGCTACAAAGCGGTTCAATATTTACAGCCGGAGACATAAATTTGTATCAGAAAAGATCATGTACCTCTAACTGTCAAAATATTGGTGGAAAGACCTTCTGAACAATCCAATGACTACAAAAAATCCATTTTCAGCAGTACATAGACCACGAGATAAGACGGACTGCTCAGACGGCGCTTCATCATACCAGAGTTGGTTTAAGCCTGTAGAGTTGATAATTTAGGTAACTGCACTCCAGCTAACAATTCGAAAGAATTCATTGGATGAATGAATTAAATGAGTAATTGTAAAACTGCGGCCTAAACAACGATTATCTATCTCTAAGAAGATTCAAACTCTTTGTCTCTGAAACAAAATGAATGATCCAAATCTACGTGTTATATTGGAGAGGGAAAATGCCGAAAAGTTCTGAACCAAACACCATAAAGAGTTTTCTGATTCAAAGAAAAAACGCACGATTCCGAGATGCAGTAGCGAAACGGAGTGAAACCAAGTGGAATGAAAGCAAGAAAAACAAAAACAATTCACACCTCAAGGACTTCGAACCATTGCATTGGAAAACTTCTTGTTTCAAAAACTCAGTAATAGAGTGCTTGTTGCGGCTGTTCAAAAAAGCTAAGCAAAAACCAATCTTCATAGCCTAGTTCTCAGGTTTTTTCGCCAGCCAGGTTTCTCAATAAATGTAATTGACTAAAAATCTAGTGGGAACTAGTGGTCGCTAGGACGTGTAAAAGACTAACTTGATGTTTGATTGAAGATACAAATATCCCAACTGATAAATTTTGTTCAATCTCGTACTCAGGTTTGTAGGACTTCGGTCAACAATATTAATGTTGCTAACTTCCTGTACGAAGAATCAACTAAATTAGAAACTGTGCTAATTCTAGGACCTTGCAAAATTAATAACAAAAGACTAAAGTTGATTAGGAATCAAAAATAGGATCATTATAGTAAAAGCGGAGAGTCCAATTGTGACAGTTCTTTATGGTTTCAAATACAAAACAGTTGCACTATTGGTACTATGAACAAACTGGTTCAGACATACACCCAGTAAAATATCTTTTTGAACATCTTAGCTACTCATTTTTGTTTGACTAACCGAAAAAAGTGATTTAGGTCAATATTAACTTAGTAAGTGTCAAGTTAATTCACTGTTTGTTTTTGTTGAAATTGCAATGTATGGTACATACTTAGAAATGAATACCTTGAATACCATAAACAAACAACTAAAATTAACAAGTTATGGACCTACTAAAATATGAAACCCGGAAACACCATCATAGAAGAGTGGCACCAACATCGCAACCAGCCTGTTAAGCACTACATGTGCCATTTCCACTCCTGCTTATCATCGTACACCATCGGTGCCTGTGACGATTACCATTAGTTCTCACAGCTTTTCGCACCGTCAGCCATTTAGCAAATTAAATCCCCTTTGTTCAGATTTCTTGCATGTACTTTTGACCTTCGATCTCTGGTTCCATTGCGGAAGATATTTGCGAGTCTATTTCCTCCCGATAATCTCGGCATATGTTTGAGCCATTTTGCATAAATTTTTTAGATCATGGTATCACTCGCTTGATTACAATATGATGCATTTGCACTTTTTGTTCTTAAAAGAGATTATAGGGCATAAGGGCTGTCAGATCTTCACAAACGTCACTTACTGCTGGCAGGGGTCTAGCTTTGAGGGCTGTACAAAGGCAATACAAGACACGTTGTTGTACTGAGTACTTCGTCGAGGAGGCTTCAGTTGTCGAAGATTGCAATGATGACTTTCTTCGAAATGTTAACCATTCTTTCCCAGACTCCACCAAAGTGTGGTGCTCTAGTTGAGTTGCTTTTCCAAACAACCTTTTTCTGATTTAGGTCATTTTGAATCCTGGCTTTAACC
Organism: Convolutriloba macropyga; assembly: GCF_964194025.1. Lineage (NCBI taxonomy): Eukaryota > Metazoa > Xenacoelomorpha > Acoela > Convolutidae > Convolutriloba > Convolutriloba macropyga. Next base: position 80,797,892 of record NC_134471.1, on the reverse strand, counting down.
CAATCATCTATGAATTTTTTCAACTCGTTGGCTGCTGCAACAAATGTTGTTTCCTTGTCACTGACTGTAGTTTTTAGGTAAACAAGTTGTGCAATGGCTCTTTCTACTTTAGCTAAATTCGGGTTGACTATGTTTCCAATTCACTAATTTGAGCTCATTGTATTCATGTCGTCTATTGTCGGTGGAATTATCACAGCCCTTTTTGTGGTTTTAAGCTGCATTCTCATTCAAGTCTGTTGCTCTCGAGCCTTATCGTGTTGCTTTGACACACTCAATTATTTTTTTTTGTTTTCCTTGCTTGCAAATGCTTGCACCGTTTCGAGTCCTCCCTATGCTTATTCTGATTCTTAATGTCTCCGAAGAGAGAAAAAGACTGCCTTATACCTTTTTGACTCTGGCTGCTTTGTCCGTTTCTGAACACGTTTCAGATGACGTGGTTCCTCAACCCAAAAAATCTCATGCACAAATTTGCGTTCTTCCACAATTACAGGGACAAGCTAACAGGAAAACAGCTCCTCTACTGATTCAATTACATTCTCTGTCGAATGAGCTATATTTTGTATAGAATAAACTTGTCCCGGAAAACAATCCATGTGTTCATTGATCTCTTCAACTGATTCGATGAGAGTCTGCGGCAGTTTTTTGTTCCCTTTAAAGAGCATTCTGTCTGGTTTGGTAAAATATATTTAGTTTCAGTTCAATTGTAAGAACTTGTTTCTGCCTGTGGCAGAACTTGATTGATTCTGCAGCTTCTGCAGCTCCGTCCTCATAGAGGCAGTTTCTAAACTTTCTGAACTCTATGAACGTTTTGTGTTTTCCGAAGTGCTTGGGTTAATAGTAGATTGAATTGTTTTGTAAAATGACAAACGCTCGGCATCAAAACAAATAGCGTGTTCACTGCACTCCCATTCTGTTAAAAAATTCTCGCTAGCTTCTGTATTTGTTGTTCAACAATGTTCTTCTACAAGTCCAAGAATATCAATTGGAACTATGGAGTTCGAGATTTTTTTTATCACTTCAGTTCTCTGTATTCGTCTTTTTTTTGCTCGTACAGGATATCCAGGGCCAGTTCTATAACCCATTGAACCGTTTGGAGCAGATTTTATAATATTTGTTTCCAGCTGTGATGCAGTTGACAAAATAATCTTTTATGATTCATACTGCTCCCCCTTATGACAAATAATATTGGAAAGCTCCAGTATTTATCTCTATGACTCTTCAGGTTTCTTAAATACTCTGTCCATTTTCTGCCGTTTTTCGCCTATTAGGTTAGAGTCTTTTTTGTGTTTGTCGGTTGAGGCAATCTCGTGTTGATTTGTATTCAAGGCTGAGTCCCACTTAAGAGTTTTTAAATCTCTTCTTTTGCTGAAAGAACAACTGGACCATCTGCCAGATGGTCCACTCCAAAGTAGATTTCGCTGAATTGAAGTCTACAGTGGTTCGATTGGTTTCTTTTTCGACTTTTCTTCCGATCCTGTGTCGAATAAAAAAGTCGACTGTATGTTTGTGGTCACAATGCTTCATTGAGGTTCACGCTGCTCTTCTGTTGTACGGCCAATTGCTGACACTTTATGTTCCAGGCCATTTCACTGGAGAAATAGCCTGAACATCTTGGCGTTACGTCATAAATTCAGGTGACCAGAATAGTCCACCAATATTAATTGCAGCTTCGTTTCTGTTCGCGATGCTGTTGATGTCCCAAACGTGTTGCTATTTTCCGGGTCAAGTTGCTTTTGTTCTGCTGCACGTTTAATTGAAGAACCGTTGCTGTTAGTTTTTTTTGCCAACTTTAACAGCCCGGTTCTAAAATTTTAAGCTGGCCTAATCCCTCGAACCCAATTGACTGAAAATCTCGTCAAAAATATTAGTCGACCGAACGTTTAAAATTCTGCAATTTTATATCTGATTGAAGTAGAGAATATCCTGAGTGATAAACTATGTGCAGTTTTCACTATATTGTGTAGTACTCAGGTTTGTAGGATTTCAATCATTAATAGTTATATTCCTGACTTCTTGTAAAAAAGCTCAACTAACTCAGAAACTTTCCCGATGCTACGCTCTAGAAAAATTTTACAAGAAAAGACTAAAGTTGATTAACAACCAAGTTTTAGTCAAAACTGAGGTCCAACTGCCCTTTGTAACAGTTTCATATGGTTCTAAATGCAAAAAACCATGGCACTATTCGAAGAAATTGATCAAGAAAAACAAGTAGTAAAATATCAGTTATGAAATCGTTGTTTCTCGATTTTTATTGGTTAGCCGAATAAAGGGATAATGACCATCTATACCCTTTGGTCGTTTCCGGTTTCTCTTCCCAAAATCGAGGGGCTGATAACTACTATGGTATTCCAACTTGTTAAAATTTTCAGTGTTCGATCATTTTTGAGTTTTCTTAAATTCCAAGTTGTTTCAGTTTCGAAAGTTATTTTTTGGTATCTGATGGTTCTTGCCCTTGTTTAGAAGTGGCAGCCAGAATGCTTTTATTGATGCCTTTTTGCTTTCCAAAACACACCAGATTGGGCAGGGCAGAGGTTTTGTTGGCCGAGAATGAGGAAAACGCTAAAATGGAAGGCCAGAAAAGCACTCTGTGCCAAACACGACGGACTGCTTGAAAAAGGAAAGCACCTCTGGAGACAATCAATATTGATTTTTCAATACAGCGAAGTGGCAGCCAACATCGCACAACCTGTTGGAGGAGAAAAAACAAGCGTTACAAAATATATCCTTGTAAGAACGAACTACTAAGTGAAGTACGCAGTTTGGATTCCATTAGAAAAAAATACTGCAGATTAAGTTGCCGGAGCGATGGTTGAGAATTTGAAACACTTCACTGCTTTCAAACAGATCAGGGAGAAATTTCTGCAGCAAGTTATTTCCAGAAAATTGCAAAACTTTTAGAATAGAGAGGACAAGAACATCACCATAAGCGAGGAAACGACATGGTGGTACGCTACAACCTTGTCTTTGCAGACGTCTTTTCGAATATTGCGCTGATGACCTAACCAGCTGGAATCAATTGGTTCTCCAATTGTGTTCAATACAACTACACAAAACAGATCAAACCTGTTTTTGGGCAAGAATGAAAATACACAATTGGAGAAATAAAAAGAGCAATAACAAAGACTGAGCATGTACGTGTCCTCCATTGAAAACTACCAATGTCGTCCATTTGAACGCCCCCCATAAACCTTTGTAACCCGTATTAATTAAAATAATCAAAATCAATTTGAAAGGGTTCCTAAAACCAGCCTATGTAACAAGTCTAAAAATTTGCATCGGAGGTTTTTAAATATTTAGTAAGCAACAAGTATATCCGACTACCATACGTTTACAATTGACAGATTCAAGAGATGCTAGCAACTGTCTTGGGTTTGATATCACAGAGGAAATATGTTGCGAAAGACCGACAGAGCAGTCACGTCGAATAAAACGGGGGAGGGGCAGTTGAAGGAGGTTGGGTCAGGTGCCTGCATATTCGTATAGTCGAAACGCATAACGTCAATTGTTCCTAAATTGAACATTTCTTCAAGTGTGTGTAACCATAACAATTAACCATTTTCAAATTTTATTCAGTTGTCAATCTTAGACAGAGGTATTTATGAAAAAAGTCCATTACAAAAAAAATTGCCAAGCCGTTCTAAACCAAATTCGGTCAATAAACAAAACTGCTGCTTTTGTTAGCGTCATTGTCTCTTTAAAGTTCATCCCCAACTCTTGTCTTAGTTTAAACTGAAGAGTTTTCTCTGTTGTATTGATTAATTGGGCATGGCTCAGCTATAATTACCCCTTTCAGTTTATAAATTGCCCAAAATACAATTCTGGCGATTAATATCGTGTACTAAATTATGCTGCTTAGTAATAAGTGTGTAAAGAGAAAAGATTATATTCGCAGCACGCATTTCTTATGTGTTGTTTGTCTCCTTTTTCAGCCAATCAGATTGCAGCATTTGTGACTGAGAGAAAGTTGTGTGATTGACAGCTGAGAAATGCGTGAAAAATTGAGAACTAGAAAACGAAAATCTGCTGCTCTTTTCAGTTAAAAAATTGTGAACAGAAAAAATAAAAACAACTTCTTGAAATAAATACAAGAAAACAGAATTTACCCTCAGAAATAAACAGGCCTATAGCTTTGATGAAGTCGATTATTATCATAGTAATATTATTTTGAGTTGATCACACTAGACCTTTATAATTTATCTTACTCGTTATTTGTTTAAGTTTAAGTAAGGTTAATAATATACTGACTTATTTGATTCACCTGGAAAAAATTTCGGGAAAATTAATTTGAACATTTTGCGCCAGTGTTTAGTTTATCCAAAGTTATTTCTGTAGCGTCTATTTGCAGCATTTAATTCATTAAATGCTTATTTTAATCGCGTAAACTTTAAATATGAGTTCTCGATTTAGCTTTTATTTTAACTCCATGACCAGAAAACAGTTGTTTTTTGTTGCCGATCTTTTATTCCTGACAATGGTGCTAAATATTGTGCACTCCGAAAAAGGTAAATATTATTTTGAATTCTTGTTTCAATCAATTTATGGCTTCACGTTTATGATAATCGCTCAGAAATTTCATAAAATTATGTTTTAAGTATTTTGAAATGAGAAGCTAATTCTGCTCAGTTTCCAAGCTGTTTTTGGAGTAATTGTTATTTTAAATAAGCTTTTGTAACAAGTAAATAGTCGTGGGTGTCGAGATAAAGTTTCCTTAAATACATTTTACTGGCCAAAAATAACTTTATTGTGTCGTAACAGCCCTGAAAGATAATTGTAAATAGCTAAATTAGTTATATCCTGTCACAAAGAAATAGCGATGTTTTTAAGCAACTTTTCGTTTCTTGTAACTTGTAATTTTGGTTCTAATTTGAACTAAAATCAAAAGTATGATGTACGGCGACAAATAGTATCATAGCTTTATCTTTACTAAATGATATATTCGGTTTCAATTGAGGTCAATTAGAGGTCAATATGTAGTAAAATTGAGGTCAGATCTAATGAGGTCAAATGTTATGTCGACTCCGCTTTTCAGGACGAAGGCTAGGCTATCAGAAATCATGTACATATCAAGATATGTCATCAAGAACTTTTTATATATCCTCCCTATAAACATTATAAGTTTCATTTCAAGGAGCAAATATCTAGAATTTATCCAAAAAGCCGAAGCTTAGTGACGATACTGTCGCAATTAAACAAGAGATAGGGTTGAAGTTGGACAACACTTTTCATGAGTCACTGGGCAGTTTTAATCATATTTTTTTCTTGAGCGCTGACCCGAGTTGGCAAAAAGTTTTCTTCATAAGACTTTCATATTATCGAGTATTCATAAACAAAGCAGTCAAAATATTGGTAGAACTAAATTTTGTCAGAAATAAAAATCGTATGACTACAAACTTTTTATTATATGCAAGTTCTATGATAACTAATCGTCCATAAACAAAACACTGGAGGTATTTAATGTGTCTTGGTTTCTGCGTGAGACATCTTGAGCTTTACAAAGCGCAAAAAACGAGCAACTACCTTCTGCTTGCAGCCAAAAAATTCCGGCTCTATATTCAAAATACAACATCTAAAATAATCCTGGAAGCTCCAGAATTGAAAAGAAAATAACAGATAGTTCTTTCGTTGCCACAGTCGCAATCTTATAAGAGGTTATCCAGTTAACTCGGCAATATTGAATTTTCAATTTTCACTTTTCAAAAACGTATCATATGAAATTTTTTTGACTACAACTTCTATTAAATTCGCATCTTTGAAAAATTGGATTTAAGAATTTCATATCGTTCGTTTTGAAGCGTGACTTATTCTTGGTTGTTTTTTGGTTTTTCATAGGTGACGTAGGATGTAACAAAACCCTTGGCTCGAAATGCTGACTGAGGAAATAAGTTTATTTAAAAAAACAGTTATTTGAACTGAGAATCATGCATAACGACGAGAGCAAATTTCATTTAAAATTCAAAAATTGTTCCTAAATAATCACCTCGTGAGGCAATGTAAAATTTAATGGCATTTTGAATGGCTCATAATGGGTAAATTGACGACTAATGAGATACGTAGATGACTTTTTTTGTTCTGGAGAAAAATTCATCTTTTGATTTTGACAAAATTTTTACGTCAAGTTTTTTGACTGATCTTAGTCAGACGTGGAGTTCTTAGGTGGTTACGTAAAAACCTGGCATAAAAATGATAATCTTGCAGAATTCTGCCAGAAAACGGTCTATCTGGCAGAGTCTGCCACAAGAACGGCTATCTTGCAAGATTCTGGCAGAAAATTGGTTATCTTGCAAGATTTTGATAAAAGAGAAAGAGTTCGTTGCGGTTGAGCTGCATTTCAATTCGTTAATAATATCTAATCTGCTCAAATTTTCTCAAAATTGTTTCCAGTACAGTTGTATTGTCGATCCTATGAGAGCACGAAAAATTTTGAAAAAATATCTAAAGGTGCTTGACAAACAGTTGCTTGATGTGATGGTTTACTGAGCTAATTTTCCAAATTTTTTTCTGCTCATATTTCACGTAGAGTTGAGATTTACTTATTGAGATTCCTACAAGATAACCATCCATTCTCGACTAGGCTAGTCTCTTTGCTTGGCAATATGTTGTTCTTAGTTTTTTAAAGAACTGAACGTCGGGCTGTTCGGTCTGATACAACGAGATTATATTTGCCTTAAAAAATTTTTCCAGAAGTTTAATAGGATTTTTCTTTACAGTGTGATTTATAAGATTTGATCGGTGTTGGTGTTTGAGTTGTGTGGTACCATTCCCGAGACGGATAATGTTGAAACCAAAAGTTGGTTTATAAGACAAACAGAATTACCAAAATAATGGTCCTATGGTGTAAAGGTTACTAGACTTCTGTTCTGTGTTCTGGAGATAGAAATTTTTGCTAATTGCTGTCGGGTGTAGTTGTGGCGATTTTTTTATCACGAGTTTCTAGCTTATATTATGATAAAGTTAAGATGACAATTATCTGAGATTGATGTCGACTTGAATTTAAAGTAAAACATATAGGGCCATTAAAATAATGCTATTTTTCATAATTCCTTCAGTGACTCACTTGTTCAATTGTATCGGTCGAAAGTTACCACTTGATTGGAAACTGGTTAAAAAATACGTGTTTAGAGTCATCTCAAGTCCCAATAAGGGGTGAGCTATTGACCTGCTGAAAACTTGTTTGTTGAATTTTAGTTGGAAAGGAGAGCTGATTTTGTAAGTATTTTTTACAGCCAAACAAAGCAACAATCGAAAATGTCACAATTTTGAAATTCAAAATAGCTCTTGAATTTGGCGAACAATGCGTTTTGTTTTGAGAAGGGGCAAGGCCGCTTTTCTTCTCAACTAAACAACTCATCAACTTATACAATACATTCATTAGCAATTCAAGACTTCACTGTCTGTTCATGACTTGTTCACCACATTTTCAACTGACGTGTGAGCATTGTAATCGTAATTTCAAAACCTTTTCACGTCTCTTCAAACAGAAGTACTTCACACGCTGACCAATTATTTTTTGTGTGAAAGAAATTCAAAAAACCACAACTAAAATAAGAACAATTCTAAATGAATAAAACTTCAAGAAATTGTCAAAAACACCTTTTCAATCAACATTTCTGATAAAAATTGATTAGGCAAACAAAATATTCACGCCCCTATTCAATTTAATTCTATGTCAGTAAACTATCATTCGAATCGATATTGAGAGTTTCGATTTAAAGGAAGTATATTTCCCCAGAATTGTTGACAAGTAACCGCGTTGATAAATATTTACCTTTTCCTAAAAACAATTCGAGCATCTTATAAACATTAGTGGTTTGTTTAACGTTGCTCTTTGTATAAACATTGTGTTTTCAAAAGAGTTTCATCACCGAAATGACGAAAGCTTTTTAAAATGCTTAATGGCAAATACGCGTCCTCATAAAGTTCTTACAGTGCTTCAAGTTAAAGCGTTGACATTAATATTTAATATCTGAGTAAGTAGAAAGGAACGATGAATTTTGCTATGGAAAATATTCAATCTTGGTGACAATTTTTTCTTATTAGTTCGGCGCGAAATGATGCATCCTAGTTCCTTGTTTATTTAGCTCAACTCAATAAAATTCAATTTATTTTTGCAATAAATGTGACACTTTTAGCGTTTAAAATGTTCTGCCGATGTCATGATGGAAAACATGGTTACTGACTCGTAGTTAATTAGGCCACCTACTTTCCAAGCGGGGGATTTTGGGGAGGCATTTTTTGATCATCCCGTTATCCCAACGGCGCCGTAAAGTCGGCAACAGAATTTTCAGTCCCCTATAAAATTATGGAAAAAATGTCTGATCTTCCATTCTAATTGCAGACGGTTCTGCCCACCAATTTGTTTGAAATTTTAGAAGGGAAGTGTGTATTATTGAGTGAGTTACGCCATTGAGAGTGGTTGTCGTGTCTTTTGTTTGTTAAGGCGATTTGGCAGAATGACTATTTAGCGAATGAGAATTAAACTGGGATTAGCTTTGGTTAGAGCTACAAAAGGGGAAATACGCAATCATAATAATAACAATAATAGTTCTTCCTGTTTTTAGTGATTTTGTTTTGTTTGTTGGCAGCGAGACTATTCTTTTATGTTTTGAGGTCTGAAATTGATCTACATGGCTTTGCAGAATGTTGAAAAAGATCGAAAATTGTTGGCAATCAAAAGAATCAAACGGTACTGTGCATTGACAAAGTACACAATTTTCAGTTGTAATTGAAAGAATAAGCAAATATGATCAGAGCGTTTTCTTCTTAAAGAAGGCCCAATTACTTTTTTGACGTTAAAAAGGACTTTCTAGTTTCTCTCAGACAAATAGGTAAATGTGTCATCCAATTTGAGGAAATTGACAGATATTTGGTTATGATACTATTGCTTTGAATAAATTTGCATGTTTTCTCTCTCTTTGTTGTATCTAAACTTCATTATTAGATTGCAATATTCTTACGCAGTTAGTTTTTTGGAATATTTGTTTCTAAAAAAATAGCTGAGAACGATTTTTATTGAGCATTCATTATGCTGAAAACTCATTCATTTAGCTGAATCACAATAGCTTAAAAATAGCATAAAAAATAGCTTGAAAAAATATTTTTCAAATGGTTCAGAAAATATTTGTGTGTTGTGGAAAAAGGTGGAAAAAGTGATCTTATTTTACAAAGCTTAATTTTTCGTTAAAAGCATGAACAAAAAACGAAAAGTGTGAACGAGAGAAATCCGCAAAAAGCGCAAATGGAAGTGTGAAAATTAAAAGGTGTGAATGAAGGAACAGGAGTGAACTGATTTGATTGACAGCTGAAGCAGCCAACTACTTGACGTGATTTGCTCTTTTTGCCGCCACAATGCATTTGCATATTCTAATTAGCCAGACGGCCTTAAATGCTTGTAACGGTTAACATCGTAGCCAGAAAAATGGAAACAACTGAACGCTTTTCCTGTCAGTTTTAAATTAATGCTTTGAATTGTGGCTGCCTTCCCCCCACTTACGCTTTCCTTTTGAAAAGTGTCTAGTTTATGCCAAGGCAAGGGCGCAATTGAACTTGCGGCGGGCAAAATTAAACAGAAAAGAAAGTGTGTAAAATAAAACCCACCCTCTCCTGTAGTGGAAAATTCAAGTGACAGTTTAAGGTGAACAAAAAGGAGTTGTGACAATTTCAAGAGCACTTCAGTCACCCACAGTTGCGCATGAATTGTTTTCACTGTTAATTGACAACTTAGGTGTGGAAAACTTTGCGTAATGACCTGTTCTTAATTTTTTGTTCCATTGACAAAAATTGAAAATTGGTTTTGGTATAAATGGAATTTGTTGAGCAATGACTAACAATGACTAATAAAATTTCTTTTGTTCCTTTTAGGAATTTTTCAAATGTATGAGCCGGTTTTTAATAATTTAGATTTTTATTAACTGCAGACATTAAACTGGCAAAGTTGCGATTTGACAGTGCGTATATTAAATGCTCAAGGACTTTCTTAAGTTTCAAGACTTCTTAAAGCAAACAAAGTTTTATTAAAACTGGCCGAAAGAGTAATAGTATTGGCGTCTAGAGCTAAAAAGCAATGCTCAGCTTTAATTGAAAGTTCTAGCTTGACATCAAATTTATGGCTTTTATAATTTTTGTTCTTAATGGTTTTGCAGTGGATTGTTTTTTGGCCGCAAAATCTTGAAAATATACTGTTTTTGGCAGCTTTAATGGCCATCCCTTCTCTGTGAGAAACTGTTATAGTGGTTGAATTTACACGTACTTAACGGGATTTGAGTTTTCGTGTTCATGAATTTTTGAATTATGGGTTTTTCAAATAATACAGTCACAAGTGCAAGTTAAATGTATGTCAATTTTCACAATGAGTCAACTTTTTATGGTATTGATTTATGCAAAATCACACCTCACCATTCTTTCATCTTTCAATGCTTGTTAGTTCGGCAGTGCCCACTTCAAGTTGATCGTAAAATTTTTTAAGTTTAATTCCTTTCGGCTCTGATTTCAATGTTTTTGCTATTAGCTCCAAGAAACTTGATGGGTTCCAAACTAATTACTCAGATTTTTTTTTTGAAAAAAAAACATGAAGTAAGTGTTTTGAGTGTGTGTGAATAATGCCTGGTTTGTTTCAGTTGTTGTGCTGGACACAAGAGAAACCAAATTGGAGGAGTGGGGGTTCAAAACTCATCGGGTGCCGGGAAAGACACGTGACGGGGTGAGTTGACAACATGACAACCCTTCTAATTAATAAGTACCAGGAATGAACCCATTGAAGAATTTTAGTAACCGTACCAAGATCATAGAGGTTAAAGGCTTCTGAAAAAGAAAAAAAATATGATTCTTAGTAATAATTTTAGATTAAGCTAACAAATTTGACAGTCTTATAATGATTTAACCATAACTGATCTTTTATGGGTCTTGAGCTCTAGTTGAGCTCATTTTGAACAATTTTATCGAGTTTTTGTTGTTTCGCAAAAATTTCGATAGTTCTCTGTGATCGTGTAGTCCTATAGCTACAAGCATTTTACGGTATTTCGTCATAATCATTGTTCCCCCCCCCCCCCCAAAAAAAAACGAAGTTGACTCATTTATTGTCTTTTTAGGATTATAAAACGCTGTTTATTTATTTTCAATCAGTCTAAGACTTTGAAGTGTGTCTTTTTATAGATAGCAGATTTAGTGTTCATAAATTTATAACTGTTTTGCTACAAAAAATTATCTTCAATCAAACAACAACACTGTCTTAAATGCTTATAGAATGTTATTTCACCTGGTTAAAAAATAACAAACAACAACATTTTTGTTGTCTTTGCTATTCAGTGATTTGATTTGTTTAGAGGCAGAAAGGAAAGCGGGTTTTTACCCCCCCCCCCCTGCAACCGGGTGTTTTACGCTTGTTCCCTGTGATTCCCATTTTGCATTTATCTATCTCTCCTTATCTACTGCAGTCATAATACATACATGATTAAATCACCTGCTAATTACAATTGCATGTCCATATAAAGCGTGTAAGCGTAACAATTTATCTCTAGTTTAGAGACTTATAACTTGTTTAGCAGAGGAATAATCGATTGAGATTAAAAAATGTCTGTGGCTCTCTCTCCTTAATGTGCGAATGCAGGTTGTAAAAAGAGATCGTAAAAAGGTGTTTTTAAAAACCGGGCGCTGATTTCAAACAAAAAAGCGCCGAAAAAGGACATAAAATGGTTTAATAAGGCCTAAATCTGTTTTTGTAAATTGTCCTGATAAAATTGAGGCACCGAATGGGTAGTAGAAGTTGCCTAGAATTTTTGTATAATAGATAAAAACGTTAGTTGATCTTGAAAAAAAAATATTTTAAGAACGGAAAACATGCCATTACAATGCGTAATTATGCTTAAAATTTAAGATCTTTTCCGTTATTTCCCCCTACCCCTCTTAGAACCTCATGACCACCCCAGATAAAGAATATATACCATTACACAATTGATTTTGTGTTTTATAGCACCTGCACTTGAGAGTCACAATTAACATAAACTTATGAACGCAACAAGTCGGGGGGGGGGGGAGGCGGCACAAACGGAATGTTCTTATGCTGAAGTCTAAGTTTAAGTTTAATTGCATTTATGGATCTTTCTCGTTTATGCGCCCTCAGTACGTTTTCAACCCCCCCCCGCCCCGTTACACGGCACGTGCCATTATAGAGTGAATCATTGTTAAAATAAGTCACATGCGTCTGGGGGTGCAGGGTGCAAATAATAATAAGCTGGTGGGCACAAACGGAAAAGATCCAAGGATCCTTTTTTCCATTGATAACTTATCATCATTTTTAAATTAACCGATTGAGTTGTTGTTTGTGTTTTCAGTGGTACTTTGAGTCTAAAGAGAAGGCCTACAGAGTGTGTGACACAGAAGTGGAGGATGCGAAAAATGCTCTTACTAGTCCATACATTGACGTATCACAGACAGCTGTCATCGAAATCGCCATTTTGTTAGTTGCACTCGTTCAAAACTTTGAATGATTTCTTGCTCTCACAACATGAAAAAATTCCTTTGAATAGTAGCGTAGGAGCTTTTAAAAGTTGTTTTTATTTTTAGGAAGAAAACAGTCTGAAGAAAATTTTATAATGTGATTCTTTAAGAAAATTGATTGATGTTTATTATTTTGTTTGAATGATTTTAAGTATTTTTTTGTTTCCAGTATATTTAACCAACCATATGGTTATAATTTTAATTTACTTGTTGCAGAAAAAAGCTTTTCTTGTATGATCATTTTTCCATGAATTGCTTACTCACTTACTCCTTAATCTGACTCACTATCCCAACTTGCTAATTGAGTGTTGTTTTTTGTATTCAACGGTCTATAATTTTGTGGTTTTTTTTAAGGATCAGTTTTCAATATAAAAAAAACGTGAACAACCGTTTTTGTGATCAAATCTTTGCTATATAAGAACTGAATTAAATTTCCCGAATATTTATGGATTTCGTAATTGCTTCGAAAGTATAACATAACACTATCAATTTGGAATGTTATTTTTTAAGGGATGGGGGATTTTTGAACAAGCGTAATTCCGAAAGACAATAAATTACAGCCTACCGATTTATTTTGAAATATCTTGAATTATTTCTTAAGAGCTAAATTGTTCACATTTCTGACTCACAGCAAACTTTATTTTCATGCGTAGTGTTTTTTTAAGAATGTAAAAAGGTCGGGATATTGCTTTTTTGAGATCAAAGATAAATGATTAATTATTACCGGTTGATTCGCATGAAATCATCGTTATTACGGTTTGTCATATTTTCGAAGTTTTTTCTCGATTTTCTCTCGGTAATTCCTCTTTTTCTTTCATCATTTTCATCTGATCCGCCTCAATTTAGCTTCAAAGCTGTCTTTGTATCTCCGCAATTGAAACTGAATAAATCGAAGCAGCTGATCTGAGCCGAACTTTAATCATTCACTATTTACTAACTAGTTTAAAATTCATAATCTATTCACCCGCACAACTGTCACCAATTTTTCCCCCATACAGCTCGGGATCTGACAGAAAAGTTTAATTTTAAAAGCAGGTGAAATTTCTACGTAATCAAACAATCGAATGAAAGTGTTAAAAGTTTTCCATTCCGTTCCGTCCAGTGTAAACTTTCGTATAAAAGAAGGCTGTTTTTTTCTGTGGGTTTAATTTATTCATCAGAACACTCGAAGATAAAAAAGATAAACAAAAAATGACCAGTTTTCTTTCTTTTTGCAATCTTTACTTCAAGAAAGGCAGCTTTGTTAACTATTAAAGTGTCGCGCAGAATTTCCTTTTGTTTTCATTGTCTTCTTGAAATCTCTCGAATAATAGAAATAGCTGGAGCTGATTAATATTAAATTTACTTCATGCTTTATTTCACACCTCAACAAAGCAAAAGTTTCAAGATAAAAGAATTCGGATTGAGTTTTTAAAGAAAAGTTTAATTGAAACGGAACAATAGTTAAACATGATAAATCTCTACGAACTGTTTTTTGTCTTAGTAATGACCTCACGAACACCTGTTAAAAATTTTTTTTAGTGAAGGCTGAAAAATTTTTACTTGAAATTAGTTCGACAATTTTAAAGCTTTACCTTTGCTTTGTTGTGTTTTATCTCAAGATAAAATTTTTTGGATTTATTTTTGAAAAATTTTCAATCGGAATTGTCATTTTGACGTTTCTGTTCATATTGTTATTTTAATAACTCATCATTCTGATTACGTTTAAACATCACGTTTAAATAGTTTTCACGCTTTTTTTCACGTGGCTTTTTGTTCGCAGGAATTATGTCACTTTTATGACGTAATCAATCTTTCTGACATTTTGTCAGGTTGTCTTTTTCACCGCAGTGAAATTTTGATGACAAATGAATGGATATACAGACATCAGTTTAAATTAGGAATGGGGAATAGTTTAAAAAAGTAATAAATATCACTAGTTAAATTGATCACCAGATTAATAATAACCAATTTTGCCCAAAATACATACCGTAATTTCAACTGATTTGCTTTTTAAATGACGTTGTAACTAAATATGAGTCATATTAATGCAGTTTCTCATATGGGAAGGGAATACAAAAATATAGACAGGGGAGGAGTGATTTTCAGTAATTACCCAAATAGTTTGATCAGCTTTTCGGGATTTAACCCCACTTTGTTTTTAGAATGTCCTGTGTTAATAAGTGCGTGAAATGATTAGCAATTTTGACAGTTAGTGAGGTGGAAATGCAATTTTATACAAGTTTTATACAAAGTTGATCTGTTGTGTAAAAAATGGATACCCGCTGAATAACTTCAGGTTGAAATAGTAATATTAGATATATGAGGCTGTTGACCTTTGAGTGTAATCGATAATATCAGATTTTTTTATGTGGAAATGAGAGGTGTTATCTTTAGACCAAAACTTTTTTTCTAATGAAAGAATTTATATTTTATGAGAACTGAAATAATTTTGTAGAATATGTTAATTTTGCATTTGTGTGAGATGAATCGAAGAAAAATGTCGAAATAACAGCAGTTTTTCAATAATTTCAAGGATGCAATGCCATCTAGAATAATAATTTCTATCATTTGACCATCAGATACCTTTTTGCAAAAATTAGTTCACTCTGTGTTAACATTTACAAATTAAAAGTTTCTCAAAAGATGGCTGCAAATTCTGCAAGCTGCAATTTTTTATCAAAAAAAGTTTGGATTCCCGTCTACGTACGGACGGACTGTGAAAACGTTTGAGTAAGAGCTTAAGAAGATGCACTAAACAAATTTATTCTGTCAAGTATTTTGAGATTTAACTTCCACTTTTGGGACTCGGGGAAGGACTGAAAACCATTTTCATCGTTAGTCTTGATGTTTATGTAGAATTTGTATGTTTTCAGTTACCTGCAACAAGACTGTTCAGCTGTGAACCGTCTGAACAACAAGGGGGGCAACCGACAACCCTGTTCAAATGACTTGAAACTGAAGTACAAACTGGTGGAGAATAATGTGCCCGTGTACAGGAGAGAGAAAGTTGACCCATTCAAGTTTGAAAAGACGCTCCAAATACTGAAGAAGGAGGAATATGATGAGTACGCTACTCAATGGGATTTAGACACTCAATGGTGGTACCAGAAGGTAATAACTATTTTGGCTCAACTATTTTTGGGTGACCCGTTTTTTCACCCCTATCAGCTCCACCCTCTATCATTCATTTAACGTGGAGTATTTATTTCACCCCGCTTTTAATTCCTTTAATAATTGTTACAATGAACCTAGTTTGCTGCTGTTGATATTGATTGTGCAAAATTGTTTCAAATATAATTATATGGTTTCGTAAAAGAAATATTCAGATGAAAACAAAAATTGCGATTATTACCCAAAGAATTGTAAATTTTGAGCGTCACTAAAATAAAAAGACTCGTGCGATCGCACATCACATAAAAAAGTTTTAGTATTCGGAAAAATAATTTTTTCTGTTCTCAAATTTTTTGTCATTTAAATTATTGTTTTTGCAGCGAAATTTGATTGCCATAGACATAGACAGTATTTGGTGTGGTTATTGTCACAGTATTTCTTAATTTTGTAAACATAGCAAATTAATATGAACATGGTCAGTTAATGCACTATAGTACCAAAAAGCTACGTACACCAAGAAAATTTTTAAAAAGCAAACACCACAAACATCAATTAATACAAAATTTTGAGTTCAAATTAGTTCTCTAATAACGCGAAGTTAAGGGTCTTAGTTTTCTAATATATGGTCGACAGTTAATTAAGTTTTCAGACAAATTAATAAGGACATGAGTCAAGGTTATGACCATTTTTATTCCAATTTTTCCTAATTTTCTCTCCGTTTGAGCAAAAGTAACGCTTAAAGCGCACAAATTGTGCTGTATGTAGCTTTTTGGTACTATAGTGTATAATCAATCATTCTTGTACAATTTAGATTGAACTGGGTGTGGGTAACAGCAGTGGAGTCTATTTGGGATTTGAGGACAGTGGATCGTGCACTACTTTATACTCAATGCAAGTGAAGAAACTGGTCTGTCCTGAAGTTGTCAGTTCACATGCACACTATCCTGCCAGTTTCGGACTCAAGGTCACTATCCGGACTAATAATATATTCGTTTTCAGATTGGTTCAACTAATTTGGTTTTTAAAAAATATATAATAATCATTGAGTCCTGAGCTTCAAATCTGAGTGAGTACAATAAGGTCATACAGTCTGATTTTGTATCACAATGAGAGATTTTCTCTATCGACATTCGATGCCCCCAATAAACACCACTTAATTATTCATATAAAAAGATCGAACTTGAATTCCTACCAAAACCATTTGGGAAAACATCAAGGGAGGGCAAATAGAGCACTTCTAAGTCCATCTCAAAACTTTCTTTTCTGAAATTTAACTCACTTTTTTGAAATAATACAGTTAGATGAGCCTCTGAAGATATGAACGCTCAAAGTTTTCAGCTTTTTTCGAATCAATCTTTGAAACATTGGAACATATGTTCAGCTGTTTTTCCATTGTAAAAAAACTTAGATTTTTTGAAAAATGGAGAAACAGTAAAATTCTGATGAAAAAGCTGGACATATTGGATGTTCCGATCTTCAGAGATTTGTTTACAAGTTGTGAGTTGAGTAAAAAAATTTTGAAATTAAATAAAAATTAAAAATTAAAGAAAATTAAATCTTGGTGGTATCAATTTTGGGGTTTTTGGATACATCTAGAATTCAAAATTAACAGGACACGCGAGTTGAGGCGACCCGGTGTGTTGCGGGCGCGAGTGTGGTTGAGGGGAAAAAGAGACCAATAATGATATGCGACAGAAATGGAGGCTGGATCAAAAACCATTTTAACCCAGATAGCTGCCAGTGCAACCCTGGTTACGAACCACTAATTTCCAACAAATACGACCCAGTGGGCAGAGAAGCCGACGCGGACCAGAATTGTGAAGGTATGTCAAGATTTTACGAAGTGAGGATTTCTGTTAAGTACGTTTTTCGGATCTTTTCCGTTTGTGCCCCCTCCCCCCAAGCTTAGTGGGCGCATATTATTTGCACCCCCCAGACGCACGTGCAATATTTTTACATGATTTACTATGCACTGACACGTGCTCTGTAACTAGGGGCGCATAGTGTACTGGAGGGGGGGGGCACAAACGGAAAAGATCCCGTTTTTCTTAGAAGCATTAAAGCAGTACTAAAACTGATTGGAGCAGCAGCAATCCCCTCCCCCCCCAAGACTCTTGTAATCTCATTTTTTCTCTCCCCCTCTTCGTTTTTATCTCTCAATATCTAGCAAGAAATATCACTCGACAAATCTATTTCTGATACAGCTGCGTTTGCTATAAAAAGTTTTTTTTTCAAATTTGATTTTGATTATCTGGTCTAATTTCGCATAATGTGGCTACCTTTCTATTCTTTTTTTTAAAAAAAATGCACGTGTATTTTCAAAACTTTCCTTGGTTTTTTTTGGGTTCTCGGTCTCCTTAGAGTTACTTCAAAGGTGATGCTAGCTGAGATTTTGAATTTCCAGACCTAATATTGGATTTTCTAATCAATCAAATCGAGACAAAACCATCCAAATATAAGAACGCAATCAGCTGGTTTGACTCTGCTAGCGTTGTTGTTTCTTCGATTTTCAATTTGACGCGATCGGACCAAAGCGTGTTGGCAAGCTGTGTGCTCTCATTGTAAGACAAGACTTAGATTAATTGCCCAAACAGGAAAAGACAGGAGGTTGAAGGAAGAAAGGGGGCGACTGGCAAATTAAAATGGAAGTGGCATTCTATTAAAATTGCATCTTTCTCTCAATGGAAAAGAGAAAAGGAATAATACGCAAGAGTAGAGCGGAGTTGATTTGATTAGAAGTGGGAACAAGCCTGTCTTTGTTTTCTTTTCCCACAAATTAATTGACACACAAAGTATGAAATTCCATTCCTAGTTGCTGCTAGTACTGCAGCTGATTACTTTTCTATGTTCTATAGTTGACTATACTTATCTATCAATCTATATATCATTACGGTTCAATAACCCTCCCCACTTTGTACATCTTTTTATTCTTCTGTTTCCCCGGTTGAGCCTACTTTTTGCCCAAATTAATTGAAAAGATCGAACTGTGAATACATCTCTTGTGTTTGAAGAGGATTTGTTGAGTATAATTTGATCAAACTTAAGTCCGATCAACTTCCTTGAAAACAAGTAAATTAAATTTTTGGCCTTAGTGTTTGCAAATCTGAGAGGTAAAATTTTTTTGCGCAAGTAATTTTGTTATTTTTATCGCATTTTCCAAGTCAAGCAGCCATTAAAATGTCCGTAAGAGTTTAAAAATCCACAAAAATGATTTGTATTTGAATCTTTTCGACTTCAAAAAGCGGATTATAAAATAGATTTTGCTAATTTTGCTAAAATATGATCAATTTTGACGCTTTATTAAAAGGCAAAATTTTCCAAAGCGAGAAAGATTGTGTATTTTGTCATAGTAACTCGAAACACACCTGAGCTCGTAATTTATTCACAGACTTGTGATTAGATTCTGTGTGAATTGTTTCTCATTCACTTCCCCACTTCAATTAACGATTGTCAGCTAAGCAAACTTCTTTCTCTTCTGAGAGGATTAGATTTCACTCCCCGTTCAATTCTGAATTGTCAGGATTTGATGTTGATAGAAAAGACGTTCACGTGTTCAAAACATTTTAAGAAAATGTTTTAAGTATTTAAATTCTCGTTTTGAAGCATGCATGCTTTGTCTCTTTCGAGGAAATTTGATTTCAAAAAGTTATTTTATGATGTCAAGTATTTTTTCAAAGGTTTTTAAAAACGATTTTGTTTTTCACAAATCATTTCAAATAATCAGTATTTGAAAAATGTTTTTTTTTTGAATTTTTGACAGGGTATAAAGTAAAAGTGGAAATAAAAAATATTTGCAAGTTTCTTTGGTCTAAAAATGAATCGTTTTGGGTTAAAAGTGACAAAACATGCAGAAAAAAGGGAAAATGACAGACAATTTACGCATGGAATGGGATGATAAGCTACCTTGTTACATACCCACTTTAGCGGGTCTTTCTATCTCTCTCTATCGCTTTGAGTGACGGGGTAGAAGTGACAGAGGAAAGTGTTAATTGATTGATAAGAATTTCTCTCCACTACTACCCTCCCCAGCCCACCACCCTTATTCTAATGTCTCTTTAGCCCACTTTACCCAAAGTAATCCCTGCATGCCTTTTCCATCCTATTCCATTCCCATTTTCCCTATCCTTGTTATATTTTCCACAATTTGCATTCAATTTTCTTGGATATATGTTATCACAACTTCGCCGTAGAGCTAGCTACTCATGTCTAAAGCGAGATATGCAAATATCTTCGCACTTTTTGAATGGAAATTTGCTTTTAGCAATGTGCTTTTTATCACTATCTAACTATTAATCTAGTTATCAATATTCTGGTCAGGCTAGTGGCCAATTTCAATAAGCTGATCCTCTCAATTCAATCTTACAAGCTCAGAAAAGATTAGAAAAGATTTAAGTTGAATTGAGTGAAAGAGTTAACTTGTCAATTATAAGAGTTGTTAGAATATTGAGTAGGAATTAATGATAATTTAATGGAAATCTTAAATGTAACTGGCATTCAGAAATGTTGGCTTTCGAATTCATTCACTGAAATTACCTGTTATGATAATGAGATCTTTTGCAAATATTTGCGAAGCTCGGATGAAAAATTGGCAATTTGGGCTTTTTGTGGGGTTTCAGCTTGCAAGTAATTTTTGTAGAACATCTTCAATGATTTTCTGAGCTGGAGACTTTCTTATGAACGTTTGTTCTATGATTTGTTTGTTTTTGATGTGCTTATTTATCACGTTTTATCATGAAAATGGCAGCAAGATTTGGTTCTGCTGCAATTTTGCGAAAACTATCACCTATTTTTTGAAACTAGAATTCTAACGGTGAAAGGTAGTTTTCACATTGTTGACGTGGTCAAAGTTCTGTGCAATGTCATAATCTAGTTCTAATTGATCTTTTTGGTTAACCATTGCTTGGTTAGGTTTCGACTTCTCCGGGCAAACGTAAACGTGACTTATTCAATGTTTTGTACAGGTTTTGGCTTGTTATTTTGTAGACAAGTCGAACTATGATCGGGTCTCTAAATTAGCAAAATATGACAGTTTTACGACCCTAAGAAAGTTAAACTACCTTTTATGGCCGGAGATATCTCTCATATTTCAAATCTCTCCTCCTAAAGTCAACCTATCTTCAAGTTTCTCTTAGCTTTGCCCCAGTTCGCGTGTTTGTCCTTTATATTTTTGCCCAGATTTTATTGCCTGCTAGATAAACTACCAAGACACGGTTCTTGTTATTGTTGCTGCTATCATTTGCGAAATTAATAGTCAATCAAATTTGACAAATATTTGTTCTCGACCCAAATATTTCTTAGGATTCTTCGTCTTCGATTCTTCGTATATTATATGTCTTCAAGTATCTAGCTGATATACCAACAGCAGAGTTTCAAAAATGGGTGGGTGGGGGTATTTTAATGATTAATGCAAAAAGGGGCGGGGGAGTTTAAATGTGTTAGGGTAAAATTAGAAGTTGATGGCTTAGGGGTAATTTTGTCTGAATGAGATGTGCCTGTGGGCACAGAATTTATCAAATACATCTATCTACAATTAAAGATATTCTAAATATGTATCGCTTCCAGGTTATTATACATGAATACACGTCAGACGTATAAAGTTGCCGAAAACAAAAATATTAAGATTTAAAACATAACCTATCTTTTTAGGTTCTTTAAGTTTGCCCTGGGCTGGGTTATTATTGTAGCTTATGGCCTTGATGCGGGAGCGCCCTGGGACGGGTTTATTTAGATCATAGCCGCGATGAATTGACGGTTAATCGGGGTTACTTTCGCTGTAGGGACTAAGAGTCAAGGTCGATAGCAAAAGACAGCTATCGCCTAGAATCAAAACAAGAAAACTTGTTTATAGGTCAAAATTGACCATATAAATTCATATCTTTAGTGAGCTGAAATATTGATGTTCAATGGTTGGCAAAAAATTGAGACATCAATAAAAATTGAAGAACATCGGTTTTTTCTTTGCGAGAAATGTCCGTTTTCGGCATTTTCCAGCATCTGCTTAGAGTGTCTTTGGACTCAAAGGAGCAAAGCATGTAGGTAGTGGCGAATCCAGCCAATATTTTGCTTGCTTTGAGCAGAGTGAGATAATCTTTGGTAAATTTTGCAGTAAATTAGCCATGGTACAATAAACAGAACCCTAACTCTCACTGTCAATTGTCACCACAGTACACAACCTACTCAGACATACCAATTGGAGCGTAAATTATGCGATTATGTCTACACCAGTATCAATGTCAATTCACCCGATTGTTTTCTCAAACAAATTTGCCCAAAGTTGACCTCAGAAAGTTTGAACTAGATCTAATGAACTTTAAGTTTCTGCAAATTTAATTTCGGTAATGACTTTTGTTGTTCTTTAATGATAAATTAGAAGAATATTATAACTGTTTTCATGATCTCAAAATGACTCAATAAGTTTCAAGTCATGAATTCTATGTAGACTGTCAATTTCGAAGAGCAAATTAAACGAGAATATCCAAGTTTGTTGAATCAGTAAGTCAACATTAGAGATAAACAAGATTTCAGAGGGTGTGATCAGATATGTAAACAAGTTAGATTTTAAGAACCAGAGGTGGTTAATGTATAGTCATCCATTTTTAATTGCTCTCGGAGGAATTTGGAAGCAATTATCGTAAAAGTGTGTCTTTTTATGCTAATTTTTTGTTGACCGTTTTCTTCTAGAACATTCTTTCGATTTCACGTCTCCTGTGAGTTTTTCAAGCTTGACTTTCTGATTTTTCGTTGACCTAAGTTGCTCTTATTCAGAAATTAAGCCCATCGCCAAATTGAAATATTATGTAACACAAGGGTCTCAGCCGGTTTTCAATAGGGGTTGAGGGGTGCAACCATAGAAAATTATCTGGGCTTTTTAACCAGGGACTATAACTATTTACAATAGTATATTAAAGTTTTATTGGTTGGTCTCACCTCTAGTCCACCTGAAACCGTGATGAATGCATCAACGAGCGTCAGTTTATTCACACCCGGTTGCAAAAAAAGATTCTACGAAGAATGAAAAACAGATCCAATCCACTAACAAATGAAATACTTCAATGGTATATTTTTTTTAAATCCCTGTTGCAATGTTTTTTTTGTTTTAGCATGCAAACCGGACCACTTCAAATCGACACACGATAACTCGCAGTGTGAGAAATGTCCAATGAACTCTAAATCGGAAGAGGGAAGTGCTATTTGCAACTGTAATAAAGGATACTACAGAGCAGTCAACGCGTCTGCAAAGGCTATTTGTGACAAACCCCCGAGAGCACCCGTAATGTTAGTTGGAATAAGTTGTGGGGGAGAAATTGGGGGTCTTTCCCATTATAGCCCCCCCCCCCCCATGAAAATATAGCCCCCCATTATGGTATATTTACCATGATGGGGGGCTATAGGTTATCTGACCACTAAGCTGGGGGGGGGGGGGGGCTGTAATGGGAAAGACCCGAAATTGGTTCCCATAAATTCGTACTTGGAGCGTTCTAATACCATTTGTGGGATTTTTCCGTTATGCTCCCCCAGTACTTCATGTACCACCCGTACACATCTCTAAGGCATATTCAGTACTGAGTCAGAGTCTAATTCAGGTCTCATTTTGCGCTGAATTTGTCTGATTCAGAGCTAACTCAGTGATTCATTCTGAATTATCTTCTGTTTCAGAAGAGTGCTGAATATTTTCTCTGAATTTCACCCTGAATCAGAGTATTTCAGAAATCATATCACAGTTGGTTCTGAAATCCTTCTGAATCATTACTGAAACTTGAAAATTCTCTGAAATGGTTCTGAATCAGTACTGATTGTCATTGACTGTTAGGTACGGGTACTCAGTTACAGAGCACGTGCCATTATACATTGTAAATCGTTTAAAAATCGTAATGAATCAAGATCACCTAATAGTTTGACAAAATCACAACTTGAAACACGCAAAAAAACAATCTCTCCTTGCAATTTTAAGCTGAAACCCCTATTATTTTGGTGCCAAAGTTTTTCGCTTCATTTTTTGGATCTATTCTGTTTTGCCCCCCCCCCCCCCCCAAGTTCCCCCTCCCCCTCCCCCCTCCTTACAAATTGCATGTTGTTTTATAGCACGCTACTATGTAAAAAAATAGCACGTGCGCCTGGGGGCGTAAAAGATATAAGCCGACTAAGCTGGGGGCGGGGGCAAAACAGAATAGATCCCATTTTTTTCAATTTAGATATGGCGCTCCTCATGTTGACAACACAGATGTGACTATAAAGTGGGAACAGCCAGATGGCCTGGTTGAATATTTCACAGTCCAGTGTGATTTATGCAAATGGGAGAGGTACCGAAAGGTCATGCCCCTCGCTGGAGCTGGTTATGGTCGGGCACAGAATCAGGTCACCCTTCGAAATCTGAGGCCATTCACCAGACACACAGTGGTTATATACTCTGAAAACTACTTGACGAGAGGACAACGAAGAATTGCGAAATTCATTGACACGCAGTTTACGACAGGAAAACAACGTAAGTTTTTTGGGGTCGTTCCCACGAAATAATAGCCCCCTATTATGGTGTGTTCATCATGATTGAGGGGCTCTAATGGGAAAGATCCGGTTTGTGTCATAATTCAGGAATCTATAAAAAAAGTGTACCTGATTTTGTTTAATTGGTTTTAGCATTATCTGAACAAGACGTATTAAACTTTTAAGTTGGACAAAGTGATTTAGAATATGGTTTTACAAATTTTTGGAACTCTTTTTGGCAAATCAACCAACGATATCAAACAGTTTATTCCTGCCAGAAATGCGGCAGTTACTGGCCGGTAGCTGATTAATTAATTGACTTGATTGTCTGTTTGTTGACCTTGATTAAGAAGGGAATTCGTCTGCTCAGAATCGATAACAAAAGTTTCATTCGCAAACTATCACACCTTCTCATTTATAACACTGATTGCAATTCAAACAAACTTGCAAACATAGTTTAAACTTTGCAGAGTTTGAGCTCTCAATTTACTTTTATTATCAACTGATTCATAGAAAATACGGGGGGGGGGGGGGGGGGGGGGTGGTTGGGGTTGGCGCTTGAGATGAAGTTCTAGAAATTTGTTCACAACTTGAAGTTTGAAGCCATGACGCAAAGGTCAAATCCTGGCCTTATTTGTTTTGAATATTTTTGTGGAATTTTAAAATGCGCCGTCACTTCGAGTGGGTTTATAAAAGTATTTTTAATAATCATCAGCCTATTGAAAGATTTTTTTTTCATTTGACCAATTTTAGTGCAAAATCTAATTGATGGTTCTCTTAGTTTATCACATTTTTATTGTCAGTTCGTTGAAACGTAATAAATTAACTCTTCAAACTAGAATTTAGCCTCAAGATTTTTAGGCTATTGATCTTTTTGTTTTTCTAAATATGGGCGATTTCAAAGGTATTAGAAATAGGTTAACTAGCTATCGCTCAAGACCCGCTCTTAGAGACCTAAAACTGTTCAGCTCTAAAGCCAGAAATTGGGTCAGGCAAACTTAACAAATCAAAGAGAAACCAATCCTAAGAACAAAAGATCTTAATGCGTAGAATACTTCTCACTTTATTCATTAATTTACCTCAGCTTTTAAAATTGCATTTCAGTATTTATCTAGTTATAATCAGATATTAATCAGATTGCTTATAAATAAATTTATGGATATTATTATTTATGTTTACATTGTAATGTCTGAAAGAGTTCAAAAGAGTTTAAGCGTGTGATTTAGTTTGAATATGGGGCAATGAAAAGTGCTTCGTGTCTTAATAGAAAAGGTGTTAAATGGTAACTTCTGTAACTATATAGATCAATCAACCCTATTAGAATATTCAAGGCACTTAACTTATTCGAGGTCATTCTTGTAGGAAACTTATGATTCAACAGAATTGATGGCTACACTAATTTCTAATTTCGCTTGTGTGGGGTCCCCAATTTTTGTCTAGAGTTAAACTAAGTTTCAATTCTTGCCTCAAAAACTTAAGTTTCAATTCTTGCCTCAAAGCTTAAATTTCAATTCCTGCATCAAAACTAAGATTCAATTCCTGCATCAAAACTATGTTTTAATTTTTGCCTCAAAACTAAGATTCAATTCCTGCATCAAAACTAAGATTCAATTCCTGCATCAAAACTAAGATTCAATTCCTGCATCAAAACTATGTTTTAATTTTTGCCTCAAAACTATATTTCAATTCTTGCCTCAAAACTAAGTTTCAATTCTTGGATAAATGTCATTATGGTAATACACATTCACTCAATACCACAAACAGCTCGATTTCCAGTACTGTATTAGATATTTCAGTACTGATTCAGAGCACTTTCGGACAAAACTCATTTTTCAGTACCTATTGAGAAATACTGCAGGTTCACAGTGTGCGCTTAAAATGGGTATAACTTTTCCCCGAGAAAGAGTCTAATAGAATTTGATAAAAGAATCTTCAGTTTGATAAATTGCTAAAAATTCTTTCAGTCAGCTTGCAGTTTCACCATAATTACATGTAAATTGCATACAACCAGGGTTTATAATTACATGCAACGGAAATCATGAAAATCAATAACTGACTAAGGAGAAAAAGTAACTTAGGAATAAAAATAAACATCGTTTTGATGTTTTGTTCAGAAAAATACTTTAGTTATCGAGCGCGCAATTAGTATAAGTAAATTGTTTGCATGTGCGCTTGAATGCTTTTCAAAATTGGAAATATTTGCTGTCTAATATTTTTTGTTTTTTCAAGATAATTTCAAGTGAAAACTGATTTTGAGAATGTTCTACAATCACTGTTTGTTTGTTTTTTCAGTTTTGTTGAAAATCAGGAGTTTGGAATTGAACAAAAATAATCCCATAACTGGATCCATTTTTCCCGTTCATACTTTATTTTTTGGTAGAGGTGTTTTAACCCTGTACACACATCGGATGTGTTCTTATAAGGGCACTGCCTTAATTATATGAAGCCAACTATGAAGTATAGAGCTCTCCCTTTCCTCGGACAATGTAATATAGTAAATCCCCTAAAGCAATTTTCACAGGACAAAAAGTGAGGAATTCTAATTGTATTTTGGGGTGTGGTTTCCTTACGATTCAATTCAACTTAAAGGATAGCTGTAAACAAATAAACAGTGATGCGTAATCGTTTTAATTTATTGAAATAATTCAATTTTCATATTTGGGTTGTTTATTATTGAAAGGAAAACAGGAATTTTTAATGTATGCTAATGGACGCATGTTGTACGTGATAAATTTATCCCCAAAATCTAGGTTTTAATCGGATGCTTTTTTCATAAATTGTTTGTTTTTCATGTATCTAACAGATGCTTTTAACAAGACTATATTTGTCAGATGACAAAAATACATGTTTCATTTTGCAAATTTATTTAGTCAGTTGAATTTTTTCAACTTTTTGATCTCGCGGCTGTTGATAGCAAACTTTATTAGTTTGTTCAGCTGAACTTTTGAAGTCCTTTTATTTGGGAAATGGTGGAAAATTCTTGTCAAGGCCTCGAAAGTTAAATATTTGAAGATTATAACAGTTTATTTGCCCATTTTTCAAAATATATTTTTTTTGCAACCGATCTGTATTTCGCTTGTTTTTGTACTAAAAATAACGGAAATGCTAACATGATGGAAAATTGTTTCATAACTTAAATTCTAATTTAAATTGAAATATGACCGAACTTGGTATAATTTTTTTGTAGTTATGAACTCTTAAAATGAACATTAGAGGATTTTTAATATTAAAAATTTTGCAACAAAAATTGGATTTTGAAAATTTTTTTTGCAAATAAGTACAAAATAGTGCGCACTGAAGAAGCTGTTCTATTTTAATTTAGAACTTATTCATTGCTACTGTGTTTAAAATACAGAAAATAAATCATTGCTCTTCAGTTTTTCGATTTAAAGTCTTATACCTTTTAATAACAAAGCGTGTCATTGTTTCTCGCGTATACCTAAACTTATTTTTCCCCTTTTATTATGGACACAAATTAAAATGTATAAACTGACACATTATCATAAGAGAGTCTATCATGACAAAATGAAGTTAATTTAGACCTTAAACATAAAATAGACATATAAACATCTCTTTGACCCAAAATATAGGGTTCAATGAATTTTGACCGACATAATTTGCAAAATTTATTATCTTCCGTATATTTACAACAAAATTTTAGCAATAATAATGATTTTTGTATAAATTACATGTATATTCTAGCTGTGATTTCGTGAAAGAGACGAAATTATTTGTTTAACTAAAAGGGGACGGCAAAAATTGGAATTCGATTTTGTTCGATACAATTCCGGGCTGAACAAGCCCCTTTTCCCAGTTTAATGGGTCCACTTTAATCTATGTATTGAAGTTAGTTAGCTTGTAATGAAAATAAAGTATATAAAAGTATATGTTAGTGTTCTATTGAGAGTCGATTGTTTCCGTCTAAACATCCGGCTGCAAATTGCAACAAAATCCTTTCATTTCTTTTTCATCTTTTTGTTTTCATGTTTTCTCAGTTTCAATTTGTTCACCATGATTGGTTGTGTTGGGTCACAACCAATTACAAGGAAGTTATTCTGCATGTAACATATGTTAATTTGTAAGATGTAGAATTATAAAAAGAAGCTATCAGATCAAGATAAAAAGAAAATAGGGCGAAAGATATCCGCTTTATGTAGCAATAACCGGTACAAATTCCTGTTCTAAGGTTAAAAAACAGTTTTTTATGCTAATAATTGAATTCGAGTCTTGGTTTTCAATGTATAAATTTGTATAAAGTAACATCCGAAAAGGGACGATTAAAATTTCGGCAGTAGAAAACTGTATTTAATTCACAATTATGTTCAGCCTGGTTTGGGATTAACCTGGTTTTGATAACGTTATCCCAACTATCGTAGTTTATCCCAATCCGAAATTGTTTGTAGAGTTGTTAGTTGAAACATGTCGATGGTGTTCTATTTAGAAAAAGTAGACAAAATGATGTAAAAAATTTAAAAAATATTGTTTTTTATCGATAATAATGAAGTAGAAGCAATATATTTTGATAATTTCCAAGCTATAAGCACTTCTGAAACTCGCTGGAGAGAGAATGGTTGTTTTTTTTACAGAAATGAAAAGTGATGAAGTTAATACATGCTAAGTTTTATACAAGTGAAAGGTGTATAGTATAGTTTGGCTATATTTGAATTTTAAGAAATTTTTTTATGTAGTTCTTAATGTAGTGTTTCGTAAGAAATTTTTCTCTACTTCAAATTCTTCTCAAATTCATTTTTGAGAAATTTGACAGCCGAATTTGACATCACTGTTTAACTTAAACCGAGGAATTAGACTATACTGTAATGTTCGCAGTGCCGCTTGTAAAAACAAATATATCTCGAGGCGATTCATTTATTATTTAACAATATTATATTCAAACTATAACACGCTGCTCAATGTCTTAATTACGACAAAAATCGCTCTCGGGCATTTTCGGCGATGAGTGAACTTTGTGAAGTCAGAGAAACATTGTCTCTCTTGTTATCAGATCATCGAACATTGTTCGCTGCGTTAAGGTGATATACGAGTGAACAAAATCAGTTTAAAAATTTAATATTGCCACCTAATCAAGCAAACAGTGGTGTTTTTAGTGTGGTTTTACTTCAGAAAGTCATGAGCATGTTTTACATGGTAGCAATCTGTCATGATCTGATGTGAAAAATTGCAAATTATTTGTGAACAATTATCCTGTCACACAAAAAACACACGGCCCCCCACTTTTGGTCAACTAGACTTGTTCGAGATACATTATCTATCAATTAGTCAATCCATGTCAAATTATAGACAAATTACGGCTTCTATTACACACAATTTGTACCATCAAAACGATGTAATACGTGTTTTTCAAACAATGAAAGCCATGTTCTCGGTTGTTCATGGTGTTGTGAATTGATGCTTTATGTATGTTTGTATGTATGGTCAAATTGGCTATCAGAAGGTGTGTAAAAATTGTCAATGATTGAATTCGATTATTCGTTGATAACTTAGATGCATCTTTCATCGTAAAAATTCTGACTTTTTTGGTCTCAGTTTGTTACTAATGACCAAGTTTTAATTACCCGTCCCTGGGAATACCTAAAAATACTGAAAAATTTGTCACAACGAACCGCATTTGTATTTTTTGTAAAATTAGCCTCAATTTGTCGTTTTTGCTCCAAAATTAGTTTTTGGTGGTTGAAACCATGAAGTGGTTTGAAGAAATTAAATTGTCATGTTTTGTTTGACCCTCGGGGTCAATTGAGTTTCGAATTAAGTAATAATTAAGAAAACACTGCATGAGCCTACTTTTCTATCTCAATTGTTTTGTCTCTACCAGTTCTTAAAAACATGATATTGATTTATGCACATGGAAACCGACCTAATGGCATTTTTTAACATGAAGATAAACAATTAGCAAAATAAATATTAATTGTATAAAATTTATTTTATTAATTGCTCTCGAACAAAGTTCGTAGCAATTATTGTAAACGTGTTGGTCTTTTTTATGCAAATTTTTTGCTTGACCGTTTTTGCTTTCTTCTAGAACATTCTTTGATTTCTTACGTGACTTTTTCATTTGTGTGCGATCTCTTATGTTTTCACTCCGAAGTAAAGCTTGTTGCTAAAATAAAACAACTGCAGCATAGCAACAAGCGGGGCCTGTTAACCGAGTAGGCAGTGCTTCTGGTGAGTGATTGGGAAGTCCATGGTTCGAATCTCCGCGTGTTCAGCGTTTTTTTTGCTCCAAATTGATAAAAAAAAAAGATGAAATGGAGATAAAGGGAAAACGTTGGCATCAAAATGACCACCTTGATTACCAGTTTTTGTTTTTGTGGGACAGCCTATAGCTGTTTTTACCGACAAAAGGCAAATAACTGCTACCTAGCTCAAATAATGTCTGTTGATTCAGCAAACTGTTGCATTCTACATGTGCCTAGTATTTTAGACAGAGCATCAATAAGCATTTTAAGCTAAGGAGCTCTAATTAGTCTTCTTTTTTTTCTGAAAAATTTCGTGATTAGTGCAAAGATTTTGGAAAAACTGTAAAAATCTTTCTTTGAAAACTAACGTTGTGATTACTGGTTGTTGAGAAGCTGTGACCCAATTATAGGGGATTATATAACGGGTTCGATCATTTTCTCACTAAAAGGCACGGAAAATATGAAACCATTTAGGTGATTCATCTACGTTGCCTGGAAACGAATGCAAAAAATAAGAATCATTTTTATTGTGCGCCGGATACAAGAATCGATGTAAATTAGATGCAACGTTAAAATTTTTTGTGAACTTTTTAACCGGAGCGTTTTTATTAAACGTATTTCTTTCTCTGACCTTTGTTTTGATTACCATGTTGCTGTAATTATAAGTTCATTCAATATATATATATATATTCTATATATATATATATATATATATATATATATATATATATATTATATATATATATATATATATATACTTACAAAAATTAGATTCGATCTTGCTCTTAGTACGGTAGGGAAAAAAATCGGATTTACTTCAACTTCGCGCGATTTACAAGAGATTTTTAATGGCGTTTAAAATTTTTCGTTTTTTTATAGTACACGTTTGGAGACTCGTTTTCTTTGTTTTGTGGAGTACAGTGTTTTCAAAGGAACCGATTAATGACTCAAAAGAAAAATTATAAACTGTCCGTTTGTCTCTGTTTCGCGAACTTTTGGCGTTCGCAGAAGACAGACTTTTTACAACATTAGAAGCATATCTTATCAGAAATTACTATCCAAATTATGATGCGTGTTAATTTGTGGCGGAGCAAACGCAACTCTTTAGAACAGTTTTTACAACTTTGAGAACCATAACCAAAAGTGGCTATTTTCTCAAAAGTTGTAAACTAATGTATCAAAATTGAATGTAGTAAGCACCTTTATTGCTTAGAGGCCGGCCATGTTATAGTGTGGAGGGCGCCTTTAGCATTTTATTACGGCAATTGTCTACGAGTGATCGCCTCTGAGTAACAAAGATTAAAGAAGCGTTCAGGACACGTGTAATTCACATTTAGATTCTAAGCGGCTGATTTGATGGTACATGACGCCTGAATACATAACCTGTGGTTTAAAAAGCAGTGGTCGTAAATGAAAATGATTTGAATTAATTAAATTAATTATAAACTAGTTGCTTGTGTGTGCTAGTAGAGCGATTTAGAGAGGATATTGAGTCGCTGTCAATTGTAAACAAGAACAACATGTGATATTATGGTTAACATTGTTTGTTCACCTTAAACTGAAAAGATTGAGGTGTTAATGAAAGATTTTTACAATATTTGACTATGCTGAAAAGTTTTTGGGTCAACTACTCTTTTAGAGAAATTTTTTAAATAAAACTTTGAGAAGAGGTGTGAATAAAAGCGAATACACAGAAATATTGCAAAATGGGGAAACTCTAAGAAATTATAGGCAAAATCTAGAATCAGCCCTTGCAAATTAAAATTTTTTCTTAGTTGCAATAAAACAACTTTTTCGTTGAGGTTAAGCTACATGTGCTGTTGGTGCGATAGGTGACTATGATCTTGAACGTTATTTCCTCAGCTGATCATGAACCATCTCCTTAGCTGATAATTTAATTGCATTTCTTGCGACACGAAATCTAGAAGAAAGAATCTAGAAGTAGCCCTTGCAGAAGTCTTTAATTAATGGTGAACAAATTGCAATAAATGCTAAGTTAGAAAAAATTATACTGAACATTTTAACTTTCGATTTTATCCAATTTTACATTACCAGAGTCTCATTATTATCTTAATATTAACAGTACAATTAATCGGTTGATTCCATGCGATGTGATAATCGCTTTAATTTTTCACTGAAGTACTGTTAAAAGTGGTATTGTAAAATGGGATAAAATCGAAGTTTGAGCTGTTCGGTAAACGTTGTTTCTTACTTTTTAAAGCAAATGGTTCTCCCGTTAATTAAAGGCTTCTATGTGAGTTGCTTCTACGTTTTTCTTTCAATTTTTGTGCACTTTTCATTTCACGCAATAAAATTATCAGCTAATGGAATGCTTCAAGACCAGGTGAGCAAATAATATTCAAGATTATAGTCACGAAGCGCACCAAGACCACATGTCTTTTGCCTTTGGCAATAAGTTGTCTTCGTTGTTGTTTTGACTTCTGATCCGCGTGTATCTTGAGTGCTGTATTGAGTTGTTGAACTTCCATTTTAAATTTTCTATAATTCAGCATTCTTAGTGTGACTTAACCCGCCTATCTTTAAAAATCTTGAAAAAGGGCCATACTGGTAAGTATTACATTAGAGGAACCTTGCAAGATCTTACGAGATAAGAGGTGATATGATAATCTTACAATGTAAATGATATGCGCTGATATGCAAAATTTTTCCAAAATGGGTGAGGTTTTTTTTGTTAATACAGGTTGTCTACTTTTCTGGTATTCATTAGCAAAGTTAATACAGCCTATACTTCGTAAGATTTGAATTAAAATCAACGATTAGATTTTGATCGCTGAATGGTTTTGTTTAATTAGGAAAGGAAAGATTGTGTTCTGAAATTGAATCGATTATGCGCTTTAATTTCGTTTGATCGAGTTTAGATTGTAGTGAATTCGGGAAATAATTTTTTTGGGAAACGTGCGTAAAAATTAAGCCATGACACACATTTTTCGATGAAAAAATTTTCTTTCCTACGGTATATGGAAAGTTTTTTTATTGTCCAACGTGAACTTGCGCGTTTCATCTTAAAAGATTTTTCCAGACTAAGCACTTTTGTGTGAGAAAATTCTTAAAGATTTTGTGTTGATTTTAGGATTTTTACGCTAAGTAAGCGTGTATAGGCAAGACTTGTAGGCTTTCTTTTGCAAAATTCGCGGAAGATCTTAAGAGCTAAATTGTGCTTCGGCTTGTAAATTTGACTATGCATTCCAATACTAGGTGGCAATATTCGGTTCAGTTTATACTTTTTTCAGGCCAGCTTGACAACTTGTCAAACTTTTTGGTGAATGCTTGATATTTTTTTACCTAGGGTTGACAAAAATCAATCTTTGTGTTTCAAAGCAACTGATTTCAATTAGCTTTTTGAATAAAATCCAGATAGAATGATATTTGCTTTTAATTTTATTTTTTAAAATCCTTTTCACGATTTGTCAGTTATCGGATTGCCAAATTATCAGTTCACAGCAGAAATGTTTCAGTGTTCAATGTTACTAAAATTACTGCTCTTTGGCGACCTTCGGTTTTTCAGTTTCTTTATTACTATTTTTCAAGCGATAACAAATATTTTTTTGCAATGGTTATTTTCTCTCAAACGTCAACTAAATCATGTTAAGTGTTTCACGGTTGTCACCAATATTTTTCAGATTACTGCCCGGGGCTATTTTGTCTGACGTATATATTCTAAGTCATTTAGGTAGATTTGTAGCCAATCCCATTTATTTAGTGATTACAAGTTAGTGCTGAGTTTCAATCTGTGGTTTTTAAGCTCAAATCTGTCTTTTTTGGAACTTATCAGCGCTAGACTGATTTTTTCAGCCCTCTTATTAACTTATTAACAAAGTATCAATTTATAATTTGCTCAGAATAATTGTCGCGGCCAAAACAAACCAAATATTCTGGCTGACAAAAACGTGATACGTTTAAGTGTGTTGCCTTTTCAAAAGTCAAGAATCTACAAAAAAGACTTAGCAATGCGTAAAATTGAGCCCTTAAGCGATCTTAGTGAGTGAAATTGAAAGAGATGATGGTACAATAATTTTGTGATTATCTGAGAGATTAAAGAAAAGCAATTGAAACTGTTTAATAAAGCATGATCAATAGCTCAATTATGACTTGGAGAGAATTGATCGGTTCTTGTTTTTAATCAATTCGTGTTCATTTAAACAAACGGCTAGTTACATCAAAACTTATAACTGTTTCATGCTTTCTAATTCTGTCTTGTGTTGAAGTTAGTCGCTTTAAGCTATTTAGCTACCTCCTCAAAAGGCAAACAAAAATCTTTGAGAACGGCAAAAACCTTTGATGAAGTTGAACAATATCTTATCATAGATGTGCTATTGATTTCAAAAAATCTATACCTCGAGGTCACGTCAATTTATTTACGCTTAAATGCAGAATGACTGACATTTTTTGGTCTCGTACGTACTTGCCTAGTCTATGTAAAGCGTGCATTATTTTTTCACAACAGGGCATGAATTTTTCAAGTGTGTTGAAAAGTATATTCTAATTCGCAAAGTTTTGAATTTTTTTTCGAGATTCTATCCCCGCGTCTTCGGTATGTCACGTGATTGGACAAGTTATTTTAATTGAGTAAATTTTTAATTGTCGAAATGAATTGGCTGGCTAAGTTTAGCAATGAATGATCGGAGATAATAAACTAACCGTGATCATCGTTCCGATTAAGAAAGATGGACAATTAAACAAGTTGAGATAAATTTTGGGCAATATTTCTTCTCCAACAATTTCAAATTCGTCAAAATCTAAAATTTATTGATGAAAACCATGAAACAGTTAAATAAGTTCGCATTTCTAATTTTTTTTTAAAGATTATTGATATATTTTGTTTTAGCATCAATTAACCAACTTCAAGTTCACCAACTACCCCACAGTCAGAAGATAGCCCTAAGTTGGGTGCTGGATCCCCCGATCAATGGAGAGCCGGCTTCCTCTTTCCGTTCTCACAATGGACCCTCAGTTCGTTCTGGATCTGAAGAAGGAGCTGTTAGATTCAACATCCACGTTCACCGAAATGGAGACCTGCTCTTGATTTATACCTGTATTACAACCTATTATGAACTTTCACGTGAGTTATATTTGTCTCAGATCTTTCCCGATTGTGCCCCCAGTACGTTATGCCCCCCCCCCCCCCCAAGTTACAGAGCAGGTATCATTACATAGTAAATCATTAAGTAAAGATATGGCACTAACGGAAAAGTTGCTTTGTATCTTTTTGTGAAGTGACAACTTAAAAAAAGTAAATTTTTGGCTTTTTGGAAATTTGAAACAAATCTGAGCTTACAAATTAAGGCCCTAATATAAGTTGAAGATTTTTTCTGGTGTTTGAATTTTATCCTAATTATTCGTTATGAATCTTATGACAAAGTTGTAAAGATTGCGATCTTGTGTATATAACATAGCCTCTGTTGTTAAAAGAACTTTGTCTTTGACGATTAAACGAAATTGTGACAACTTCTTGTAGGTTTAAACAAAAAGCACATGTTTTGCAAAATATTTTTACTTTGATTGAAAACTAAAAATCTGTAGCCATCAGTTACAAATTAAACACCGAAGTTTCAGAAAGAATTGATCTGACAGGGCAGTTTGTGATCTTTTTCAGTGATGCAAAGTGGGTCCTATCAGCTGAAGGTGTGTCTGGACAACAGTGGCAATAGAAATAGTGGGGATCACAATGATAATCTTGATGAAAATGGAGTAGATAATGGTGATGTCATTTGCAGTGAACAGTACCCCCTGACTATCGAAGGTTCGTTATTTGACAATTTTGTAACTGATTTGAACTGGATACCGTCAGGTCTGAATTTTTATCAGTGTTCTGAGGGAAAATATGCGTTGTAATAATGCAGGAAACAGAATATCTAAATGAAAAAAAAATGTCGAAATATTTTGAAAGTTGCTTCAGAAAGGGCACCTTTTTAGCGTGATTTTTTTGTTTCAGAAACGTACAATTCTCTAGCAGAACCCCGCAGCATTGTACTGGGCGGTGCTTTACTCATGGGAGCCATTCTTCTGATTTTGATGGTGATGCTGATGTCCATATGGTTCTACAGAAGACACGCTCAGGCTACGGGAGGTGTAGGGGGTAGTTATTGCCAGGGTACATATGGTTTTGGAGGTCAACTTATGAACACTTTTGGACACGGGGCTAATATTGGTGGACATGACTGGAAGTTGATGACAAGTGTCAATGAATGTGAGTGTGGACAGCTTGCTCTCTTCAATTTTAACCTATCATCTGGCAATACAAACCAAATTCTTGCACTGACGAAAAATTGCATTATTGTTATGTTTTAAGTCTTAATCTGATTAGGCTCATAATTAGATAAGTACAGAGGTAAACAATTGTTCATTCTTTGAAATTGAGCTTTCTTTCAAAATTTTTGATCTTGCGCCGCTAACACAAGAAAATTTTAGGTTCACCTAAATGTCATGACTTTTTCGATAAATGAGTAAATTTTTTCACCTTTTCAATTTTTTCACCTCTGATATTTTTACCCCCCCCCTCCCTGATTTTTTCACTTCTTTAATTTTCTTTTCTAATTTGAAAATCGAAATGTTCATGTAAAGATATGTTTTAGTGGGTCGGTTAGCCTACGGAGGCCAGACTTTCATGGAGCCAGGAGTGTGTGATGAGCCAGAGAAGTTGTTGTTTGAGTTCTCCAGAGAGATATTCCCCGAGCAGATCCAGTTCCACACCGACCAGACACAGGGTGCTGGGAAATGTGACGGGGCTCTGGATCTGAATTCAGGTAGGAGAAAACAGACGTATTTTTTTTCTAAATTGAATATGGAACCCGAATAAAAGCATTCCATTTTTTTT
Source organism: Convolutriloba macropyga (assembly GCF_964194025.1). Taxonomy (NCBI): domain Eukaryota; kingdom Metazoa; phylum Xenacoelomorpha; order Acoela; family Convolutidae; genus Convolutriloba; species Convolutriloba macropyga. The sequence continues at coordinate 80,760,797 of NC_134471.1, read as the reverse complement.
CAATTTAATACCCCATAGCACACAGAAACTGCCCACCCCTCCCCCTCCCCAGCCCTGAGTTTTCGTCAACGTTATGGGCCCTGAAAAGGAAACCCAATTTAATGATGAGTATACTAATAAAAGTTAGTTATCTTCGTTATAATTGTGAAATGTTATGAAATTCACTGATGGGCAAAACTGATTCTTAAAATGGTTGAAATTTTTATCACTGATATGCGACTTGATGGGTGAAAAAATTCCATTTCCGAAATCTAATCATGAATCATCTATAGGCTCAGCTTTTCAAATATTCAGCTATATTCAACTTAAAATTTGACCTTTCTTAGCCAGAAGTTGGCTCAGTAACTTATACTCTTGGCTTGTTTTAACATGTGCCAGACAAAGGGCAGATATTGTATTACAAGGAAAGCTAATCAGTAGTCACTGAATGACTCGAAATCCACGGGCAACAAAGAAAAACACGGGGCAAAAATAGTCCCAAGGGCAGGGGGCTAAACAGCTATAGTCACTACTACTAACTACTGCTAGCAGTAATAATAGTAGTAATAGCAGCAGTAGTAGTAACAGTAAAGGTAGCTAGTTAACTAACTAGTACTAACCCCCAAGAGAGATAAAGTGCTGATAATGTCTTCTTCCGATCACTGATTCGGATTTTATAATTGAGTTTGCTCCCTCATGTATGTTGTTTGCGTACACTATTAGCAGTGTCCGCGCAACAAACAATCTTGTTATTTTTTGTTATCTTAATTGAATTAACCGCATCAAAATACTGAAGACAACCAAATTTAATTCCCATCTCAAGAATTTTTTCAAGTCTGACGTCAATATATCACATGAAATTCACTCTGAACACGAACAAGGATCAAAAACGCGATAGAAACTGATTTTTTGATAAGTTTTATGGCTTTCTTTTGACTATGATAATTGGGTTGTATATTTATGCAGGCCACGTATAGTTCTAGCTCAGTTCCTATTTAAAAATTTAGGTATCAAAAATTTTCTGTTTAGTTCAGAGATTTGTGAAAAAAAAATTGAATCAGTAATTATTTGAAAAAAGCTTAGCCGAAAAAAATAATTGACTAAAAATAATTTTTGTATTTCAAATGGATTTTAAAAACATTACGTTGAAAAAGCAGGGTAGCCGTTAGCCTAAAATGTGCCTCCATTCGCAAAGAGGACCATCATTGGGTTGTAATTCTTTCGCTTATAATACCACATTTAAGCCCCATGAAATTTGTGCCGTCCAAATATTGCAATATTGAGTGTATAATTATGTATTTTAATACCCCCCCCCCCCCCGAACCCCTTCCTCGTACTTTCATAGCTGATCATTATAGCTCCATTTAGTATACAAATTCGATACATAAGTTTTCCGCCTCGATAGGCAAGTAATTTGATAGTACAGTGGAGGTCATACAACCTATTCAACTCAAATCAGATTATCAGATAGAATAATTTCAAAGATGTTATCCTTAATTGAGTTACACGGATCTTTTCGGGATAATTTGTGATGTTTTGCTGCAAAATTAGCAATTTTTGTCAGAATTTTTTCAATCCATGGAAAATTTCAGGTTGCGTCACAATTAGACTTTTTTATTCATTTGTTTTTAAAAGAAAAGTTGACCAAGCCATAATGAGCTAAGCTTTGGTCAATTAACAAGTAATAGTGTGACATACTATATGTATATACACACTAATTGAATTGTGTGGCATATACAAGAATTGTGTGACATATGTGTATATACAAGAATTAGAAAAAGAAAAGTCCTCTAATAATTGGAAATTAAGCAGACGCTCAGACATTTTCAAGTCAATTTTATTAAAATTTTCTCTTTAACAAAAAACAAATGGTTATAAAGTCAAGTTAGTCTAATCGTTAAGCGGCAGTTAAATATAGCAACGCCTGAAAAGTAAAAACAAACGACAGAGAAAAATTTGGGAAATGAACTTTTTTTCACGTGTGTATATGTGTACATTTTGGTTCACATGAACTAAGCTTTTTCCATGCAAGTAGTGCTGAAGAAAAAAATGTAAATTGTCTTCAAAAAAGGAAATTATCTAGAATTTGATGGGTTCAGGTCATTAAACTGTTTGATTTCTGGATATTTGTGTATATCCAACTGTTTTCTTATTTACCCGAAAATTTTATCCATAAATTAATTTTGAAACGTAATGAACTAAAGAAGAGTTTTGACCGGCAATTTGCATAATTTATTAACCTGGGAACAAATTATGGGTTGAATTTACTATTCAACGGCTAACCAGTTAAGTCTGGAAAAGGGTCTGAATTTTAGCAGAGGGGGAATAAAAAGTGAGGAGGTTTGGCTACTTTATAGCTCATGTTATGCTTCAATTGAATAATTGAGGAGCTTTTATGGTGTTAAGGACTCTAAAAACATCACATAGAGGCCTGCTTTATTAGCAAGGATTCGTAATTTGTGATCGTTTATATATGCGATTTTTCATGATCGGAGAAAACGAGAACATGTTTTTTACCCGTTAAACAAATTTTTGCAGAAAAATGAGGTTTTAGACGTATTTTCAATTTTGGTTTTTGTTGAAAAATTGTTTTTCATTTACTGGGGATGAATTCAGTAATGGTGAACGGGTGGCCACTTTCATGAAGGAGGGGGGGGGGGGGGGGGGGTCCTTCGGAAAGTGCAAACTAGTAAATGAAAACCGCTAATAGTAGAACTTTTTTTACAAATAGGTCCCTCTCCCCTTGCCGGAGTTGGGGGCACCCGTTCACACATAAATTAATTGATTGTCTTTCGAAATGCAGAACTAATGCATTTTCATGATCTAACCGTATCAAAATTGAACATTTGTACTGGCCTATTTTTATCGTCATGTCATCAGTTCAAAATTCAGAATGTTACAAAGTATTGAGACAAGCATTAATTAATACAAGCTGCATTGTGTACTTTTTCAGTAGCGACTCTAATCAACAAAAATGATACTAAAAGGTGGTGTTGAAATCAATCCTGTGATTACAATAAAAATGTTGAGGTCAGATTTAATGATCACGTCCATTGTCTATCTGGGCAAAGTTACTCTAAAAGTACAAAACTATTGATTTGTACTGTATTAACTGTGGGAGCACTCGTGAACAAAGTAAAATTTTGAAAGTTTCTTGGCATTTTTCACTTTAATTTTAAGGCAGAAAAAGATGTTGGTATGAGGTGAAGTTAAAATTGAATTTTTTATTTTAGGTTTGACTGGTTGTTTCTCTGCTCTGAACCCGAACATCCTCCTGCAAAAAGCGACCCTGAATACCCTTGAAAACCAGTCTTGTGGGGTGGTTGTGAAGTCAGTATCTGATTGCGGTGTGGCTGATTTGGAGTGCATGAGACTGTTTTTAGTAGAAGCGGCTACTCAAGCACAGTTTAACCACCCCAATGTTCAAATGTTGCATGGAACCATGTTGCAAATGTCACAGGTCGTGGTAAGTTGAAATCTTTGGAGTTAGTAATTGTTCGCGAACGGAGCTGGAGCAATTATTGTAAATGCATTCGTCTTTTTTATGCTAAATTTTTGTTTGAACGTTAGCGCTTTTGTTCTGGAACATTCTTTGATTTCTTATGTGTCTGTGTGCGCGCTAGTGTGAGCGATAGAGAATCAAAGCGGTTTTAGCGTAGTGTTTAAGATGTCAGATTGACATCCTCTAGGTCCCGGGTTTGAACCCCTGTGAGGGAATTTTTTTAAAAGCAATTCATCCAGTGTTCGTCGGTTTATGTTAACTGTTGTTGAATAGCCGCCTCTGCTTCTCAGCCGGCTATTATAGCGATTTTTTATTTCTATTTTAAATTTTTTTTACTTCGTCTTACTAAATTTTTTTCGCATTACCTTAGTTTACATTTTATTCAACATTTTGCGTAAAATCTGTGACTTCTCCAGGGTAGTTTAACTCTGCTTCTCATTCTGCTAAAAGTGTTTTTCGACAGCAGTTGCTCAGCAAAGTAATTCAAAATGTGCAGAGCCAGTATCAAAAAACGAAATCAGAAATTGAAACGGGATAAACCTATAAAGCCCAATTTTAGATTCCCGCTGCTATAATTTTGTTCTTAGTTACCATCTCTAATGCTCGTTGGTATCATTAATAGCCCCTGTGTCGTCTCACAACGAAACAGGAGTATATTCAGCTCCAAAAGGACATCAAAATAGTTTGCACTTTGAAATTGTTAATGTACAAAAATCATTTTTTTCATTAGTTTCTTCTTTTCTTTCAATCCCAATCTTGATTATGGGAATCGACGGCGGCTATTTTCCTGCAATCTGGCGGGTATGTTTTTAACTTTTTGGATGTAGCTGGCATTGAAAACCCAATTTGTGTGGGTTTGCACGTTCACCACAATGTGTCTCAAGTGATGATTTGAACTGATTTCATGTTCGATTGCTCTCGAACGCAGTTTGAAGCACTTATTGTAAACCAGTGTGCCTCTTTTTTATGCAAAATTTCGCAAATTTTTGCTTGACCGTTCTCTTCTAGAACATTTTTTCTATTTCACTTCTCGAGTGACTTTTCACGCTTGGCTTCCGCTTTTTTGAGGGATTTGAGTTGCGCGCATTCAGAAATTAAGTTTGTTGCTCAAATAATAGCGATTTTGAGTAATGAGCGTACATAGCCCGTGTAACAAAGTGGCCAATTTCTTGACCCTCATCCGAGATGTCGCCCGTTCGATCCCCTCCGTAGTCAGAACTGTTTGCGCCATTAAAGTTTCTGAAGCTTATGCACCCTTCTAAATTTTTACCTACAGTCGTTCGAGTGTAATTCATCCGAAGTTAATCGGTTTATGTTTTGAACTGATGAAAACTTGCCGATTATCCAAAACAGTTCAAAGAGACGTCAAACCGAGGCATTTAATTTTTTTTCAGATCGATTTCATCGTCTATTTCTTGTGATTAATCTCATTTTGTTTAATGGGATTTAATGTGAGAAAACCTAACCTGCCATTTTGATAGACATATTTGGCGCAAAGTTTAAAATATGAGGAATTTAATTGTATCTGAAAATAGCATGTCAGTTCAAGCAGCCTTAAAGTTTTGTAAGACATCTTTTTTCGCGAAAAGGTTTCAGGCGATCTTAAACAATTTTTTGATTGTTGCACGCTCGTTTTGCTTTCCTTTCTGCTATGGCTAGAAAGCGACCTCTTATGAATGTTGAAGATTAAAAAAAAATACCGGTCGAAGTGAGACGTTTTCCCACATGTCTGTGTGAGGATGAGCTCTTACTTAACCATAGCTGCGGGTTGACCATACCCTGACCAATGTTGGCTGCAATTATCGTACCACATATAAGTTTCAGACGCAAAAAAGTGACCATAGTCACCAAAAAAGAGCAATGCTGCTCAAAAGAAGAACAGTCTGAAATGTGGGGAATAATAAGAAAAAGGGCAGCTGAGAACAGGCCGAAGTCGCCTAATGCTGTTCCGCTGAGATTACGCATGAACCAAAATTATTAAAATTATTAAATGTTTTCCCAACTTGTGTTATCAATGAATATTTTGGTTGTACAGGTGTGCGTAGAGTGGGCTTCTCAGGGCCAGTTGGACTTGTTGATGAGGGATGACCCACTCCAGTTCACACTTATGCAGCTCATTCACATCCTCAGAGGCATCACATGTGGAATGCAGTACTTGTCAGAACTCGCTTATGTTCACAAGGTAAGTGATAAATGAACAATTTTTTTAAAAAATGTTCTAAATTTTCTTGAAGAATTCATAGACACCCAAGCGGTAGACCACCCCATTTTCACTACTATTAAGAGATGTTTAAGAGACTATTAAGAGATACCCTGGCTACTGAGAAATTTTGATATACACACTATATGTCTAAATTATCGACCAATTTAACTAAAATCACAAATAAAAAACATAGCAGGACAAGTCCTGACGTACAATTCAAAGAATTTTCATTGACTAAACAAAACTAGACCTTGAACGGACGATGAATGGATTGGGAAAACCATTTAGAAAAAATCCTATCCAAAAAATCGAAAAAACAGTAAAAATCAAAGTGAAATTGCCGCATGTGAACAAAAAAACCACTAGCGAGAAAGCGAATTTTTGTTCAAACACCGTTTTCTCACTCTACTTTGAATTTAGAGCGAAAAAATTTCACGCCTCAAAAGCACTCACTTTTTCGCTCCACTTCCTGTTTCGGCGTGACCAAAATCTCACTACTCCAATTTGACTTCAAAAATCATGAATATGTGTGAACAGATCTTAAAAAAAAACATAGCAGGACAAGTCCTGAAAAACAAAGCAAAGAATTGAATGAAAAACATAGAAAACTTTACCTGACCAGCTGATCAATTGAGCAATGCCAGCCAAAACAAAATCACAACCATCTCAAAAAAATAGAGAAACAAGCAATCAAACAAACCAGACAAAAATATACTCATTGCTAAAAATCTTAACTTTCATCCCTAAGGCAAAATTTGAGCCCTTTAAATATACGTATTCCAAAAAAAAATGTTCAAAAGGAATTTTTGTTTTGGAAAGCGGTCCAGTGTTAAATCTGCAAGACCTGGAAAAAATTAATTGACCCTTGAAGATCGATTAACTCGAAAATGACCGGAAAACTTTAAAAAAACGAAATCAATTGCAAAATTTAATGAAATGTTGCCGAATATTGTGGAATTAATATCTTCAGAACCATTTCTGTGTCCTGTGTATCTAGAGGCTATCCACTAAACCAATTCCAAGCCTTAAAAAATTCATTGGCTCAAAGATCGATAGGAAATTCATTTGCCCCCTAGCAACTATTTAATAACATATCATACTATGAAACCCTGAATGAGGCTACCTGGCTAATGAGGCAAGAAAAACTGAATAAAAGACAAATGTTTTGAAAAAACTTGAAAAAAAGTGCGAATTTTTAAAAATATTTGAAATTCGAAAGGTTAAATTGTTAAAAATAAATCCATTGAAATTAGCAACCATTCAGTAACTTTTAATCAGACCGTAGAAAAGGTTTTCTGACACTTGAGAACAGAGAAATATCAAATTGACAAAAACTTTAGGAAACCATGAAAAAAATTGCAGATTTTATCAAAAAATGCTTAAATTTGAGAAACTAAAATTTTGAAAAACAATCCATTGTTACTAGAAACCATGCAGTGCCCTATTATCAAAACTTAAAGGAGATTCCCTGGCCTCTGATAATGGAAAAACTCAAAAAATGACAAAAATTTTCAAAAAAACATGAAAAAATTGCAAAAATTAGTATCATTTTGCGTGTTTGCGTCTGTAGTACCAGAACATATAGCTCATAAAATCGTCATAACAATTAATTTTGTCTCAAAAAAGGCCTTCATCAACTTTTAGAAACTTCAACCAAAGACTAATTAAACTGAAAACTCAAAAAAGTCACAAAAAACATGAAAAATTGCACCATTTTGAGCCCAAAAACTAAAAATGACCTTTTAACCTTAAATTAAGGCCATCCCATCAGCTGCACCACTCTAAGCACTTGAAGGAATACTAAAGCTCACTTTGGGACTCTAATGAAATTTAATGCCCGCTGGGCTTTACCTGTTTATCCCGTTTTGAAAGATCAAGTCATTGAAAAATGTGTGAACACATCTTAAAAAAAACAGCGCCCCAATACAATTCAAATTCTTTGAATTGTTAAAACACCGATAGATGCAACTAACTTGGAATTTGTGGTATATTGAGAATTTTAAACAAATGGCCAATTTTTTGTGAAAATTGTTAATAATTAGACAGTGTGTATATGTAAATACCCCTCAGTCACCAGGGTTGTCATGCACCATTTTGTCAGTTTTTACTGAAGTCGGTTGCTACAATTTTCCTTGCTGTGTGTTGGATAATTGTTGGTTATTATTGCAATGGAAAATAACTTAACCAGTTTGATGCTAGTGAAAATTTTTTGTCAGTTATTTAAAAAAATTAAATCTTGAAGAAAATTGAATTTAGAGTTACATGTAACCCCCCCCCCGCATCCGCTGCCTCATTTTGGTAAGCATTGTCTGTATCTGGAACCTACTCAATTTAGTGGTGATCAAACAGACAACTTGTTTCTCAGTTTTTTTTCAAAATGAAGTTGTCAATGTATTCTTCAATCATTAACATGGCTTCGATGTTCATATAAAAACGTAGCATTTAATCATGATGAAGTGTTCGTCAAAAAATATCAATGGTTTTCAATTTTATACTGTGAATTGTTAATGATTGTGTTTGATCCAACGAGAAATTAACCCATATAATTTTCCTAGAATTAACCAAGCTTCATAAATTTAAAACACAGTTTTTAACTTGTGACCTTTTTTATTTTCCTAGATCTTTCTTATGAATAAAGGCAGTCACGTGACTCATCAACAAAACCGTCCCATTCCTTGCAAACGCGTTTGTGGCACTTCATGAAGCGTGACAGTTTCTTTGAGCGGCGGTATCAATTTTGTTAAAACGTCACAAATTCAGCCCACTTTTCAAACCCAACTTAAAAAAACACCCGCCTCCTCAAAATTTCTCCGACCTCTCGCATTAAAGTCTTGAAATCGTAAAACGTCCTAAATTGCATTTAACAGAAGCCTTTTAAAATACTTAAGTAGGATAGACGGGCTCTTGAGAAATCTAGAGTACTTGACTTTATCAAATTGGGTTACAGAATTTAACACTTATTGCCCGTTCTAAATTAAAATGGTCCTACCCCCTTTTATATAAGAGCGTCCGTTCACCTTTCATTCGCTTTTATTTTTGTTTCACACTTCAACTCTCGCGTGGGCTGTAGTCACAAGTGCTCGCCCTCCGCCCCGCCCAAAAACAATTCACATGCCTGCCCCCCTCCGCAGTAAATAGTACCCAAAAGGGCTCTAAAAGGGGCATAAAAGTGACGGCCTTTGTGACCCGTGTCTAATCCCCTTATTTTAAGTTGCCCAGAAATGCGTCTAATATTGTGATGCATTTAATCCAAAAAAGCAGAAAAATTGCTAAATGCTAAAAATGGCGGAGTAAAAGTGTGATAAAATATCGAATGTAAACTTAATACATGTACCTGTTTTTTGGCATTTTTCTAAAATTTTTAATTTTTAAAGCTTTTTTTATGACGGAGATCAGACGGAGGAATCAAACTTTAATGAGACGAAAAGGTTTCAACAAATGTCGTGGTAAATAAGAAGTATAAAGGTTATGAAGAGCCTTTTTTATTGTCGTCTCGTGTTGAAAATTTTGCTGAAATTTACGAACAACGCCGTTTTCAATTTGGGAAGGTTGTGAATTTTTAATGGAACGATACAGATTTAAAGACATTTTTTTCTTCGAAAATATTGGGTAGTGTCTGATTTAGAAACTTCATTTTATATGAAGGAGCTTCAGTGAAAGGTTTTTGCTATTACCAGCACCCCAGGTGTTGTTTGTTTGGAGTTCTTTTGTTGAAAAATTTATTATTTCTTGGCATTACTTAAAATATTAATACCCCATTTTTCTCTCTTTCCTTGTCTTTCTCTTTTTCATTAAGTGATCAATTTGTGAAATTAAACTTTTGTACTAGTATTGACAATTGTGCGCAGACAACAGACATTTTTGTCATTTTTTAAAATGCTGACATAATTTATTAATGCGCGTTCTGTAGAGATAAGTTCAATATTGGAAATTAGGATCAAGTGACATAATTTGACAAGATAGCCAAGTAGAGAGGAAGAGGATTAGACGGGGTACACTTTAACCCTGTAGCAAGATTTTACCCGTTTAGTGGCGAGTATTGGTTCTCAATAGCAGTATCTATATCAGTTAACTCCCCCCCCCCCCTCCTACTCAGTCTTTACGTATGTTAAAACACAGATTTTCAAAAAATCTATGATACGAATCAACAATGTAAACATATAACGGGCATAAGAAATTTGAGACTTTGTTTTAGTGAAATGAAGAAACAAAGATATTTTGATATTGGTAATTTAGTTGCATTGAATTTTTGGATCTTTTCCGTTTGTGCCCCCCCCCCCCAGTTTATTGGGTGCATACTATTTGCAACCCCCAGACGCACGTGCCATATTTTTACGTGCTATATTTAAAAGGGGGGCACAAACGGAAAAGATCGGAATTTTTTTTTAAATCAGCTGTTGCTGTGAACTGCTGCGGTTCCCTATTGTATATAATATATGTATAAGGGGTTGTTAAAAACCTGAGTCAGTTGTGACGTTTTAGTATCTAAATATCGATGATTTTGAAAAAAATACCACTTTAGGGTTCCTTTTGTTATATTTTTGCCGGTCTGATTATCTCAGTGACTGTATGATTAAAGGCATTGATCGCATTAAACTGTGGGTTATTATGCGTGTGCGTATGCGTGGGTGGGTGAAGTTTATTAGTGTCATTAGTGTGGCTATTGTCCCAGCTAGAGAATAAATGATCAAAACCTAAACAAAAACAAACAGCAGCAGTTTAAAATGCGAAAACATTTTTCAACTCAAGCTCAGGCATTTTTCTCATGCAAAAAAGTTGAGAAATCTTGTCAGACTCGTGTAACAGTATTGATGACAACTTGAAATTTTTATACGCAAAATTTCTCGCAAAAAATTTAAAATATTTCAGAAAGTCTAATTTAGCTTAGTCATAGAGCTCATGCAATTTTACTATGTAATTTATACTGAATACTTATATAAAAAGATTATTTTAAGAATAATTTTGACCTTGGATTAAATTTGAATTGATTAGATCATTACAAAGGATTAATCTAAGTTGGGGAGGCAGGTTTCTTCATCTGATATGAGGAATTAAATCAAAATTAATTAATTGCATTTGATTTGAAGCGTGAAAACTACACATAATATTATATAGGAACAGTTAGTGTTGACCTTTTACTGTTAGTCGACCGAAATTAATTTCGAGGCTTCCAGATTTGTTTTTAATGATTTTTGATTATTTGATCGGCTGCCCTCTATCGATGTAATAAATATCAGCTGAATGTATTTTTAGATTACGGTGATGTCGTAATGATTAAAAGGTATTAATGTCCTCTGTGATATGGGACGATTGAGGAGTATATTTATTACTAGGGACTATATTTCTAGGGTTATTTAGAAACTTATGATTGAGGTATCATAATAACGTAACTTAATGATCTGATGAAGAAATTGAGGAAAATGGAGTAAATAAAACTGAAAGTAAATTTTGCCACTTGAAGGGGCAAATGGGTTGTTTGTTTTCATTGATTTTTCATTTATCTCATTTTTTTGCTGTAATTTTTTTCTGAATACGTGTGTATTGTGAGGGCATGGCAATACAAAAAAAAGAACATCGGGAACTTAGAAAAACATCAAGAGCATTGAATCAATACATGCATAGCGCTCTAAAGTCATCTGAAATTTAAACCAGGTCACTTTTTTTAGTTGATATTTTTGACGGATGTTTGTGAACAGTAAGCTAATTATTATTTTTTTACGAGTTCAGAATAAGAAGAGTCCTGATTGGTCCTTGTATGATGAGCCGCCAAAACGCTTGCACAAAACGGGGGGGGGCTTATTAATGTGCAGTTCTACTTTTTTTTTACTTTTTTATTCTTACCTGACCACAGTGGGGAGAATAAAGACAAACATTTTACATGTGGAAAAATAAAAAACGATTCATAATCTGATTATCTGTTTTACTGATAACCACCGTTATGTTAACCAAATTAATTGTCAATTAAACAATTTTATTCAAATTTTATTGATAGATATATTTTTTCAGGTGTTGACCTCTGGCAACGTTCTTCTGACTGGAACTGGAGTTCCCAAAATCTCTGGCTTCGACATGCGAACTGCCCTGGACCAGGAAGAAGCAACAGGATCCAAGCCTCGTCTCTTTTCTCTCCTCCTCCCCTGGATGGCCCCAGAAGTGATTGCCAGCTATTCCTACTCTACCCAAAGTGATGTCTACAGTTTCGGAGTTTTGATGTACGAAGTGTTACATGCACTGGCAACTGCGACTAACAGTGCGGCTAATACGACCGGTGGTTATGTCCAGCAGCATTATCAGATTGGAGGACATCCGGATGGTGGGAAAATGACTTGTAGCGAGGTAAGTGATTTTCACAACTAGCTACCAATTCATTTTTAATTGCTCTTGAACGAAGTTCGTAGGAATTATTGTAAACGTGTTGGTCTTTTTATGCAAATTTTTCAGTTGACCGTGTTTGCGCTTTTCTTCTAGAACATTCTTTGACTTTTCAAGTGACTTTTTCACGCTTTCGTTCTTCAGATTGGTCAATATTATTTTAGAAAATATATCGTAAAATATGCTGTTTTGAATTAGGATCTTACAAACCCATTGAGCAAAGCAAGTCCGGGAACCCAACAGCACCAGATGCTCCAGGGACTCCCGGCTGACTTGCCTCCTCCCTCACCCTCCCTCATTTCATCCAACACTCAAAACAACCTCTCTCAGTCCCAATCGGCCACAGGGACAACATCGACAGTAGCTGTAGTTCCTCAATTCCTGCTGGATGTGATTAGCCATTGTTTGTGCCAGGACAGTGCCGGTCGACCGTCTTTTGGATACTTGAGGGAAACTTTAGAAAAGGTTTGGAAGATCATTTTTTATTCGAAAAATTTTAATTTCATGATTTTAAAAGTTAAAATGTCTTAAAATTTGAAAATTTGGGTTTAAAGCAAAGTTATGTAACTCTGCATAAGTCAATTTACAAATGTTGAGCACTTAACTTATACTTAACGAGTGTGGCAGAAGAAAAATGCTTTTTTTTAAAAAAAATAACACTTCTCCAAAAAAGATGGAGCTAGTTGATTATGAAAACAAGCAGTCACGCTATTAACGCTCAAGATTAATATAATGGTAGATGTTAATGGTTCCATTTTTGTTCTGACTGATAAACTTAAAATCTGTTTCACAAATAGAGATGTTTTGCTCTTTTCAGGTTGTGCGCAACTCTAACGTGTTATTGTTGAGCAGTAACAGCGGGGCCTCTCTTACAAACAACACAACAAGCAGCAATGCAAGTGGAGGTACCAACAATACTACTACGGGGGGCGGTGGTAGTGGGGTCTATACTGCTTCCATTGCAAATCAACAGTAAGCACACATTTCAATAAATTCAAGTTTTAGACATTTCAAATTTCTCTTTGGTGTTTCTTTTTTGTTTCTTGGCAAAGACAAGTCTAGTCGCGCACCTTTCCCCTAAAGTTTGATGTGTTGAAACGACCTCCTTTGTGCGTTGACGATTAGTCAGTAATTTAGAAAACTGATCAAATTTTTTAAAAACAAGTAAAATGGGTGCGAATATTAAACTTATCTCCTTCCCTCTTTTTTGTCCGGAAAATAGCAAAATTTTTACATGCCTGTTTATTACCAATTTAGGATATTAATGAAAAAATTAGAATTTTAAACCAAGTTGGATAGTTAGTTTGATTTCTTTCTCGCATGTTAGTGATTGATAATTACTGCAGTCGTCAGTTTTCGCTGAGCCCCCCCCCCCTCCACTTTCGAAAGAACCAGAGTTGTCTCCCAAAACAAAAGAAGTTTTTTGGACGTTTAATGTCATCGAACGCGTCAAGATCGTGTTCGGTGAAGGCTCTTGCGCCCACTTAGACATCTAAGGGCTGTTGACCCAAACTGTCGTCTTAAACCACTAAATGTCAAGCGAGAACATATTTTGGCTTTCATTATCATACACACAGCAAGCATGCATTTATTCCAAATGAAAAGAGGAAAATTATAGATTAGAAAAGACTTTGACAAATTAGAATGCTCTTTTTAATCAACATTCTTTTGTGTCTTTTACATACAAGTGACACGCGAACAAGACAAATTATGATTTGAATTTGTAGTAAAAACAACAACGTCAATTAAGTCACAAATTATTACCTGCGATTGGCGCTTGAACAAGCTAAGATGCGATCGAACACCTACTGTGCCTTTTTGTAACTATACAAAGACTTTAAGTTGAAAAAAGACATTCCTACAAGCAAAAATCTACTTGAAATTGTCAAAATCTTGTAGACAAACTAGCCGTCCTAGCCACATAACAACTTATGATTAACTTTAACTAACCAATTTTAGTTAATTAAAAGCTAGTCTAAAACTGTTTTGATTGGCAATTCAAACGTCTTCACAAAGGCTAACTTTGGCTATGCATGCGTTGCGTGACCACTTTTTTCACAATGGTTTTCACAAAGACCTGAAGTTTTGATCAAGTTGTCAAGTTATCACGTGCTGGAAACAACAGCCATGCAATTAGTTCACGCGGTTTGCGCGAATAAGGCGATTATTTGCATCGGAGAGCATGAAAAGTTTTTCGCCACGGGAAGTAAAAAATGACAAATTCAAGTTTTAATTTTTTGATTGAGTTATCAAAAATTAATATCAAATTATCAAAATATGTTTTGAAGTTTTTGAAGTCATTGAACTTCAAGCTTGCGATTAGAGTTCATGGAACTGCTCGTAAACACATAATCATATTGAAAAAAAATTAAAGTCGATAAAGTTTTAGTATAATGATTTCAGAAAAAGATTTGCATTTTTATGCGATACATGTTCTTGAATTATATGCTAAATGCTTCCCTTATAAATTTATGCTTAACAGTGTGATATGTCAGATGGAAATTTTTACTATTTTTAATTTATTTATTAATATATAGATTGTAATTATTTATTTTCAGTTACTCATAAGATTTTGTGATAAAATAGATACATTCATGTTTTAATCTTTAGAATCTGTTGTTTCAGACTCAATTACGGAACTAACTCAGCTTCGGTTATTCGAGATCATCCGAATGGCCAGTACTTACCATTGGAGGGATACTACCCCGCTGGGTTTGACCCTCAAATGACCTTGAAACAGCAGCAGCCGGGCTCCCCTTTTATGACTCAGAAAGCAGGGAAAAAATCCGCCCATAAAGACCCAAACTCAACGATAGAAGATTGGCTCGTCTATCTCAAAATGGGACAGTATACAAATCTGTTTTACTCGCGGAATTTGTTCTTAGTGAAAGACCTTTTCGGTTCCACAAACGATTCTTTAGAACTTCTGGGAGTGTCTTCTTTGAAACACAGAAAGCGAATGGTCAGCAGTTTGAACGCGATGGTCAACGCCACAAACTCGGCCAACAAAAAGAAACAAAGTACAGTTCATATTATAATCTGATAGCAAAACTTGATTTAGAAAAAAAAACTTATAAAAAAACTGAAATCATAAAACTCATGTTTGTTCACGTTTAAGCGTGACATCCGACCAAATGCTACTAAAACTGATACAAATCAATTGATTTTGGTTGTTATAATGCAGGTATGGTTAGATAACTTAATCAGCCTCATAAAAATAGATTTATGTTTAATTTCGAATAGAACCATTTCGTATTTGATTCCGATTGTTACTATGACTATTACTGTGCAGTTGTTTGTCGTATAGATTCATTTGGCCAGCAGATTTCTGTTCTGTTACTGTTTTGTTTTAGTTTCTTTCTATATCAATCAGTCCATCGACCAACAAACCAATCAGTGACTATTTCTCTCTTCTTTCATTCGTTAGCTTTTCTCGAATTAACTTATGTGCTTTTTGTTTACAATAAAACTGAATCGATGCAAATCTTGTTCTCAATTAAGAGCTGGTTCACCCGCTTGGTGTGTTTGTGCAACGAACTGGGGGCGGGGGTTGTAGAAAATAGTGATAACAATTCTGAGTAAGTCGAGTGTAGATTTTTTGTGTCAAAAATTTCTAGTTTCTTGGTAGTGTTTTCAGATTATTGTTCCGACTTCTTGTGTTGTTTCGATACTCAAATGGATTTTTTTGTTCAGTCAATTTTAACCGATCGATATTTTCAACGTTCAGTGTTGTGAGTAGTATCATTAAAAAGCCCGTCCAGCGTAGAATATGGAATTGAAAAGATTTTCACGAATTATCGATGTTTAAATTTTTGTGAATATCATACCGATTTGCGTTATTTTTATTCACACTTTCCGGAATTTTCGCCTAAAACTTTGTCAATTTTGCTAATATTTGAACAAAATTTTTAACAATAGTTTCGTTGATTTTATTTTTGAAGACAAAAAGAATTGATGACTACCTTATTTTTTTGGCAAAAATTTTGGCTAAATACTTGGCTAAAAAGAGGCTATTCCGACTTCAACTTACTTTGAGAGTGCTTCCTAATTAAAGTTTTGCCATTTCTTGCTAACTCTACTCGTTGAATATCGAAAACACAGCATTTACTTTTGATTTTTTGAGCAACACATTATCTATACATTCAAACAATTCAAAACATTAAAAAAAATTAAGTGTTCCTAATGGCCAAAAAGCATTAGCAGGGCTAGTTTTGGACCAACTTTGGACTTCGGATTGTAATCAGTCGGTCTTTAAAAAATGATCTTTTTTATTCTGAACAATTGAACACATCAAAATTTTTAAAAGAAATAGACTATGGTTTTAACGGCTTCAACACCACTTTCTTGAATTTAGTTAAAATTTTTAAGTTTTTTTTTAAACGTCTTTTTACTTTGAGTTTTTAGTCATATGAAATTTCCAGTAAAAAGAGAGTTCTCCCTGCCTTTTTTGTAGAAAAAAGGATGAGCCTATCTCTTGATAATGTTAGATAGCTGATGGCTTTCATGACTTTGAAAACAATTGTTTTTGAAAACTCTTTAACTTCGCAATTTTGTTTTTTTGTCTATTTGTTGCCTAGTCTCGTTAATTACATATCGTATATGAGATTTTTGGTGTCACAGGAAGGTCACAAAATGTAGTATGTTTTCACAGAATTCGTTATAACTTTGCTGTCTTCGACACGGGTTTTTCACAAAAATAAATTAAACAAATTTTTGATTGTTGTCATATTTGACGTTTTTGTTGTAGACGTGAGATTTTTTATGGACAATTGCAAGTCTCAATGGCTTCTTTTAGACAAATAAACAAACTTCTTTAATTTTTTCATTGTGTAATTAATGGCTTTCAAGATTTTGGAAATAATTTTTTGTCGAAAAATACAAAAGATTTACCTGATTTTTGCTCCTTTTTTTCTTTTTTTTTGTCTATTTGTTACCTAGTTTCAATAATGAAAGGTTACACACCACCTTATTGGTGTTCGAAGAAGGCGCAATGGAACATAATTTGAGTGGCAAAATCTGGCCTTACGGCTGTTCTCAATTAAGAGCTGGTTCACCCGCTTGGTGTGTTTGTGCAACGAACTGGGGGCGGGGGTTGTAGAAAATAGTGATAACAATTCTGAGTAAATTGAGTGTAGATTTTTTGTGTCAAAAATTTCTAGTTTCTTGGTAGTGTTTTCAGATTATTGTTCCGACCTCTTGAGGGGGTTCCGACTTCTTGAGTTGTTTCGATACTCAAATGGATTTTTTTGTTCAGTCAATTCTAACCGATCGATATTTTCAACGTTCAGTGTTTTGAGTGGTATCATTAAAAAGCCCGTACAGCGTAGAATATGAAATTGAAAAGATTTTCACGAATTATCGATGTTTAAATTTTTGTGAATATCATACCGATTCGCGTTATTTTTATTCACATTTTCCGGAATTTTCGCCTAAAACTTTGTCAATTTTGCTAAAATTTGAACAAAATTTTTAAAAATAGTTTCGTTGATTTTATTTTTGAAGACAAAAAGAATTGATGACTACTTTATTTTTTTGGCAAAAATTTTGGCTAAATACTTGGCTAAAATTTTGGCTAAAAAGAGGCTATTCCGACTTCAACTTACTTTGAGAGTGCTTCCTAATTAAAGTTTTGCCATTTTTTGCTAACTTTGCTCGTTGAATATCGAAAACACAGCATTTGCTTTTGATTTTTTGACCAACACATTATCTATACATTCAAACAATTCAAAACATTAAAAAAAAATTAAGTGTTCCTAATGGCCAAAAAGCATTAGCAGGGCTTCTTTTGGACCAACTTTGGACTTCGGATTGTAATCAGTCGGTCTTTAAAAAATGATCTTTTTTATTCTGAACAATTGAACACATCAAAATTTTTAAAAGAAATAGACTATGGTTTTAACGGCTTCAACACCACTTTCTTGAAGAATTTAGTTAAAATTTTTAAGTTTTTTCTTTAAACGTCTTTTTACTTTGAGTTTTTAGTCATATGAAATTTCCAGTAAAAAGAGAGTTCTCCCTGCCTTTTTTGTAGAAAAAAGGATGAGCCTATCTCTTGATAATGTTAGATAGCTGATGGCTTTCATGACTTTGAAAACAATTGTTTTTGAAAACTCTTTAACTTCGCAATTTTGTTTTTTTGTCTATTTGTTGCCTAGTCTCGTTAATTACATATCGTATATGAGATTTTTTGTGTCACAGGAAGGTCACAAAATGTAGTATGTTTTCACAGAATTCGTTATAACTTTACTGGCTTCGACACGGGTTTTTCACAAAAATAAATTAAACAAATTTTTGATTGTTGTCATATTTGACGTTTTTGTTGTAGACGTGAGATTTTTTATGGACAATTGCAAGTCTCAATGGCTTCTTTTAGACAAATAAACAAACTTCTTTAATTTTATCATTGTGTAATTAATGGCTTTCAAGACTTTGGAAATAATTTTTTGTCGAAAAATACAAAAGATTTACCTGATTTTGCTCCTTTTTTTCTTTTTTTTTGTCTATTTGTTACCTAGTTTCAATAATGAAAGGTTACACACCACCTTATTGGTGTTCGAAGAAGGCGCAATGGAACATAATTTGAGTGGCAAAATCTGGCCTTACGGCTATTTTTGTTTGTTGTCTATTTTTTATTCTTTTTGTAACCACATTAATTGAATAACGACAGTTCCTAATGCCTTGCCATGGAGGCATAGGTAATATTAAGTCTGTGGGATATTTTCATTTTATTTCTTTGGTTTTCATTACTTTGAAATTAATTGTTTTCAAAAAATGAAAGAGAATTTCTTAACTTTACTGTTTTCGTTATTTGTGTCTAATTTTTACCGAGCTTTAGTATGGACTGGTCCCATATCTATGCTCATTTATCTAGTGCGTTAAATTTACTTCTCTAAATTTGCTTTAGAGGTAATCTTTTTGTTTATACACCATTTTTTGAAAAATATTTGAATATTTGGTTTTCTATCTGTTCCTCATTTGGTAGACACTTATGCCAAAATTGTGAATGAGCGGTGTCGTAACTTTATGTAACATTACTGAGCCTCCTGTTATGTTTTTAAACTGATAGAAGCTAGTTATTTTGCCACCAACTCAGGTTTTCAACGTAGCATTTTTAACGGGACAACGTAAAATATTCACCTTGTTTTTTTTTAATTCTTAATATTCATAATGGCTAAATTTCTTGGTTAGCTTGAATTAAGAGAATTTATTTAGACATCTAGGTTGCAAAAATCTGTCCTTGTACTCCCAAGACGAGTGCCATCAAATGTTCGGAGTCTTATGTTACACTCGCGTAATTTTCGTACCTCCCGTACATTGCGATTAGACATTCTTCAAAGGCTCCAATACTCGTAGGGTCTCACGATTAATCCATGCAGTTGGCGTGGACTCGAAGTAATAAGTTCATTGGAGACAAATTGGACTTCCGAGTAAAATATTGTTTATTATTAATTGCTCGAGGTAAAATTAGTGCTTAGAGGCTAGGAAAAACCATCAGTAAGCTCCCTCAATTCTGACAACAACGATAGTAATCTGGAGATCTGCACGAGCATTGTTTCGCAGAGTAAAGGGCACTGCGCTCGTTTGGGCGAATTAATAGTGAAGCCATTCAAACAAGAGTTTGTGCTCGTAATAGACGAGGTACGCTTGATTAGCTCATGTAGTATCAAAGGCTGAACAAAATAGACAATAATTGATTCCGAGACTACCTTTATTACCTGATTGGTTCTCGATTTTGTGTTCTTTTCGATTGCTTATAAATTGATTGGTTTGGATCGTGGAATTGTAATAGGTTCATTGTTCGATTTCATTCCCTATCCAAGGCCAAAGTTTTCTTATGACAGTTAAGTTTTCGCCGAGAAGTACCAGCGGACTAAAATTGTCCGCCATATATCTTCTTGTATCAACCGTGTTTTCTAAATTAGCTACAAGTTAATCCGAGGATTACATTGTTGATCAATTCTAGCTTTTTCTGTAAGCTAATAGAAGTGTAAGTTTCGGTTGAAATCTTATTACATATCAAAGATATTGAATTGTATTGAGGCGCTGTCTTTTTTTACGACTCGAAGAGGAGTATTGGAGAAGTCCTTTTTTTAAATCAATTTTATTAGAGTGAATCATGAAGCGGGAAATGAAACGCGTAAAAAAATTTGAAGTGATTTTGGTGCTGAACAAAAGTGAAAAGCGGAGCAAAAAGAGAGTGGTTTTTGATCATACCGCTGATTTTGAGAGAGCGAGAAATTGATGTATGAAAAAATTTTCTCTAAACTAGCGAAACTTTTTTGTTCACGTGCGGCTTTCTAAAAGCAGTTGTTTTTTGCAACTTTTGATGGTTATGAGGTCTGATTATGATATTGCATTAGTTTTAGGCTTCTTTGGATAGGAATTGAAGGTGCCAACCATTTATTTTGAGTTTGATGTTAATTTGGAGTTTTTTGATCAGTTTTTGCAGATTTTTAAACAAAATTTCATGATTTTTTGCCTGTTTTTTCGTTTTACTGCCTTAAGTCGGATTTGATTAGAGGCTTGTTGCTTATGGAGTACTCAGATACCAATTGACTAAAGCTTTCTTGGTATAAATAACTTTTTTCTCAGAAAAATTGACAGAAAATTTGAGAAATTTTAAACCATTTTTTTCATATAATTTTTGCAGATTTCTTTTTTTAAATTTAGACAAGTTTCTTAGCCTATTATGACTTGCCCATTGTTTTGCGAGCTTTTCATTGCTCTAATTGCGAAGGAATTTTGTTTCCTTGCACTATAAAAAAAAACTCAAATTAAAAAAATCCTAAGTTTTTCTAGTTTTTTGTTCAATCTGTTTTTGAATGCCGTTTCTGTTCTTCCTTAAATGTTTTATGACATTTGTCGAGGGTCAGGGTTCACAATCGTTGATCTAATTGTTTAGTCTTATTTATGGGCAATTTCCTCCTTCGAGTCGTTTCCAGAATTCTTCCGGCTATGTTTTTTTAATCAATTTTATTGGAGTGATTTTTGAAGCCGGAAATGAAACGCGTGGAAAAACTTGGACTGATTTTGGGGCTGAACAAAAGTTATGGGTGAAGGAAAATAGAGGGTTTTTTTCATACCGCTGTTTCTGAGAGAGCGAGAAATTGATGTCTGAAAAAGGTTTTCTCTAAAAGAGCGAAAATTTTGTTCACGTGCGGCTTTTTAAAAGCAGTTTTTTTGCAACTTTTGATGGTTATGAGGTCTGATTATGATATTGCATTAGTTTTAGGCTTGTTTTGATAGGAATTGAAGGTGTCAACCATTTATTTTGAGTCTGATGTTAATTTGGAGGTTTTTGATCAGTTTTTGCAGATTTTTAGACAAAATTTCATGATTTTTTGCCTGTTTTTTCGTTTTACTGCCTTAAGTCGGATTTGATTAGAGGCTTGTTGCTTATGGAGTACTCAGATACCAATTGACTAAAGCTTTCTTTCTATAAATCATTTTTTAACATAACTTGACAGAAAATTTGAGAAATTTTAAACCATTTTTCATATTTTTTTGCAGGTTTCTTTTTTTAATCTTAGACAATTTTCTTAGCCTATCATGACTTGCCCATTGTTTTGCGAGCTGATCAGTGCTCTAATTACGAAAGAATTTTGTTTCCTTGCACTATTAAAAAAACTCCAACTGAAAAATCTTAAATTTTTCTAGTTTTTTTGTTCAATCTATTTTTGAATGCCGTTTCTGTTCTTCCTTAAATCTTTTATGGCATTTGTGGAGGGTCACGGTTCACAATTGTTATCTAATTGATTAGTCTTAATTATGAGCAATTTTCTCCTTCGAGTCATTTCCAGAATTCTTCCAGCTATGTCTTTTTAATCAATTTTATTGTAGTGATTTTTGAAGCGGGAAACGAAACGTGTGAAAAAATTTGGAGTGATTTTGGGGCTGAACAAAAGTTAAGGGCGGCGCAAAAATTGAGTGGGCTTTGTTCATACCGCTGTTTTTGAGAGAGCGAGAAATTGATGTATGAAAAAATTTTCTCTAAGCGAGCGAAATTAATTTCTTAACGTGCGGCCTTTCAAAAGCAGTTTTTTTTGCAATTTTTGATGGTTATGAGGTCTGATTATGATATTGTTTTAGTTTCAGGCTTGTTTTGCCAGGAATTGAAGGTGTCAACCAGTTAATTTGAATTTTATCGTAATTTGGAGGTTTTTGATCATTTTTTGCTGACTTTTAGACATAATTTTATGATTTTTTGCCTGTTTTTTCGTTTTACTGCTTTAAGTCGGATTTGATTAGAAGCCTGTTTCATAAAGAGTACTCAGGTACCAATTGAATAAAGCTTTTTTGGTATAAATTATTTTTTTCTTGGAAAAATTGACAGAAAATTTGAGAAATTTTAAACCATTTTTCATATTTTTTTGCAGGTTTCTTTTTTTAATCTTAGACAATTTTCTTAGCCTATCATGACTTGCCCATTGTTTTGCGAGCTGATCATTGCTCTAATTACGAAGGAATTTTGTTTCCTTGCACTATTAAAAAAACTCCAACTAAAAAATCTTAAATTTTTCTAGTTTTTTTGTTCAATCTATTTTTGAATGCCGTTTCTGTTCTTCCTTAAATCTTTTATGGCATTTGTGGAGGGTCACGGTTCACAATTGTTATCTAATTGATTAGTCTTAATTATGGGCAATTTTCTCCTTCGAGTCATTTCCAGAATTCTTCCAGCTATGTTTCTTTAATCAATTTTATTGTAGTGATTTTTGAAGCGGGAAATGAAACGTGTGAAAAAATTTGGAGTGATTTTGGGGCTGAACAAAAGTTAAGGGCGGCGCAAAAATTGAGTGGGCTTTGTTCATACCGCTGTTTTTGAGAGAGCGAGAAATTGATGTATGAAAAACTTTTCTCTAAGCGAGCGAAACTTATTTCTTAACGTGCGGCCTTTTAAAAGCAGCTTTTTTGCAATTTTTGATGGTTATGAGGTCTGATTATGATATTGTTTTAGTTTCAGGCTTGTTTTGCCAGGAATTGAAGGTGTCAACCAGTTAATTTGAATTTTATTGTAATTTGGAGGTTTTTGATCATTTTTTGCTGACTTTTAGACATAATTTCATGATTTTTTGCCTGTTTTTTCGTTTTACTGCTTTAAGTCGGATTTGATTAGAAGCCTGTTTCATAAAGAGTACTCAGGTACCAATTGAATAAAGCTTTTTTGGTATAAATTATTTTTTTCTTGGAAAAATTGACAGAAAATTTGAGAAATTTTAAACCATTTTTCATATTTTTTTGCAGGTTTCTTTTTTTAATCTTAGACACTTTTCTTAGCCTATTTTGACTTGCCGATTGCTTTGCGAGCTGATCGTTGCTCTAATTACGAAGGAATTTTGTTTCCTTGCACTATTAAAAAAAACTCAAATTAAGAAAACTTAAGTTTTTCTAGTTTTTTTGTTCAATCTGTTTTGGGATTCCGTTTCTGTTCTTACTTAAATCTTTTATGGCATTTGTGGAGGGTCAGGGTTCACAATTGTTATTTAATTGATTAGTCTTAATTATGGGCAATTTTCTCCTTCGAGTCATTTCCGGAATTCTTCCGGCTATGTTTTTTTAATCAGTTTTATTGTAGTGATTTTTGAAGCGGGAAATGCAACGTGTGAAAAAATTTAGAGTGATTTTGGGGCTGAACAAAAGTTAAGGGCGGAGCAAAAATTGAGTGGGCATTGTTCATACCGCTGTTTTTGAGAGAGCGAGAAATTGATGTATGAAAAAATTTTCTCTAGGCGAGCGAAACTTATTTGTTCACGTGCGGTTTTCTAAACGCCGTTTTTTGCAACTTTTCATGGTTATGAGGTCTGATTATGATATTGTATTAGTTTCAGGCTTGTTTTGACAGGAATTGAAGGTGCCAACCAGTTAATTTGAATTTGATGCTAATTTGGAGGTTTTTGATCAGTTTTTGCAGACTTTTAGACATAATTTCATGATTTTTTGCCTGTTTTTTCGTTTTACTGCTTTAAGTTGGATTTGATTAGAAGTTTGTTAATTATGGAGTACTCAGATACCAATTGACTAAAGCTTTTTTGGTATAAATCATTTTTTTTAAGAAAAATTGACAGAAAATTTGAGAAATTTTAAACCATTTTTCATATTTTTGCAGTTTTCTTTTTTTAATCTTAGACAATTTTCTTAGCCTATTATGACTTGCCGATTGTTTTGCGAGCTGATCGTTGCTCTAATTACGAAGGAATTTTGTTTCCTTGCACTATTAAAAAAAACACAAATTAAGAAAACTTAAGTTTTTTCTGGTTTTTTTGTTCAATCTGTTTTGGAATTCCGTTTCTGTTCTTACTTTATTGTTTTATGGCTTATTTGGAGGTTCAGGGTTCACAATTGTAGATCGAATTGTTTAGTCTTAATTATGGGCAATTTTCTTCTTCGAGTTGTTTCCAGAATTCTTCCGGCTATGTTTTTTCAATCAATTTTATTGTAGTGATTTTTGAAGCGGGAAATGAAACGTGTGAAAAAATTTGGAGTGAGTGATTTTGGGGCTGAACAAAAGTTAAGGGCGGAGCAAAAATTGAGTGGGCTTTGTTCATACCGCTGTATTTGAGGGAGCGAGAAATTGATCTATGAAAAAATTTTCTCTAAGCGAGCGAAACTTTTTTCTTAACGTGCGGCCTTTTAAAAGCAGTTTTTTTGCAACTTTTGATGGTTATGAGGTCTGATTATGATATTGTTTTAGTTTCAGGCTTGTTTTGACAGGAATTGAAGGTGTCAACCAGTTAATTTGAATTTGATGCTAATTTGGAGGTTTTTGATCAGTTTTTGCTGACTTTTAGACATAATTTCATAATTTTGTGCCTGTTTTTTCGTTTTACTGCTTTAGGTCGGATTTGATTAGAAGCCTGTTTCATAAGGAGTACTCAGGTACCAAATTGAATAATGCTTTCCTGGTATAAATGATTTTTTTCTTGGAAAAATTGACAGAAAATTTGAGAAATTTTAAACCATTTTTCATATTTTTTTGCAGGTTTCTTTTTTTAATCTTAGACAATTTTCTTAGCCTTTTATGACTTGCCCATTGTTTTGCGAGCTTTTCATTGCTCTAATTGCGAAGGAATATTGTTTCCTTGCACTATTAAAAAAAACTCAAATTAAAAAAAAACTTAAGTTTTTCTAGTTTTTTTGTTCAATCTGTTTTGGAATTCCGTTTCTGTTCTTACTTTATTGTTTTATGGCTTATTTGGAGGTTTAGGGTTCACAATTGTAGATCAAATTGTTTAGTCTTAATTATGGGCAATTTTCTTCTTCGAGTCATTTCCAGAATTCTACCGGCTATGTTTTTTAATCAATTTTATTGTAGTGATTTTTGAAGCGGGAAATGAAACGTGTGAAAAAATTTGGAGTGATTTTGGGGCTGAACAAAAGTTAAGGGCGGAGCAAAAATTGAGTGGGCATTGTTCATACCGCTGTTTTTGAGAGAGCGAGAAATTGATGTATGAAAAAATTTTCTCTAGGCGAGCGAAACTTATTTGTTCACGTGCGGCTTTCTAAACGCCGTTTTTTGCAACTTTTCATGGTTATGAGGTCTGAGTATGATATTTTTTTAGTTTCAGGCTTGTTTTGGCAGGAATTGAAGGTGTCAACCAGTTAATTTGAATTTGATGCTAATTTGGATGTTTTTGATCAGTTTTTGCTGACTTTTAGACATAATTTCATAATTTTTTGCCTGTTTTTTCGTTTTACTGCTTTAGGTCGGATTTGATTAGAGGCCTGTTTCATAAGGAGTCCTCAGGTACAAATTGAATAAAGCTTTCTTGGTATAAATGATTTTTTTCTTGGAAAAATTGACAGAAAATTTGAGAAATTGTAAACCATTTTTCATATTTTTTTGCAGGTTTCCTTTTTTAATCTTAGACACTTTTCTTAGCCTATTATGACTTGCCGATTGTTTTGCGAGCTGATCGTTGCTCTAATTACGAAGGAATTTTGTTTCCTTGCACTAATAAAAAAACTCAAATTAAGAAAACTTAAGTTTTTCTTGTTTTTTTTGTTCAATCTGTTTTGGGATTCCGTTTCTGTTCTTACTTAAATGTTTTATGGCATTTGTGGAGGGTCAGGGTTCACAATTGTTATTTAATTGATTAGTCTTAATTATGGGCAATTTTCTCCTTCGAGTCATTTCAGGAATTCTTCCGGCTATGTTTTTTTTAATCAGTTTTATTGTAGTGATTTTTGAAGCGGGAAATGCAACGTGTGAAAAAATTTGGAGTGATTTTGGGGCTGAACAAAAGTTAAGGGCGGAGCAAAAATTGAGTGGGCATTGTTCATACCGCTGTTTTTGAGAGAGCGAGTAATTGATGTATGAAAAATTTTTCTCTAGGCGAGCGAAAATTATTTGTTCACGTGCGGCTTTCTAAACGCCGTTTTTTGGAACTTTTCATGGTTATGAGGTCTGATTATGATATTGTATTAGTTTCAGACTTGTTTTGACAGGAATTGATGGTGCCAACCAGTTAATTTGAATTTGATGCTAATTTGGAGGTTTTTGATCAGTTTTTGCTGACTTTTAGACATAATTTCATGATTTTTTGCTTGTTTTTTCGTTTTACTGCTTTAAATTGGATTTGAATAGCAGTTTGTTAATTATGGAGTACTCAGATACCAATTGACTAAACCTTTTTTGGTATAAATCATTTTTTTTTAGAAAAATTGACAGAAAATTTGAGAAGTTTTAAACTTTTTTTTCATATTTTTTGCAGTTTTCTTTTTTTTAAATTTAGACAAGTTTCTTAGCCTATTAGACTTGCCCATTGTTTTGCGAGCTTTTCATTGCTCTAATTGCGAAGGAATATTGTTTCCTTGCACTATTAAAAAAAACTCAAATTAAAAAAAAACTTAAGTTTTTCTAGTTTTTTTGTTCAATCTGTTTTGGAATTCCGTTTCTGTTCTTACTTTATTGTTTTATGGCTTATTTGGAGGTTTAGGGTTCACAATTGTAGATCAAATTGTTTAGTCTTAATTATGGGCAATTTTCTTCTTCGAGTCATTTCCAGAATTCTACCGGCTATGTTTTTTAATCAATTTTATTGTAGTGATTTTTGAAGCGGGAAATGAAACGTGTGAAAAAATTTGGAGTGATTTTGGGGCTGAACAAAAGTTAAGGGCGGAGCAAAAATTGAGTGGGCATTGTTCATACCGCTGTTTTTGAGAGAGCGAGAAATTGATGTATGAAAAAATTTTCTCTAGGCGAGCGAAACTTATTTGTTCACGTGCGGCTTTCTAAACGCCGTTTTTTGCAACTTTTCATGGTTATGAGGTCTGAGTATGATATTGTTTTAGTTTCAGGCTTGTTTTGGCAGGAATTGAAGGTGTCAACCAGTTAATTTGAATTTGATGCTAATTTGGATGTTTTTGATCAGTTTTTGCTGACTTTTAGACATAATTTCATAATTTTTTGCCTGTTTTTTCGTTTTACTGCTTTAGGTCGGATTTGATTAGAGGCCTGTTTCATAAGGAGTCCTCAGGTACAAATTGAATAAAGCTTTCTTGGTATAAATGATTTTTTTCTTGGAAAAATTGACAGAAAATTTGAGAAATTGTAAAACATTTTTCATATTTTTTTGCAGGTTTCCTTTTTTAATCTTAGACAATTCTCTTAGCCTATTATGAATTGCCGATTGTTTTGCGAGCTGATCGTTGCTCTAATTACAAAGGAATTTTGTTTCCTTGCACTATTAAAAAAAACTCAAATTAAGAAAACTTAAGTTTTTCTAGTTTTTTTGTTCAATCTGTTTTGGGATTCCGTTTCTGTTCTTACTTAAATCTTTTATGGCATTTGTGGAGGGTCAGGGTTCACAATTGTTATTTAATTGATTAGTCTTAATTATGGGCAATTTTCTCCTTCGAGTCATTTCCGGAATTCTTCCGGCTATGTTTTTTTTAATCAGTTTTATTGTAGTGATTTTTGAAGCGGGAAATGCAACGTGTGAAAAAATTTGGAGTGATTTTGGGGCTGAACAAAAGTTAAGGGCGCAGCAAAAAGAGAGTGGGCTTTGTTCATATCGCTGTTTTTGAGAGAGCGAGATATTGATGTTTGAAAAAATTTTCTCTAAGCGAGCGAAAAGTTTTTGTTCACGTGCGGCTTTCTAAAAGCCGTTTTAAGCAACTTTTGATGGTT
Source organism: Convolutriloba macropyga (assembly GCF_964194025.1). NCBI lineage: Eukaryota > Metazoa > Xenacoelomorpha > Acoela > Convolutidae > Convolutriloba > Convolutriloba macropyga. The sequence goes on along the minus strand of NC_134471.1, from coordinate 80,732,615 downwards.
ATGAGGTCTGATTATGATATTGTTTTAATTTCGGGCTTGTTTTGACTGGAATTGAAGGTGCCAACCAGTTAATTTGAATTTGATGCTAATTTGGAGGTTTTTGATCAGTTTTTGCTGACTTTTAGACATAATTTCATAATTTTTTGCCTGTTTTTTTGTTTTACTGCTCTAATTCGGATTTCGATTAGAAGTTTGTTGCTTGTGGAGTTCGCAGATACCAATTCACTAAAGCTTTCGTGGTGTAAATCATTTTTTTCTTGGAAAAATTGACAGAAAATTTTAGAAATTTTAAACCATTTTTCATATTTTTTTGCAGGTTTCTTTTTTTAATCTTAGACAATTTTCTTAGCCTTTTATGACTTGCCCATTGTTTTGCGAGCTTTTCATTGCTCTAATTGCGGAGGAATATTGTTTCCTTGCACTATTAAAAAAAACTCAAATTAAAAAAAACTCAAGTTTTTCTAGTTTTTTTGTTCAATCTGTTTTGGAATTCCGTTTCTGTTCTTACTTTATTGTTTTATGACTTATTTGGAGGTTCAGGGTTCACAATTGTAGATCGAATTGTTTAGTTTTAATTATGGGCAATTTTCTTCTTCGAGTCATTTCCAGAATTCTTGCGGCTATGTTTTTTTAATCAATTTTATTGTAGTGATTTTTGAAGCGGGAAATGAAACGCGTGAAAAAATTTGGAGTGAATTTGGGGTTGAAGAAAAATTGAGGGAGGAGCGAAAAAGAGTGGGTTTTTGTTCATACCGCTGGTTTTGAGATAGCGAAAAATTGAGGTGTGAAAAAGTTTTCTCTAAGCGCGCGAAATTTTTTTCGTTCACGTGCGGTTTTAAAAACAGTTTTTTTGCAACTTTTGATGATTATGAGGTCTGATTATAATAGTGTATTAGCTGTAGGCTTTTTGATAGGAATTGAAGGTTTCAAGTAGTTAATTCTGAGTGAAATGCTAACTTGGAGGGTTTTGATCAGTTTTGCTGATTTCTAGACGAAATTTAATGATTTTTTGTTTGTTTTTTTTTGTAATAATGCTTTAAGTGGGATTTGAATAGAAGCCTGTTACAAAAAGGATGTTCAATTTAGAATTGACTAATGTTTTCTTGGTGTAAATCATTCCTTTTTCGTAAAATTGAGAGAAAAATTGAGAAACTTTAAACCATTTTTCTTATTTTTTTTGCAGTTTTAGTTTTTTTTAGTCTTAGATAAGTTTCTAAGCCTACTATGAACTGCCCATTGTTTTGTGAGCTTTCCATTGTGCTCTTTGGAACGGAATTTTACTGGGCTTTATGTTTCCCTGTTTTCTTAAAAAAACTCATTTCAAGTTTTTCTAAATTTTTTTTTCAAATTGATTTTGAATGCCGTTTCTATATTGAATGCCTTATGTTTTTTGTGGAGCTTCAGGGTTCACAATAGTGTTTCTTGTTGTGCAGCCAAAATTATGGGCAGTTTTCGCCTTCGAGTCGTTTCCGGAATTCTTTCGGCTATGTTTTTTTGTAAGATCTGTTCACACATTTTCATGATTTTTGAAGTCAAACTGGAGTAGTGATTTTGGTCACGCCGAAACAGGAAGTGGAACGAAAAATTGAGTGATTTTGCGGCGTGAATATTTTTCGCTCTAATTTGAAAGTAGAGTGAGAAAAACGGTGTTTGAACAAAAATTCGCTTTCTCGCTAGTGGTTTTTTGTTCACATGAGGCAATTTCACTTTGATTTTTACTGTTTCTTAAATTTTTTTTGGACCGGATTTTTTTCTAAATGGTTTTTTCAATCCATTCATAGTCCGTTTTAGTTCTAGTTTTTTTTTACTCAATGAAAATTCTTTGAATTGTACGTCAGGACTTGTCCTGCTATGTTTTTTTATTTGGTGCTCATACCACCCTTCTTTGTTAAAAAATGGTGGCTCATTAACGTTTTTGCGCATCCAGCCGTTAGTAATATTCAGTTTGTCAGTATTTGACAAACGCCTTCATTTAAAAGGGAGAGCTCTAAACAGTTTTTTTCTGAGAAAACAAACAACGATCAACAAAATTGTGGAGGCTAGCGTTCTAAATACATGAAATACGTGAAAAGCAACTGGTACATTAAACTTATGTAGTGAATAAGAGAGTTTTTCTCCATTAAGTAAAAAAGTTACCTTTCCCTAACTAAGGATGTCCAACTGGGTTGTTTTAGATATTTGGCCATCAATTCAAATTTAATCCACGTTAATAATTAGAACCGTTACGCGAGAAACTTCTTCTTATGACAGCGATATGGTTTTTTAAAAATCTCCCTAGAGTGGAATGTGTGCTAAAATCAGCTAGTTTTTGTATAAATACAGTCAAATTCAGATTTCCAGAAAACCGGAGGATACTTTAGAAATTTTAAAAAATTTACTTAGTTTTTAAAAATAACTTAGTTTTTACTACCATTTAGTCTGATATTATTCTCCCATTCAGTACTTAGCAGCGTATAATAATGCTGACAGGTCTGAAAGGAACCAGTTTTCAGGATCAAGTCAGAGACCTTAACCAGGTATGGGCGAGAATGACTTGGATCACAGTCATTTCGGTTCCAATCATATTGACCAAAATATGGACCAGAAAAGCGACGAAGACTTTGATCACTCGTGACCAAGTGCTTGACCAGCAGGCGGAACAAACTCAGAGCTCTGGCCGGACTCAACAGACCCAATGGCGGACCGTGTGAGATCGAACAGACGCAAATCACATGACCCAGGCTGCCTTGAAATAAATCAAGATTTATGGTCAGAGCAATTGATCTGGATTTTGGCCGGATCGAACAGACCATTATTTCCTGGACCAGACCGAACAGAATCGAGGCCAGTACTTGAACTGGACAGAACAGATCCGGGCAAAACCGATTGGAACCAAAGACAAATAGTGCTCTAGACTGAACAGACTCAGACTCTGGGCCAGAGCCAACAAACACAAAATGGCACACCCGTGAGCCAGACCGAACCGAAATTGACGTGAGGTCGAGAAGAATGAGCGCACACAGGCACCAAGGGCCAGACCTGGTCCAAACATAATGGATTCAAAGCAGGTTCCGGACCCGGTCGAACAGACTCCGATTAGCTTGGTCAGGTCGAACGGAACATGACCAGAGCTGGGGTGGGATAAGAACCAAAACTTTAGGCAGATATATTTTTCCAAAGGAAGAAAGGACAAGCATTTGCGCCATGCTGAACAGACTGAGACCGTGGGACTGACCCACCGAAGATTGCATTATTGTGAATTGTATACTGAACCATTCGAAATAGGCTACTCACCAGACCAAAAAGACTCAACTATCAATAAAAAGTTGACCCTTACCCGAACCATTGTCTTAAAACTTTAATTGAGAAGAGTAGCAACCTGTTGCATAGCTCATGTTTTCAGTCGCGGGAAGGGGAGAGGCAAAGACAAATTTAGACTTAGAGAAAATCGCGCCAAACATTTAGAAAATGCAATTTAATTGGAAAATAGGTTTAGAATCTGAAAATTGAGGGTGGAGGTTTTACACTATTCACAATTCCACAATTGTTCCTAGAATCTATCTTTAGAGAAAACTACTGGACTGGATAGTAACTTCACAAACCTAATACTCTTAACTAGACTATACCAGGCCCTCCGTTCAAGCCCTAAAGAAAGTATTTGCAGGCGCTATAGAACTGTAGTCAATTGCCAATAATAATGATGATATTAGAATAAGTTTGTAATGCCTCTCTATGATATATGATATTTTAGCTGCTAAGAAAGGTTTTACAAAATGGAATAAATTGGTGACTCTAAAATTGAGAATTATAAGTAGTATAAAATTCTGACTAGAACCTCAACAACGGGGGGGGGCTACGGACAATTACTGCAGCGTGGCAATCTAAAACGGGGTGGGACAATTTAAATTTTTTTAAAATGTAGTAAAATGTCCCGCCTATTTTTGAGGCTCCAGTCAGATTTTCTGAAGATTTTATGGTGCTATATTATTATTTCCTTCGTCTTAATTTTTCTTCGGCTGTTTGAATTAGTTCATATTGATTTGCAAACTTTGCTAATTTCCCGCCATATTGTGCGGAGCTAGACAAAGGCTCGTTACTATGGCCCACTTTTATACCGCATATCTCGCCATTTATGCGCTCTATTGTTCGTCCCTGCTAACCCTTGCAAATTTTAAGCGTGCATATATCCGATTTTAACAAAACCTAATCCAATTTTTAACCAAAAATGTTCCGAATTTTCGATTTTTTGTCCTCCCACTAGGTTTTTGCGCAAGATCTTGGAAAATTTGCGGACAGATCAAAAAATCATGATTATGGGAATTAAATAAAGGACTTCAGGGGTACCAGGGGAAACTGGCTTATAAAATTTTTTTGGCTAAAACAAACACGTATGGGGGGTTGGCAAACAGATTTTGTCGGGGTATATTTCTGTTATTAATTTGTAATCAGGGAATCATTTTACAGTTAACTTTTAGCAAAATAGCTTGATCACTTGTGAAGAGAATCATTCTCATCAATCGCAATTTCTGACCACAATTCAACCATCTTATAAATCAGTGAAATTGGCAATTTTCAAAAAGAAAATAAGTTGTGTTTTTGTTTGTTTTTCAGACATTTAACCCCCCCCACCCAGAAAACGGACTCTATGCCACGAACGATTGCACTTTTAGACTTAAAAAGAAACTATAACAACAAACCCATCAGGAAAAGTTTTGGTTTAAATACTTTAAAGATTAATTAAACTTAACGAATTTTAATAAAGTCTTATCAAAAATTTATAAACAGTTTCCTGGATTAATGAAATTTGCCAATTTCACATGTGAATTCGCCGAAAAATCTGCTGTGCAACTCTGAGGTAACTTTGAAAAGGAAAGGTCAACGTTCGAGTGGATTAAATTTGGTGAGTTTTGTTTATTGGTGTTTTCAATATATATGTATTTATGTCAGAAGGCCAACTAGAGCAGAGTTGCTTCAAAAACTTTAGGACTAAGGTTGAAACAGTGAATGTTTTTTCCGGGTTTTCAAACTATCAATATGTTAGCGCATAGCAAAACCTGATTTTAATAACAACTCTTTTAGCACGCTGGGATACAAAAAATACGCGTGTTCCTGGGGGGGGGGGGGTGGGGATAAGCTTGGGGGAGGGGGCAAAAACAGAATAGATCTGTTAAATTGCTCTCGAAGAGAAGCAATTATTGTAAACGTATGTCTTTTTCGCTTCCCCATTTTCGACTTTTTGAGTGACTTTTACGCCCATCACTTTTTGCGTTTTGGGTGATCTACAATTCTCTCTCACTCACAATTTCAAGCAGCTGAACTGAATTTAATACTTTAAATCAGAGTCCTTTTTAAGTCTCACCCCGCCCTGGCTCAAGCAGGGCGCAATTGATTAGATCTCCTACTAGTCGTTCGAGAGCAATTCTTTCTGTGTTTATTCGGTTATGTTTTTGAGTTATGTTTGTGAAAAGTTTGTTTCACATGGACGTTAATTGAAGAATCATAACAGAAGTAATGCCATTGCCTGAGAACAAAAAAGTAAGCAATAAGGTTATCCATTCCACTGAAGTGTTTAGCAGAAATTTGTTTTGAATGATAACGTACGACCTATAGATATACAATGAAAAACTACTGTATACAAAGCATTGAACAGAGAAACCTGTCTAAAAACACTGTGTAACAAAAAAAAGTTTTGACAACCTATTTAGAATTTGTGCTCCGACCAATCAAAGAGTGCTTGAACAGAGGCTTTATTGATCTCAATCTGTGTCATTGTGGGAAGTGCGAAGTTCCCGAAAAGTTCCAGGTAGAGGGCAGGATTGTAATTCAATTCAACAACGGAGATCTTATCGTCTACCTTCGCAACAACTAAGTAAGAACTTTTGTTCAGGACCTGATTACGGGAAGGAACTATCTGCTCTATCCGGTTGTTTTCTGTTTGCTTTTTAACTTATTATATCAGTGAACCGGAAAAAATAAAAGGATTTTTGAAAAAAAATCTGGTCCTGCGAAATTTTAAATAGACTTTTGAATAGAAATTACAACAGAATCGGTCAGTTTATTTGACTCAAACATCGTTGAAAGGATTAGTAGATCGCATACACAACTTTTTCTGGATTCTCAAAAAAGTCTAACGACAAAAATTACAAAGTAAAAAAAACAATTATGCCGAGCCCGCGAAATTTTTTTCTGGTTTATACGTTTCATTAAACTATGTACAAATCTTTTTTTCGATGTGTCTTGTTTGTACTGAATTGTAACCTTTCTATTTAACTTACACTAATCTCTATGTAAACTTCTGAAATGAGCTGAGAAAAGGTCAAAGTAGAAGGTCTGAAATGAGCTGAGAAAAAGTCAAGACACCTATTGGGTAATCTGTTGGCAGTTTGTTTCAAGTCGAAATCAAAAATCCAAAATTCCGATGAAAGACTGTGAACTCTGGAGGTTGAGCTCGCCTTAGAAGTTCTTGTCGCGAACTTTTGAGATCGGTTTTGCAATATATCGATGTGGAGATCAAGCAGCTTCTAGCAATCGAGCTAGTGGTTCGCGGCGCACGTTGAGGGAGTTTTATTTTGGGGTGGAAGATTTTTGATTTTGACTTGAAATAACTGTTACTGAATTCTTGAGAGGAACTTTTCACTGAGAGAGTTTTCACTAGCTATAGGTCCGAAAAACAATTTGTGGAATACAAGAAGAGGAGTGAGCGGGCGTTCAGCACTTCAACAAAAACTCTAAAAATTTGATCTCAATTGGTGCTTACTTTTGTATAGTTCTGTTCGCGGGATTTATAAGGGTAAAAAAACTTAGTTAGTCTGTGAATATGCATACACAAATCACTGGGTTTAATCTTCATCCGTTGATGAATCGTCTATAATGCGAGCTCTTGGTTTTTTCGCCGCTCCTTTTTTTGCGTTCTGCTTTCTCTTTTTGCTCTCCGGTGCTGACAAAGTGACTTGATTCTGACTTGAAATACTTGCATTATCGGATTAAATTGCTTGGTCCAAAATAAAACCATCGCAAGCTGGGTCTGTAGAGGACCCACAGTCCGATAACTCTAACATTTTGTCAAAATCTACCAAGCTTTCTTCTAATTCATCTTCACTGTAATCACGTTGATAAAAACCTGGTTCTGGGGAGTTGAAACTTGAGTTGAGAATGGTGCTTTTTTGTGGAATGGTTGTTGTTGGTTGTTGTTTTGGCTTCTTGTTTTTCTGCTGTTGGTTGTGTTTGCGCCTTTGCTGTGCATACTGCGTGCTACCATGTGCCTGCTGCGTGCTATCTGGTGCCTGCTGCGAGCTATACTGCACCTGCTGCGAGCTATCCTGCGCCTGCTGCGAGCTATCCTGCACCTGCTGTGAGCTATCCTGCGCCTGCTGCGAGCTATCCTGCACCTGCTGCGAGTTATCCCGCACCTGCTGCGAGCTATCCTGCGCCTGCTGCATGCTTTCCTGCTCGTTTTGGCTTGCATCAAGCGAACCCCACTCCGGCTCATCTAGTATTGTTTCGTAAAACATGTCCTCTCTCAATGAGTTGTGTCCATAAGGCAGCGTTGATACTTGGTCACTTAAAATGAATCTTTTATCATCATAGCCCGACAAGGATTTCTTGTTGACAACTATTGTGTGAAGCCTGTGGTTGCTTGAGGCTATTCGGGTGTTGAGAAGACGCAGCACCTCGCCGTCCAAAAGAGTTTGCTTGTATAATTCATGGGTCATGTTGCGCCGTGCATCTTTTGTGACCTCTTTTGCTCACTGTTTGGTGCAACCTGAAAAAAAAACTCGAATTATTTCAAATTCATCCCGTTTTTTCCACACCCCAAAAAATTTTGTTTGCTAGAATGTTTCGTATATTCCTGCTGTTTTGATTACTTGTTGGAGTCAAATATGACTTCCAGAAAGAACTATTTGAGAGACTTTATTATTTAAATAAATAAAGACTGAAAATACTCTTCCCTGATTGGATAAAAAGGGAATAATATTTTTTCCTTTCTTTCCTTTAGAGGTTTACCCATTTACCCCTCTTCTCAGAAGAGAAAGTTATTTAGTCAGTACCACTTCACCACGTGATATAATAATAAAGTATATTTCTCTCTCTCTCTACTCCGCTCTTGTTTTGTATTGAGATATACGTTAGACTTTAGCATTGGGGCCCGTGCACTGTCTACTGAAGCTCAGATAGAAGAGTAACAGACTAAAGATATAGAACTTTAGTTAGTCAGGTAAGCCTTAAGAGTATACCTTATTCTTGAGACAACCATAAGACAGTTCCAGAAGTATCCTAATAAAGGTAAGCTCAGAACACGTCTTATCTGGTGCGACCAGTGCTGAACTAAATTGGGTAAACAAACAGAAAAAACATCGAAAAAATAACAAAAGTTTTGTTGGTAAACATAACAAATAAAAGGAACATTAAAATGGCTTACAACTACAATGAACAAACATATACTAGCAATTTCTTAATACCATTTACAATTGCTAACGATTGTCCACAAGAAAATCGTGAAATTATCTACTGAATAATAATAAATTTGAAAAACAATCTCTTTAAAGAAACAAAACATATACAACAGATTAACATACATAGAAACCATTTAGTACATTATCTACCAGTAATACTACTGGATAGAGATCAACATAACAAACATTACGCATTCACACTAACAGATGAAAACGGAGATAAAAAGATATTTTTTAATTTCCAAAATGAAACATCACTATCGGATATGTTTAAAATATTCTTGAAAAGACATGAGGAATCACAAGATAAAAGAAAAAAATTGACAGCTATAACATCCACTACGTACGAAACACTAAGGAATACAGCCGAATACCTGAACGAATATCGTCAACAAATACAGTCAGTGAACGATAAATTAAGATTCGACATAAAAAACTATAACAATTGGCTAACAAAAATAATTGAATTAAAACCAGATTTTAAAACAACAACATTAGATATAATAAAAATCGTATCTGAATTTACATTCCTATTTTGGTTAGATAACTTCGAACACATTAATGAAAAACGAGTCAAATTCGGAGAAACATTTCCAGAGGAAATTAGTCATATGTGACGAACTACAAAACATTTGGAATAGTGAACATTATTCAGAACATTTTGAAAGCACATTAAAAATATGCTCCGATAGCATAAACTTCATCGAAGGATTACACGGTCATGTAAAAATCACGGATCAAAGTCAAATAGGATCTTCTTCATTTAACTTATCAAGAAGTCAAAAATCGACATCAACACCTAAAGACATTCAAAAAAATAATAACTTACAAACAAAACAAAAATCAACACTAAAACCTGATAAACAATTAACATCGATTTTATTCGGAAATCAACAAAATATAGACGAAGACATAGATATCTCAGCTTCCGAAGAAAGGGAGATCAGATTTGAAACTAAATTACCACCATCAGTGAACCAAAACGCTCGACGGAAATATCCAATGAGAGATAATAGAAACAATACCTATATTAGTTCTCTAAATGACAACCAAGAGTATCACGAACAATATTGGAGACAACAAACAAATAATTACATAGAACTAAAAAATGAAATAACAGCTACAGTAACAGATCACACAAATAAACTAATAGATGATCTGGAAATGAAATATCAACAGATGAATAAAAGAATGGAAAAAAGACAAGAAGAAGCACTAGAAATGGTATTCAACAGACTAGATAAAACTCTGGATAACATAAATAGACAAACAAACTTCAGAACAGAAAATGAACAATTATTTAATAACAGAAATATAGACAATATTGCGAACGAAAATATACAAATTAATAATAGACAATACAATCGAGAACAAGAAAATCGGAATAGAAGAACCAATTCTATCACAACAGAAGAAAGAGAAACAACCGCAGTAGAAACTCCTCTACCCTTTTATAAACAATTGACATCAATGAGTATAAACGAAGAACCTCAAATAGAACAAAGCATCAGCAGTGGTTCAGTACCAACAACAATAAGACCTTTCGATGGTACAGACCCAGCATATACTGCTGAAGAATACTTAAACAGTATAGTTGCAGCTATGATATTTAGCAGCGGAATAGAACCAGTAAACAAACCTGGACATCATGGATGGAAAGTAAAAAGAGCAGCTTTAATACTACATACCCTACAAGGACCCGCACAAAAATGGTATTCAACACTTCCAAGTGAAACAAAATTAGATTGGGAAACCTTTTGCAAAGAATTTTCAGATATGTTTGATTCTGAAAAGTCAAAACGACAAGCAAAAATAATATTACAACAACTACAAAAGCATACAAACGAATCACTAAGATCATTAGCTTTGAGAATAGAAACTCTAGTAAAAACAGCATATTCATTGTACACAGAAGATTACAGAAATAGCGTAATGAACCAAACATTTATTAGATGTTTAGATAACGAACTAAAAACAGCAGCATTAAAAAAGCATGCAAATCATAAACAAACGCCAAGAGAACCGGAAATGCCATTCAAAGCATTGGTAGAAAAAATAGACCAGATGGATCTAACAAAAACTATAAAAAATAATCACAAACGACTATATGAACTAATCAGAGTACAAATAATATCAATGACGATCTAAAACAAATGAATATAGCCTGTAACAATATCAACGAACTTAACCAAAACGATCTAGAACAATTTAAAGGAACAATATGTAACGTCCTTAACGGAATTAATAATACATATGACAAAAAGAACTTTAAAGGTAGACCAAAATTTGCATTGTTTTGTAGCTATTGCAGCTCACACGGACATACTAAAAGTAGATGCTTCAAAAGACCACGCCGAGAAAGCATAGCACGACCAAAAGAAAGATCATTCTATGGTCACATGAGAAATAATCAAAATTTACCAAACAGAAAAATTGATTCAAATAACATTAACGGAAGACAGTTACCACCAACATCACCGATATATAACAATTCACGAAGTCGAACCCCATACAGATCACAATCACGAAACAATTATAATAACAACGTAAATCCTAGAGATAATAGGAATTATCAAGGATATCGAAAATCACATAATTACAATAACAGAAGTACAAGTCATAATAGAAACAATTACAGTAGAAGCAGAGGAAACAGCTACAATAGAAATAACAATCATAACAGATACAATAGTAGATCAAGCTCAAGATATACAGATAGAAACAACTCAAGACAACAATCACCCTATAACAGGAATAATAATTACAATAACAATAACAGACAAAGATATAACAGCAGAGATTCAAACAGAAACGACAGATTTAGACAACGTTCGAGTAGTAACAGTAGAAATTACTCAAACAACAATAACAGAGACGACAGAAGAAATTCATCGCAAAGAGAACAAAATCAAAGGAATTACTCTACAGAACGACGAAATGAAGGAAATAAATATAACAATAATAATAACAAAAACAGAATAAATAACATTAAGTCAGAAAAACAAAACGATGACCCACCAGGAATTGACGAATACGAGTACATATCAGAGTCATCAGACGAAGATCAAGAGATATTAGATAAATTCTATAACGCAAACGAAGATACATGCAATACAATAATAAAAACATTAGAAAGTAATCCAACATGGATACTACCGATGTATCAATGTAATAAATTTGAACAAGATTTCACTAAACAAAAACCAATTTTAGAAATTGATTTTCTACTTGATTCAGGAGCAACATTAAATTTACTCAATGAAGATACTTGGAATGAGATAAAATATAATAACCCAGAAATACAATTGGAAAAAGCAAACAAAACATTAACGGCAGCGAACAATACCACAATAGAAACATACGGAACAGTCAAATTACCTCTCACACCAGATAGAATCTCGAATAACAGAAATAAACCTCAAAACAATTTTTACATTCATTTTTATGTAACTCAATGCAATCATAACATCCTAGGCACCCCTTTCTTTAAAGAATATATCGAAACGATAAATGTAAACACAAATAGACTAATCTTACATACAAATACAATCCTAGATAACGATATTATATTCTATATGAATAGTACAAAAGGTTACCCGTATTACTCTCGATTATACCCAATATTTAACAGAGAAACAATTTATATCGAACAGAACCAAAATAAAAGCATAACATTTCCAATACCTATATTTAACAAATGAAAAAATCAAACGAAAAAACAATTCATAAATCACATTTCTATTTTGAACCGATAAAAAAATATCACAATATCTCTTTTACAGATATAAAAGACTTCACAGCAGATGAAGAGTACTTCATAGACATTCTACTAGTTAACAAAAATAGACATAGAATAACCATAAATACAGGGTTAATTGGTTTCATGAATAGAAATATTACATTTAAAAAACAAGATAACGAAATATATCAAACAAATTCAATTGACTTATTCACAGCATTGTATCACCTAACATACGAAAGTGAATACGATATTAATGAAATACTAAACATACAAGAAAACGAAACAATCGAACAAGTAGCAACATTTGAAAGAAAACCTTAAATGCAAATTTAATATTAACAAATACTCAGAACAAGAAAAAGAATTTATACAAATGTTTGGTTTTCAAAATTCACTCTTAACACAAGAAGATTTCGAAAAAGTAGTAACAATCATATTACAATACAAACAAGTATATGCAACAACAAAATTTGACGTCGGAAAAACAAAAGTAAAATTGAACCTACCGATGAAAAAAGATGCAATTTTCAAAAAACAACGAATAAGCAAAGTACCGATACACCTTCGAGAAAGAATACAAAAACTATTAGACATATTAAAAAAATACGACATCATTGCACCCGTTAGCAAAGAACAACTATCAACAGGGAACACATTTACAAATCCAGTAATATTACTGCGAAAAGGCGAATCTCTAAAAATCGTGCTAGATGCAAGATACTTGAACAGCATGATAGATGAATCCAAATGTAACTGGCCAATCGAACCAGTTGATGTAGCCCTAACAAGGATTAATGGAACAATATTCACAACAGCAGATCTAAATAGCGCATATAACCAAATACCACTAGACGAAGAATCAATGCGATATACACATTTTACAATCGGAAATGAACAATAATGTTTTAAACGCTTATTCTACGGAATATCAATTGGACCAGCAGCATTTGCATCAATACTGACACATCTTCTATATCCTTTATTTAGAAAAGGAACAGTCATTACATACGTAGATGACATATTTATCCAAACAAATTCATATGAACATATGTTCGAAACACTGATAGAATATCACAGAATATTAGTTAAAGAGAACCTCAAAGCAGCACCCGACAAAACATATTTCATGTTAAAGAAAGTAAAATTCTTAGGACATATAATCGAAGATAAAAAAGGGAAACCACTTACATCACGGATTGATGGATTCCAAAAACTGGAACCACCAACGTGTATGAAAGCTTTACAACGATACTTGGGAACAATAAATTTCCTAGCGAAATACGTATATGGTATGCAACCAATACTACAACCATTATATAATCTCTTACACAAAGAGAACGACTTTAAATGGACAAAAGAACATCAAACAATTTTTGAACAAATGAAAAGAACAATAACACATAAACTTGAATTAACAATGCCAGATACTAAAAAACCATTTTACATCATAACAGATGCGTCCAACACAGGCATTGGAGCAGCATTATTACAACAGCATCCAAATGAAAAGAAGATGAGATTAATATCAGCAAACTCTGGACTTTTTACACCAATTGAAATGCGACTATCTACATTAATTAGAGAATGCTCAGCGATCATATTTGCCCTAACTGAATATGAATTCCTACAAACAGGTTCAAATCATCCAATTATTCTTTTTACAGACCACAAACCAATAATCTATCTATTTACGCAAAAGAATAAACCGAATCACAGAGTTTACAGATTTCAACTTATACTAATGAAATTTCCAAATTTACACTTTTTTTGGACAGAAGGGAAAAACCTAGCCCTACCCGATCTTCTTAGTAGAACAATAGATGAAGAACATTTTACTAAAACAAAAGACATTACAGTAGAAATACCGGAAAACATAATTTTTTTTGCAAAAACACCATTTGCAAATAACCTAGAATGCAAATACAGCATATGTAACAACACAGATGAAGACAATAAAGAAAAAACACACTATCCAAATTTAGCTAACATACATAATAACTATTTCAAAATTAACATTGATAAAAACGAATATCATCCAATTTCATATGAGAAGTATAACACAGAGACAAAAACAAATTTAATACCGAAATACAAACCAAAAACAAAAAATTGGCAATCACCAATTGTAGAAAAAGACGATTTGATTATTGAGAAAAACCAAAAGGGACCATACACTGTTCACCATGACGATGACTACCTTAGACTAATTAGCAATGTTAAACAAGAAAATAATTACGAAAACGCAAAAATCACAGACGTTTTCTATGATGAAAAAACGAAAATCACAGAAGATCTTATTAGAGAAACACAAATCATAGACCCAGTACTTCACAGAGTAAAAATGTGGAAAAAACATAACAATAAACCACATTCAGTAACAATGGACATACTTGGAAACAAAGGACTCTTTGCATATTATAGAAAGTTTAAATCAATAGTAATTGACGAAAAAACTGGAATAATCAAAATTATTATTAGAATTCACAAAAGCACAATCCAAAGAATATGCTTACCCTTAACATTACTACTATGTGTTTTCTACGAAAACCATTGCACAGACACAGTTGGCCATACAGGACTTGGAAAATTAACATCTAGATCAGAATACATTAACACAGAATTAACACATTTATGTAATTACTTTGAAATCAAGTTTAAACCAAGTACAACATATGCACCTTGGACAAACGGATTAGTAGAAGGGACAAACAGAATGATCGGACAATTTATCAGAACATTATTGGACGAGAAATATCACAATTGGTCAAGGAAAGCAAAGTTCTTTCCATATGCATACAATACTCAATACCAAACACGACTAGGTATGTCACCATACGAAGTAGTTTTCAAACAAAAGCCAAGAAAACCAACAACAATAAAACTTGGAACAACAACAGACGAAATGGGAAATTGCAACCCAACAGAAAAAAGTGCATGTAACGCACAACCAGCACATACTCATATGGAAAAACAATTCAGCCATCCAAAGATAGCAAAGTTGCAAAAAGGAACATTTGCTAAATGGTTCCTTGATAAAGAAAAACACTACAATGATACATATCGTACAATTACAAAAATACTTCAAAACCGCAAAAAGTTAACAGATGAAATGAATCTACGATTTCGCACAGCAAAACCACTTGAGAAAAAAACTTTTGTAACAAATCATCAACAAATTGACGGCGTATCTAATAAATTACTACCACTAAAAACAGGACCATATCTTATCATAGATAAACCTACAGAAACAACATACATATTGAAAAAGAACAATAAAGAATATATAACAATGCACAGAAATCATATAGTACCGTATTATCCAAAAGAAAAACATATTAAACTAGAATTACAAAACTATTTACTAACGAACGAAATTCCAATATTAAAACAACCTACTATACAAACATCACACAAGAAACATATAACACAAGATGACATTCAACAGACTCATAGTTACAATCTTCGTAAGAAGAAAATACTATTAACACACTAACGAAAAGAACAATAATACATAACATTAATAATAATAATAATAATAATAATAATAATAATAATAATAATAATAATAATAATAATAATAATAATAATAATAATAATAATAATAATAATAATAATAATAATAATAATAATAATAATAATAATAATTATAATAATAATAATAATAATAATCAATTTAACACTAAAAACTAATAACCCGTGCTAAATAAATAACCCATATTAATACAACGCTATTCAGTGTATTTGTAACAGCCAACATTAACGAATTCACCGTACCGTAAAATAACCTACTATGGATTGGAGACTTAACTTTTATAATCTCACTCTAATACTATCACTAACACATATCATATTACACTCATACTCGGAAATCTCTAACATTATAAAATATTCATTTCATTTGACCGACTATAACAAAAGTCATTTCATGATAGTCCGTGCATACAGCTATCATTAGTAAAACTACTAAACAGATCCCGTAACCGTTTAGTGCTCTAATACTACCTCAAATAATCAATTTTCATATAATCAATTTTCATAAATCATCCCCATAGAGTATTCGAAATATCATCTATGAACCTCGAAAAGTCTGTCACATTACAACAGTAAATCTATCTCTATGTACATTCCTATGTATATTCCTATGTACATTCACTATTTTTACGGGCACACATACCTAACCCGAACCTTGTGTGCAGAACCAAACATATTAGAAAAGAAACGATAAATATATCTAAATTAATACAGAGCATACTACAAACATAAATACACATGAATGGAACTAAAAATAAATGGTACTAAAAGGTGCTGTTATTCAAACTAACCACTAACCAACTATAACACATTAGATAATACCCCGAGATATATCATCATAATTTTCATCATAATTTTCGGACAAGTTATAAATTCCGATATTAAAATTTCATAAGTATCTTTGGGAACAACCATTACCAAATATTTTAACACCTTTTAGTGGATACTTCATCTAAATCAACAATAATAAGAACACAAAGGAGATCTAACTGTCCTGTAACACTGAAAGTTTAAACATACGTTATACATACATCCTCTGATAAACCATCAGTTAGCAAACGCCCATCCAGACACACAGCCACCATTGCCATCGATAACCATTGTCATTGATCACCATTGTCATCGACCCTTGTCATCGATAAAAAACAAATAACAAAGATTCAAACAACAAATAACAAATAAAACATATCCATACAGGATATTCTAACACAAATAGGTTCTGATCGTAGCCCTTGAAACCTCAACTATGATTGTCACAAAAGGTAAATTCTCATATAAACAAAAATTCAAAAACACAAAATTCAAAACACAAACGGTATATTTTATTTGATGTTCAAAAGCTTAAAACTGGAATAGAGGTTTCGAGATAATTGATATTAACAATAAACAATAATCAAAAAACAAATATTCAAATAACAAGTAATCAAAGAACAAATAGACAAATCCATTCCTCACGGAATGGAATAGATATTTTGAAGATGTCGACTTTCACGAACATTAATAAATATACAAAAAAGGAACGATTAAAAACAACAAACAACAACGGTAGGAAAGAGTAAAAAATAACAACAAATAATTAATAACAGGATAAATGGTAAATACTAGTAATAAAAACGGAAGCTAAAAATAATGAGTACGAACTAATAAAAAGAAACACATTTAAAAATAGATTAACGTATCGAATAGTCGAATATGTTCACCTGAACAAAAGAATAACTTCTGTTCAAAATGTAATCCAATGTAATATGATGAGAATAACAGAATGTACTGTAATAACAATCTCTGTAATAACAGAATGTACTGTACTGAATGTACTGTAATAACAATCTGTAATAACAATCTCTGTAATAACAATCCCCGTAATAACACGCAGTAACAGCCCATCCAGTAACCTCCAACATCAGGATCTAAAATACACATTAACCGTCATACACGTTATCTTTGAATACATATATTCACATAGATGGATAATACATCCATTCACATTCTTAACATACACGTCCTACATCCATAATTACACATTCGGCTATCCGACATTCGGCCAAATAGAACTTGAACTAAAATATAGACATTCGGCTAAATAGACCTTCGACACTATGCACAGTCAATCCGCAGTGCACATTTTTGCACAGAGCAGAACAATATACGTCATACCAATTACGGACGTCATACATCTCATTATTGAAAAGCGGACGTTATTGAAAAAAGCGGATGTTAACAACTAACGTCATACAACAAATATCATACACATCATTAGTCCTCCTAATTAGAGATAACTCAAACTATAACTCATTAGTGATAATCACTAAAACCCAACAAAGACATCATAAATAACAGACATCATTAACGGAAGAAAACTCACAAATTGACAACATCCATAAGAAGATGACAGGGATGTTAAACAATTCACTGAGACACACTGTCTCTTTGCAAACGCAATTAGTAACAAAAAGTAAAATGTCAGACCAATTAACATTTACCAACACCATAAACAGATGGTGATTAACAAGATTGGACTTACCAAGACCATTAGTAGTTGAAAGAACATTTCAATTACGTCAATGCTTCTTAAACAAAGCATTTTGTACCATTGGTACCAACTACCAATTTATAATGCAAAGTTGCAAAATTGCAGAAAAATTGCAACAACGTATCCAATTACCAATAATACCATTTCAGTAATTAGACATTCTTGCACCAAATCCCTTGGTACAAACTGACGCCACGAACCATACCAATGATCAAAGAAACTACTTCAAAACAAAAGGCAACGACAAAGTCGGCACCAACATCAGACTAATTACCATAACATACCATGATGGAAAATGCCAACTACCATCAAATATAATAAACTTCATACCAAAACACCAATTACAAAGAATAAACAACATCTTGAGAACAAAAAAGATCTGGAAAATTTCAGAAGTAAATCCAATTCAAGAAATCGGAAACTAACATTCTAATTAGACCTAGTAATTATTAAAATTGACAACTTAACAACCCAAATATAAAAAACGGAAGATTTGTAAATGTCAGAAACATTGTAGAGAACCAGAAACGAGAAAGTAAAAATCACAATTCTGATTTTGCCTCGTACAATCCACAACTGCAAAACTGACTTGAAAAATTTGAAAAATTTGTGAAAAATTTCAGCTAAGCTGAAAAACCGAAATTGTATACTCAAAACTCAAAAATTTTTCTCAACATTCAAAAAATTTCTATATCACATTTTCAATCATTCAAAAATTTTCTATCTCAACAGAATTCTTTCCTTGTTTCTATAATAACACACTAGAAAAAGAAGATACAAGTTTATCAACAACCTTCAGAATACAAGTTTATCAACAACACTCAATTGCACGACAACACAACTTAACAGGTAAACTGAATTACTTTAATTTCATTTCAGAACGGTTAATTTACCACTATACATATCACTGTGATGAAAAACCACCAATGTTAGCAGCATCAGAGTTTATGCACTCTTTAAACAGAAACCAGCTTTGATTAAAAATAAAAGTACAAAGAGACAACTTTACTCAGCTTAAATTTCCTTTAAATAGTCATATACATTTTGATAACGACAGTATCACAACAACTGATTGTAAAATTTCAACTAAAGATTATTTATTCATAATTGAAGGAATAACAGAAACCGGACAAGAAGTAAAACTCTTTTGGGGAGAAAAACATTTCGAATTGTTAAGAGACATAACGCCCTGTAACGAAACTATTACAGAATTCCAAACATTAGAACAAATACACACGGATACATGTGTTGATATCAACAAACTAAACACAGTTTTCATAGTAGTCTGTAAAAAATACGCTATTGAACTTGTAGACGATAAACTGAAAGCCTAACAAATAATATGATACCAATTATCGTTATTGTAGTGTACCAGTGAATTTAAATTTCATACAATTAGTGCGACACCGTTAAGTGTCAGTTACACAAGAAAATAACTGTCATTTTCCAGTGCAGCATTAAAAAACCTTTTCCAAATATCAACACTCGTTTATAAGTTTCAACAATTGATTTCTCAGAAACCTTAGTAACCCTCTATTTAATATTAAATAAAATAATATTATTTCTTACTATATTCTTAGTACCTTGCATAGTCGTAATATCCACGTATCTAGCGATTGTAACAATACATGAAGTAATCAGAAATCGCAGAGCAGTATATGCAAGCCCACCAGTACAATAATTCAATGCACGAAATACATCCTGATATATACCATATATGTAAAACAAACATAGATATTGTAGAACTGGAAATATTTAAATTTATTAAAATTGCAATAGTTATATATTTCCTAGTACGCATGTGCTTAAGTTTAATAGAAACCTTTGTATATCCAAAAAAATTGATGCAAACCCAGATATAGAAGAATCTATATATCACACATTACACTCACAAAAATTCTATCTACAAATTGGATTTCCTGCAGTATCACCATTTTACGGAAACGTTGTAATATACCAGTTAAACTTAAGAATACAACATAACGAAATTTGGATATCGAATATAGGAGCACGAACACACCAATCACAACAAGAACTAATACCAGTACTGATATTAACACCACCATATATGCAAGTCCCACCACACGGACCTGGTTCCGGAGCTTAAATAGTTAAAAATCAGCAAAAATTGCGTCATCAAATAATAATAGTAACCGTAACAATACTCAAGAACAACCACATCATAACGAAGTAACAGACCTAACAAATATACCCACATCGCCTGAGATAGACGATACAGACCCTAGAAACGAAAACCCGTATACAGTACGGCGTGAGAGAACAGAAACTAGACACCTATTAAGAGGCAGACGTAGAGCATCACTCTCATTTCCCACACAAGATTCTACATTAGTCTCATACGACTCTACTGATATAGAATCAAATATAATAAGACCTATAGAAGCCGGACAATCAGAACCACCAAGTCGAACCGGAACACCAACCGGAACACCAACCCGAACACCAACATTACATAATTTTAATATCAGTTCACCTAGCGATCATTCAAGTGTTTATACTATCCCAACACCTACATCATCTGAATTAAGAGCAAATCCATTTCTACCACCAACATTTCAACAAAGACAAGACTTCAATTTCGTACACGATAATTTTCGTGTACAACCAATACACTCACCACATAGTTCAATTTGGTCAGCAACTTCACCCCAAAATACAATAAGTACGAACACTACACCAAAAAGATCACAACAATCTTCATCCTCAAACACCTCTATCAGCGTACCACGAGTAGAAATAACAAACTCTTTACAACCACCACGAAATACAATACTCTCACCAGCGTCATTTATACCAGAATTAAGACTAGCATCAAGTCACCCCGGTAGAACTCGAGCAACACCAGTACTAAATCCAACCCCCTACTTTAAGTAGAACTAATGATCATACATATCTTTTCCCATTAGATCATAAGACCTGGAATCCACCTCCACCATTATACGGACCAACTAAGATTGGAGATACCCTCACAAATTGGTCAAGAAATAGACTTACAAATACCTTAAATCTCACACATCGCCAACGAAATTCAGCACTTGAAGTTCTATTAACACCATCTCTAGAACTAAAATTTAATACAACAATTAAATACGATACGATATTCAATCATCCATTTCATGCAACGACACCTTCTATAGTAACAACAACAACACCAGCACCGTTTATTTGTATTGACGTTGTTTATAAGTTTGATAGATACACTAAACAAACTTTAGGTTTTGCAACATTTTACAATCCTCATACAGGATTATCATATACATGCCGTTTCAATTAAATTCCATAATACTAATATTAGTAATAATAATAATATTTACTTATATGAAAATAGACACACAAATACAATCACAATATAGGGTACAAAACAAACTAAAAGAACATATTATAGACCGCATCAACGAAAGAATGGAGAAACATATCAAAAACATAAAAAATAAAAACAAAATAAAAATACATACATCAAATGCAATAGAACGCGAAAACTTCAACAAACTCATGAAAAACGTATCTGACAATCAAACAGAACTAACAGCAGACCCAAATTCAATCAAAGACATTTATAACAACACAGCATTAGAGAATTTTAAAAACAGTTCAGACTATGAAGAAATGTGGAACATAGCTATTGATAAATGGACAAGAAACTGGAATTTCTATAGAGAACTCCTCACAAACAGTATTCTAGAAAAATTTCAATTAAACAAAAAAAGACAAAAACGTCAAACAAAGGAAGACTACATAGAATTAACAGGACAAAACATAAATGGCTCAGCAATCGGACCTCAAGATATTTTTATTGAACATTACGATTGCGACGCAGAGGAAATCACTAACGTAAAGTACTACGAACTAAACAAAATTAGTACATGTAAATTTAAACCACTAGATTTAGATATGACAAAAACAGAAGTTCAATTATTATCAAAAGCACAAGCAGTAGAGATTAAAGCATACGCAGTTGCAGGAACGATTAAAGAACGAGTCGAATGGTGTTCACAACACACCAACTAAATTAGAGCAAACCGACCTAGCTATTATGTATCAGACGCACAAAGAACAAAAATATTAGACCCGGACGAAGTTCGTAACGAACTCGCCAGACTTAACTTACTGAAAAACACAGAATATAAACCCACAAGATACAACATATCATTCAATTACATAGCTAACCCACCATTACAAAAGAGAATTGAAGACCTACGAGGCAGAATACAATTTCATTTAGATACTCCTATGGTACCACCATATGGCAGGATAGTGTACGATTACACAAACCCAACATGGATACCATCCGCAATAAAAAACGCACAATCAAACTGTTTAACCGGATTAAGAAAACAAAACAGAATAGACATATTAGATTGGACATTAGAAATCAGAGAAGTATCACTCATACTAAATCTTGATACGGAAGAAATCTCATACATGGGAACAAAGCTACCATGCGATCTCCACACAGGAGAGTGTCAACCGACACCTTTTACAAAAGCAACAATAGTTTGGGAACCCCAAACACATTGTCAATTATTTGAACTGATTAGATTTGATGCATTCATGGTAAAATACCAAAACCGATATTCGATAGAAACAAACGCAGAATGGACAACAGTACAAAAACCAGATATACAAGATAAGATAAAATTAAATAAAACAGCCTCAATAGCAACACGATTTGAAATATACCCAATAGTTGAACACGAATGCGGATCACTACAACCCCTACATAAAACAGAATACGATGATATTTACATAATATATGAATATGGCTTTGATATGCATACAGGACAGAAAACAACAAGAAAGAAAGATAAATTCGATGATGAAAAATTCATAAAAATAACACCTAAACAAATCATCTGAACGCACACACGCTATGAAGATGAAGATAACAACCAATTTTATCACGGTTTTATCAGTGAAAACACACACTTAAATATGAAAATGGACTTATATATGAGTAACATATACTCTAGAATCAGTTTACAAGCAATAGAATTTTATTCACAAATTTGCGAACAAACCAGAAATCTACGACAATTAACACTAACACAAGTACAGAAGAACACACCACTTCTAGGATACATCCTTACAGGAGACAGATCGATCTTTGTAAAACAAGAAGGGGTAAACGTTATGAAAATGCACAAATGTGCAAAGAAATCATCACCACTCTATGTACCACAAACACGCGAATGCTATGACAAAATACCAATTCTATACAAAAACAGAGTACAGTATGTACACCAACTAACACGCCAAACATACCTTTGGGCAAAAAAGGTACCATGTTCACACAGTAATTTTGATCAACTCATATCTATAGATACGGAAGGAGCATCTCGATACAGACTAACACCATATCCAGTCAAAGTTGAAACAATGCTAAATACTATATCACCTGAAGAAATAGTATTAGATAATATGTTTAGTAAAGCAAGTCTAATAGAAAGTGGAATCTACAGTAAAGAACAATTAGTACAAGAACGAAAAAGAGATCTATTACATGAATACATGAGAGACCGTGAAACATCATTACAAGACGCACAGTCAGCTAACGCACAATTAGGTTTATTACAAACATATAAAAATTACGAACAATCACTAAAATGGCTACGAGATTTGAATATCAATGGATATAAATTTCAGATTGATCAACCAAGCGTAAACTGGAAAGAAATTTTTGACGGCGCATGGCTCAAAGACCAAATTCTAACCATCTTCGGTTGGCCATGGTACATATTAGAGAAAATGGCTATTATTTATGCTATGAATAGTATGATATTATTCATAACAAATCTTATTGTTAACTTCTATAACGCTTTTGCTATTCACAAAGCAATCGGAAAGCAAGCAAGTATAACAAAAATACTACTAACCGGAAAATTTGGAATATTTTCACAAACACTTACACAATTAGTAGCACAAATACAAGAAGAAAATCTACATGACGACAGTGACGATAACAATTCCCATTATGGAAATTTAAATAACAAAACGAGTAAAAGTAGACCTACCTTTCGTAGACATTCAGCAGAAGTAACAACGTCAAACCATAACAACAATGAAATACCAACAGAACTCTACGTTGATACAAATTATAAACATTACAACACAACAATCCGTAGAACAGAAAACGGACTACAATTACGAACTTTAGAACCAACGAAAAAGATACAGAAACCACCATTACCAGAAAGGAAATATAAACCAGAACCATTTAAATTAGAACCATTAGAAACAATAAAAGAGAATAAACTACCATCAATATTACCACAACTAATCACACCAACCCCGGCATATCAATGTATCGGAAACAATTTATCAGCACCTATCCCTAGTGCACCAAAAGTTGAACAACATCATAGTTTATTCCACAATCATCCAAATGAAACACCTGTACCAATTCATCAACCGAAACCATATGAAATCCCAAATCCTTCATCAACAACTAACGAACAAAGGCACTTAATACCTACATCGAAACTACTAGATATGCAAAATCCCCCACCAATTGATTTTGAACAACTAAAATTAACGGCTAACAAAATGCATAATCGCAGCCACAGCCTAGACGTACTTCAAAATGATCAGCCACACACAAATGAAGTCACGTACTTTGACACTCATTCGGCTGATACATACGAAATTTAGAACAACATGTACATTAAAGAACATCTAACATTATACCCCCTCACTATTATTAACTCATCAAAATTGCATATTCATAAAATTGTATATTCATAACAAAACACAAGAAACCTACAGTAAAAATGACAATATATTTTTCACATACAGCAAAGTAACCACTAACGAGTGAGTTTTTAACATAACAAACTACAAACAGTTTCTATAACAGTAAACATAACATTTGAAACCATGTATGATTCCAATAGTAATAATCTATGAGTTTTAGCACAATGGCAACAGGCATGGAATACGAATCGCCATACAAATCCGATTCCCCATTCAGCTACGAAGTTGAAGAAGGAGAACTGAGTTCCGGATCAGGAAGATCGAGCCCTGGCACAGTAAGAGACAACGCATCGGACTGTGGAACGCAAACAGACGATCAAATGGAGAATATTTCTGAAACAGTCACTACAATGAGAGTACATTTGGACAATACTCCACAGATTACTCAAACTCCACAAGAAATTGCACGTAAAATCAAGAACAAATTTGATAACCGACGGAACTTGCAATCCTTTAACACTAACAAAAACACTAATGAGCAAGGAACAAGTACCAATATTCATAGCTATGAACATAGCAGATTAGTTAACACTCAAAACCGTTCGACGACGGAGTCATATACATCACCCCAACTTCCAAACTACCCCCCACCAGTGCGACCACCACCACCCTCTGATTATATTACAGAACAACCAAGAACACAAAGTTATAATCAACACCAATTGTTTACAACTAATCGTAGACCGAATAATTTAAGATTTCCCTACGCGGTAACACCAAGATCAGCTAATAGTAAATCATTCTTCCACCAATCAACAAACGAGCAGACACCCACAACAACAGTTATGGAAACAATTTGGTTTCAGGATAAAGATCCTAGAACATTAAACAGCCCACACAATAGTAATTACAACCCACTGTTATCATACAAAAATTGGGCAAACATGCCATTCGATTCACGCGAATATAACTTTTTCATGGCACCTCTTCATAACCTTAAAGATCGTGTGTTAGAGTATTTCCCACCTCTGCCACCAGAAAACACAAATACGGTCAAGCGTATTACGAAAAACATGGGGAGAGACAAACTCCACCAAAATATGTACCCAATACTCAAACAATTTTATAGCCTAACTGAGAGATTTTTATATCATTATGACTACGAGTTTAAAATTCCAATAACATGTCATTTCGACCAACTTATAGCTAAAACATCCCAAGACTTATCTGCGTACAGTATTTACGATCATCAGATATTTCAACTGAGTTTCAATTTTCTGCATCCTACACCGAAAGATGTACAGAATAACAACTACAGAGTGCATGAAACTAAATTAATCCATAACCTTATATATTATAAATTTCTACGTGACAAAAGCCATAACACATCAAGAAGTTACATACACATAAACGACCAACTTACGTCACCTTATTTCCTTAATTACGGATATCGTTTAAAATGGGAATATACATTGGGCACACTTAGAAACTTTGACCCAATCAAGAACTACTATATATTCCAACCGAAAGATTCACCGGAGCGGCCTTTCATGGTACCGCTCGAAGCTTTGGAACCTTGCGAGGAATATCACGTTTATCACCTCGAAGGAGGCGTGACAAACCGCGCTTTCACAAATAGGATGACCTTCAATAATGAACGGACTAAAACTGAACTTGAGCACGAACTATGCAACACAGTGAAAGCATCAATTACAGATATTCCCTTAAAATCTCTAACGAACTTACTTGCATATTTCCTTTCGAAAGACGACAATTTCGTAAACGAATACCGACATTATAAAGAACGAACAAACTATCCGAAACAGACGTAGAAATTATAACAATGTTGTCATAGTAACAAGTAACAACTCCCAATAGTAACAACTGTTGATAATGTCGACAAGTAACAATAAATAACCATGAAATTCTTCAATGCATATATGATTATTTATGTTTTCTGAAACCCGAAATTCACCCTTTCCTGATAAATGTATTTATATCAGTCCAATACTTTATATTCCAATACTTTGTAAACACTTATATTTGAGTTATCTGGATAAAAACACTCATAACGAGCAATCTATAGATGTATCTACTGTTCTATATATTTTCTGTTCAATAAACTTTAAAAATACAAAAATAATTTTTTAATTTTCCTATAAAACCTAACCTAATTTCTACAATGTATATGTATGTATGCAAAGATTTTTCCATAGTTAGTTATATGCAATTTTGTAAATAAATAACAACTTGAAATAAGGCACAGAACTGAGAGGAATTATAACACTTGCAATGTAAACAAAATAAACAGTGAGTCATATAACAGACATATTAAATCTATGTATAACATGTAATAATAACTTTCAGACTTTGAGTCATTGACATGACATTTCAACAAAACTAATCCTAGATCCTTATAGTAACAATTTGTTTACACAACATACAAAACTATAATATCACTTTGAAATCACAATAACATAACAAAGTGTTATATACTTTTCCAAACAAACTGTAACTATATATCAACTTATAACATAGATTAAAACAAAAAATTTTTGAATTTCGAAATTTTCACATGTCAAAACATATGCATAAACAGAGTATCAAATGCATGAAAAGCATACTTTCATTTACCAAAGAACAAAACACATGTATGGATACATTACATTAATTCTTTAAGCTATAGTAACAACTAACAGCTTCACCTTTACCCAATAACAACTAACATTGTAGTACTCCAAATACTGAAAGAGTCTTTGGATTATTTGGAATATTGTATAAGCGCGCAGACAGAGACTTTAACTTAATTTCTGAAGTTAAAGAAATAGAAGTTGATTGAATACGGTAGTTGGACATTTTTGGACATATCCATCACAAACCCATAAGCGAGATCTATAAACCCTTTACAAAATATATGACACAACACAAATTGTAGAAGTATAACAATACAATTCGTAAGAATTGATTGCATCAGAATAACTTCGGATTTCGCGCAGGAAACAAATTATTAATACAGGTTCATATTCAGTAACAAAATCTGTATTAATCCAACATGGCTAAACAATCACATGTCACTTAAACATTTCTAAACTATGTCACACACCTTGTGTTGACCTAGCCGGTGGTACTCTCAATTGATCCGTCGAATTCCATAAACATATAACAAAATATACTTAACACAGATCATATAAATCTTTATTTTCTTTCCAACCGGAAGGGATACTACGTATAACAGAACATTGAACCCCAACACAGGTTATAAAAAGGGAAAAACTTTTCTGAACCTCTAACACCTAACAACAAACCAATTCAGGTAAGTCAGGTAAGTCAAGTCACTGGACATCAGGATCACCTCCAAGCATCAACACCGGACCTACCAGAAAGGATCTTCACCCACTGGTCGTGGTTATGGAATAGATACTTTTGTGGTTGTTGATGTTCACTCTTTGCTCATTGGGCAACCTATGTCTAGGAATCGACTTACAGACGAACCGATCTCAAGCAACACACTCCAAAAAGAAAGAAAATCCTTCAGAGAGAAAAAAGAGAAATTGACTTATTATAATGTTTAAGAGACTTTCAAAAAACTCGAAACCCCGGAAAGATGGAGTCAAATATGACCTCCAGAAAGAACTATTTGAAAGACTTTATTATTTAAATAAATAAAGACTGAAAATACTCTTCTCTGATTGGATAAAAAGGGAATAATATCTTTTCCTTTCTTTCCTTTAGATGTTTACCCATTTACCCCTCTTCTCAGAAGAGAAAGTTATTTAGTCAGTACCAGTTCACCAGCTGATATAATAATAAAGTATATTTCTCTCTCTCTACTCCGCTCTTGTTTTGTATTGAGATATACGTTAGACTTTAGCATTGGGGCCCGTGCACTGTCTACTGAAGCTCAGATAGAAGAGTAAAAGACTAGAGATATAGAACTTTAGTTAGCCAGGTAAGCCTTAAGAGTATACCTTATTCTTGAGACAACCATAAGACAGTTCTAGAAGTATCCTAATAAAGGTAAGCTCAGAACACGTCTTATTGTGTTTGTATAGTGAAAGGGGGGATAGTGAAAAAGACTTATACTTGCCTTCAGCGAGCTTGATTGAATACAACTTTCGTTTGAGTGCACAAAGCTCAGCAATTTGCCGGCTTCCCAACTCGTCTTTGAATTTAAGAGTGACACGTGCATTGTCCCTGCTGTATAGCGGTTGCTCGGGAGGGTAGTTTGAAAATTCAAATTGCTCTGCAACATGTTTTTTCTTCTGTATTTCTGCAAAGAAATCTCTTGAGAGCACTTCATATACGAAGGAGTCTGCGTCTGAATAAAGCAAATTGCAATCGATGTTCTTCTTCATAACTTTGAACTGACACTCAAACATGAATTTCTTAGCCATATCCAGTATACAAGCACCGACGATGATTGGTTTGTCCCACAGTATTTCTGATTGGTGAAGGCATACAGTGACCAGATCTTCACTGATAATTTTTGAAGACTGGTACTCGGGCTTTTTTGTCCATTTGAGTGTTTCTTCTTCAGTGCGCGTCAATTTCACTTTCATTCTGTTTAATTTCCCTCGCAAGTTTTTCTGAATGATGAATTTACCCTTAATTTGTAGAAATCCTCCTCAAATTTATTCTTTGCCTGCTTTCTTTTTTCGGTATTTAGTTTCACGTACGGCGCTAGCCACTTTTCTTGTTTGAATGATAACACTCGATGAAGTTTGGTTACTACCAATGCTAGTTCAACATAGAGTGACAACGTTTGGTAGTGCAGTGTATAATTTTGTTTATCGAAATGCGTCTGGATGAGCTTTTCTTTTACCTGCGGGGTTTTTTTAATTTGCATATCGGCCAACAAGTCGCTTTGGTATTCGCTGAGCCAACTTTCATCAATAGCTTCTTTAGTGGGTGCCAAGGGAAAGTCAGAATGTAGATCATGTAGGCTGTCGGCATAGCTTAGGTGTACTTCAACTATGTATCCTACTGGGTCATCATCTGATGTATTTAAAAGTCGGTCCACTCACTCTTGTCGAACAGTTCAAATTCACATAGTGGCAGTGGGAATTTTTCCATGATTCCTCGGTATAGATTGTTAGCGTCTATCATAATGATGAACGAAGAAATGTTTTTTGGTTTGTAAACAGGAAGAAATTTGTTATTTGCGCGAAAAAGACGCTTAATGTACACCGAGCCGACGCCTGCTCTCATAAGGTTCTCAACCATTTCAAGGTGTTCCCTCTCAGTTAGAAGGTGTAAACGGGGATCGCAAATTTTGAGCATTGCGTCGCCCGACAAGTTTGATGCGGTGTAATACTGACAGCAATCCAGTCCGTAGGTGTCATAGCAAACTTGTCGAAAGCAAAAAACAACTGCGGCGAGTAGGAACATATCAGTTTTCAAGTACAAGTTGTAGTATTCACCAATATTTTGACATGAATATAAATTGAATACTTGGAGCGCTTGTTTAAACTCATCTTCACTCACTGTGACTTCGTATTGCTGTAAACTGTAGGTCCATTTGTCACGAGGGGGAAACTGTCTCTTGAAGTTTATCAAAACTGTCAACGTAGCAATAAGGGAACGAGCCTTTTTGTTTCAACAGGTTTACCGACGATGTGGGCCACTCTTGAAAATGTTTTTCAAGCAGGCTGAACTGATCCGGGGGCAGGTTTTGTACCAGTTTGTCAAGACAAGCATTCATGAACTTGAAGGAGTTCAATAGTCTTATGTTTTCATACTGGTTTGTCCAAACGCCCTTTTTGTTCTGTGTTGCTTTTATATGCATTCCAATTTGCAACGAGATGACTTGCTCACTTGTGCTTGGTACCACAGAAATTGTATTTTTCTCATTCAGGCTCTGTATTGCAAGTACTACGTGATGAAGGTCAAAGTTTGTCAAATTGTGGGCAAACAGTGGAGCAAAATTTAGGTTTCTACGTTTTAAATTAGACTGCGAGTAGGCCCATCCCAAAAATTTCCCTGAGAAGTGACAGTGATCTAGTACAGTGGGATCTTGTGGACTTGTATCCAATTCGCTTTCGCAAATCCAACACAGAGTAGCTTCTCTTTTTGTTTTTGATGGTTCACCGGAAAAATTTTTGTATTGTTGTTTAACATCATAATTGTTCTTGGCAATTTGCTCCAGGGACTTGACAAATTCAATCATGACATTCGGCCCGCACTTCTGATCGAAAAAGAACGGTTTTGTTTCATTCAAGGCCACAAAATTCAAAACATAGCTGCATTGCTTGTGTTCTTCTAGCGCTCTAGTAGTGCTCGAGCTTTGCGTGTTGCTGCTGCTGCTGCCAATAACTGTTTCAATTATAGACTCCAGATCAAAAAATCCGACTGTTGGTAAAAACCAACGTGCTTGATTATTTTTAAATTCAAATTTTTACTGTTTTGTTTTTGGCATTTTAATAATTGCTCGTGTGTTTTGATGGCATATTTCTTCATGTCTCATGTCGTTCGATTGAAGCGCTAATATGAAAACAGTTTCGACATAAATGGTTGTCCAAACGCTGTTTTTTTCTGAATGTAGTGATGAATTAGTCCTTTGATATTTATGATCAGCACATAATGATGCATTGAACCATCAATTAGCAAGAGTAAGTCCAGGTTGAATTAAAAATTTTGATTGTTTGATATACGGAAAGGAATCAATTTTTTGTTTGAGTGTCGAAATACTTTAACGCTTACCTGGTTTAGCTGTTCAAATTTGTTCAATTGATGAAAGGCCATTGGCATTATGAATTCACCAACTGGTTGCTTTGCTTTGAGATTTTCTGGACCATACATTATTGGACTTGTTTTTTTGTCTCCAGGAGGCATTGTCCGGTATCAGTTTTGGTCCAATTTTGTTGTGATATTGTGCTGTATAGCAGTATAGGAAACATTTTTCATCTTGTCTGTTGCGAATGTTGAGAAAGTATTGAATTCTAGCCAACTCAGTTGGGAGAGCTAGATAGGAAGAGGCACTTATTGGCTTGACAAATCGTAGTTCGACATTCTCAATTCTATCTACCATCCACCCACTCCCATGAGAAGCGAAGTTGTTCGGTGAGAAGGAGCATTTGCTCAATCATTCCGGCTAAGCAAGGTTTACTCAATCCGGTGAAGTCAACTCGCTGCATTTTTGAAATGACATATATCTGAATTCGATCGGGTTGACTAACAACGGTTTGATCACTTGTTGGTTTTGTTAATTGCACCAATGCACTGAATTGAAGTTTTTGTGCGCTATTCTGCGTGTTTAGTTGAACAATATTTTCAATCTTGTCCTGTTTGCTCCGCATAAAACTTATTCCGCAGATCTATTTCCTGTTCCCCCACTGGTATGTCGTAGATTTTCAAAACAGCACCGAAAGCCTGCTCGGACGAAAGAATTCCCGAACTTGGGTTGTTTTGCAGATCAGCGTTCCATACTGGAAGTCCATGATTTTTGTTCATATGTTCCATGTACTTGAGGTTGTCTATATAGAACTGATTGCAGTAGAAACAGTAGCGGGAATGTTTTGAGTTGTGTTAGTGTATTATATGCATTTCGAGTTCTATGACTTTTTCATGAGCATACGCACATTCATTGCACTCGAATAGGTTGGTTTGGACGTATTGTTTATGAACTGTTTGCATATGTCGTCTGAGGCTGCGCTTATCTACGAGTTTTTTCTGACAAATTGTACACTTTTCAGCGTTCATTATGAACAAGAGAAAGACAGAAAGAATTGGAACGCAAAAAAACTTATAAAATTATGAAAAACAAATGATAAGAGTTGAAGTTTTTCAATCAAGTGAAATTCAGGTTAAGACAAAAAGCAAATGTAAGAATTTTATTGTCGGGTAAACTGTAATTTAAACTTGTTTCATCCAATCAGAGTGCGCGTCTTTTTTGTTTACTTCTGCAACAGAAAATTACTGCTCCACAAACAGCAGTAGAGAGGAACACACCGCACAGACTGTTGTGTAAACAACATAGATTTATATGCTCAACGGTTTATCTACTTCTTGTTTGTTTGTTTGAAACAGGTGATATTGAGTTCACAGTTTTACTTCTTATTTGTCTACCCTAATTTTTGTACGGTTTACAATTATCTGATAAAAAAATGTTTTTTGATTGTTTACTGTGATTTCACTACAATCCAAGCTTCAATTGGGTTTATTTCAACGCAGTCTCTTTTTGCTTATTTGTTTAAAACATTGTTTCGCATACTTGTTTGTTCAATGTCTGAGTTTTTCAGCAGCGCTTAATTCTGTCTCACAATGTTTGTCTAGTGTTGAGATAAATTTTTAATTAAAGTTGAATTATGAACTGGTTTCAAGTTGTTAACAAAATTATCATGCTTAAACATTGTGAAAAGCAACAAATATATTATATATATCATAAGTTTAAAGAAATTTGCTGTATTTTAGAGTCAAGATAACTTGATGACCTTATTGACGGGGGCATAATATTGGCTCAGAGGAGGTGCTTTATTGATACTGACATCATCAGAAAAATTGTTGGTAAGCAACGGGAGGCTTTCTGGGGTTTTTGTTTCTTCACTTGGCGACTGATCAAAACTCCAAAAACCAGATATTTGCTCAATTTCTTCTAGCTGCCCCAATTGATTCTCCCAGATTTCAATGCAGTCATGATCGTAGTTTGCAAAAACTTTTCTTGTTCGCTTTGCCAATTTTTTTCACATCCTGCTTTTTTGTTTGAATGGGAGTAATACATCCATAATATCGATGAGAATATGGAGAGACTCTTCTTGTCGTAACGATTTTTTCTGGCGTTTTTGTAAGTTGAAATAAATCGTTCTGTTTTGTGTATTCAAGTATTGTTTCAATGTATTTAACTGGAACAAAAAGCTGTTTTTTGTGTGCCATAATTGTGGCTTGTCATCAAAGCTTTCCTTCACTAGGACAATATTTTTGAAGTTGTGACACATTCGCACAAGGGTTCGAGTGCCTCGGTCACTTGTTTTTGCAATTTCTAAATATTTAGCAGCCATATTGCAGGAGATGAATAAACAATTGAGATGTTTTTTGTTCTGATTTTACGGATTTAAGCGGTAACAAAGCAACCAGTTTTCTTTCAAAGGAAAATTTTTTAAAGACTTAACAGCAGAGTCTAGAACCAACTCTAGTAACAAGAGATATGAAAACTTGTTTTATATGGTAAGGAACTGAAAGGAAAAGCAGGTTCAAAGATGAAGGCAAATTCTACAAGAAGGTTAAGTAACAAATGACTTATAGTAATGTAATAAGGTGCCAACGAACTAAAGAATTTTCAAAAAACTTATATTTGAAACAACAAGAAAGAACAATGGCGGAAAGATTGAAAAGTTGTTGCAGACCGATTTGTTTATTTGACTTTACCATTTCATCATTATTCCGTCACGTTTAGAAATAGAATTTTGTCATATTGACCTAAGTTGAATGGAGGTGCTCACGGGAAATATAAATTGACTCGAGGAGGCGAGATAATTTGTCCATTGCTAATGAAAATTTGTCAGTTTTTAAATTTAAAGGTCGGTACTTGTAAAACTGTTTCCTGTTACGACCTTTATAATGCTTGGCCCGGCGATGTGGCATTAGTGAATGGAAATTTTTAAATTGCCTTGGACAATTGTGACATTTAATGGGTCTTGATTCAACAGGGTAAATTTTTTCCGATCTTTTGAACTTCATATTTCGTATAAACGTCAATGCTGATATAGAGGAGTATAAATTTGTTCACACGCGTAGGGGGTGAGTTTGTTTGCTCAGCTGTTATCTTGTCTAGACATGTTGGGGTGGGGTTTTGAAATTGTTTATATTCAAATAAACAGTAATGTTTTAGTCATTTATCATTTCAGATTACTTTGATACAGTTTGTCTCAATATATGCAACATTATGCGTAATGTTCTGTCTAAGGATGCTGAGTACAGCGGCTTTCATTTGGATCTCTCACTCAATGAAAAACGGCTTGTTAGGGCTGCTGTTAAGACCTATCATACCACTGGCACCTATTTGTCCTTGAAGTTGTTCAAACGTGATAGTGAACAGCTCGATTGGTATTTCAATCAAAAAATTACACTTTAGGTGCGAGAGTTTCGGTTGATATGTCAGAACATTGAAAAACTAGAAGAAATGCTTGATCAACCAGTTGGCTTGATCGACGCACTTCTTAAACCAGATTCAACTGGTGACTCGAAGCGTCCAGCAAAACGGGCCGGCAAAACACCGACTCAGCGCCAAAAGAAGATACCGAAAACGTCTGTAAAAGTCAATGAGGATTCGGAATAATTTCTATTATACATTTTGCTTCCTGTCCTAGTTTATGCTTCCATAGTTAGTTCATTAGCTTTTTCTTTATTGTTCGTTATGGTTGAGGCAATGTATGAGAACAGTCCTGAATATTTCAAGAAATTTCAAAAACGTTTCAAGTACAATATTTGTGAGGCGGAGCCAAAACTTGAAAATAAAACAATTGAAAATTACGTATATGGTTATCATTCATCTGCAATAGTTATCGAAGGTTGTACAGTTGGCTCCAATCATTATCATGTTATGTATGAATTTGGTTCGCAGGATGACAATATATTCGATTCTCTTTATGTACCCGCGGTGATACCGTGTCTCGGTAACTGTTTCAAATTACTTTTTCAGCCTACGCAAAAAGACTTTGTTAAACGTGGTGCAATAATTTCACGACTACATGTTGCTGTTGAGTACCTTTCAAAATCAACTTCTTCTTCAGTTACCAAGAACCAGAATAAATTTCCAGCACCCTTGAGTGAGGCAACAGCGAAATCTATTAGTTCTTTTACGACCAACAATCGTTCTTCTACAGTCCCTGATGTAACTATGAAACGATTTTGCCAGCTTATGCTAGGTGAAATCTCGTCAACTCTTTATCAGATAATGGATATTCTGCTTAGTGGCCACGGGAGTTTTGTGCGAAAAACCTCAAACTCTTTCATAACCTTTCAATTTTGTAACAACTGATATTCAAAAAGTGTTGTTGTTTGAAAATTAAATTAACTTTTACCTCCTATGTTTTACAAAAGCTAGCGTCTCTAATTCATTCACATCAGGTATAAATGGAAATTTCTCACTATAAAAATAATGAACAATATAAATGCAAAATAAACCACAAAGCTGGGAGTCTGCGGATGGCAATGGAGACTGAATATCTCTTCTATGTACCATGATATCCATCATTATCTCCAAGTCTTCACACTGTTGTAAACGGTTGAAAATAGCCTTGTAGGTAGTCAAGGGTAGAGCCAATGGATCTGCGAAATATATTATTGGGTATGCATATCGTTTGGCTAGCACTACCCAGTGGGTTCCAATAGAGTTGGATCGTGATGCATTAACAATAATAAATGTGTTGGTCTGCAAGTTCAGAGGATAAATATCAGCGGCATAAACCCCTCTGAATTTGACTTTGAGGTGTTTACACTTTTTCACTTGAAGATGAATTTGGTCTTCGTCCATTAGTATGTGATCATGGGAAGAGCGTTTTTAGATGCGTTTCTTGCAGAGTCAATGTAGATCGTAGATGCCTTTTCTCCAAGAAAAAAAATTTCAACGTTATGAGCTAGCGCTGCATCGAACTTGAGTTCGACAGACAATGATGAATTTGTGAGCTCTGGATGAATAAAGTCATGAATTGTCTTTTGAGTGCTGGTCAGATCAAATACCATTATATAATGGTTTGCGAACTCGCTCAGAGGTATTCCGTGGCCATTTTCTACAGACGATAATGCACTCATTGAATTGTAGTACAACCTCTTGTTGTTAGTTGTTGACATTGGAGTTCCAGCCGTGGCAAAACCATTTCGATAAACGGTTTTCTCTCCTAATTCAAATTTTTGATAATGGAATGGATTAGCGGTGTTGGTACCAATGAATGCTGTACCAACGCATAATGCAACAATGACTCTTCTGTTGGGCTCTTTAGTGAAAATATCCTCATGTTTTCAGCTTTGTTGGCCTGTTGTAGCCAAGAATGTTTTGGTAAATACTTCATTGTATCGGTAAATTGCCGGAGTTTTCAATAATGTCTTCTCAGTTGCACCTACAACAATTTCTGACACCGTCATCTTCCTGATAAATAAATTAGCCTCATCTTTTTTAACCTTGTAGTGTTTCGCTGCGTCTTCGCTGATGACGGCAAAGTCATCTTGAGATCTTCTCTTGAAATGCGTAACCACCAACTTTCCATATAACGTTATGCGTGCGGATTGTCGCACTGTTCTTTCTCTTATATCTGACATTGCTGCTGGAATAGTGCCGGGGTTTTCTTCATACTCGTAACCCTGACATTTTAGCCAAGTTTTCTTTCGTTTGTCCCGCGAGAGAATTCAGTTTCTATGAAACTTTTGTGTGCATAGTGTCCATTAGCTGTTGAAAATTTGATACCATTTGCAGAAACAGTACAGTCGGCGAAAAGCGAGTGAAGGATATTGTTAGCAAAAAATGGAAGATCACTGGCATTTGCGTCACCATGTGTGTAGCGCAAATCCGTTCAATCTGTTTGAAGTATTCGACACTTGATCTCCAGGTAAATTTTTTTGCAAGTCAATAAAATTGTTGCGATTACCAACAACTTCAAATTCCAATGATGATCTTGAAGGCGAATAAAGCGGTCCTGTTTTTTGCTCGAATGATTGATCAAATGTTACCAGCAAAAGTGGTTTTTAAAATAAGTCTAATGAACTGTGAGTGGCTTCAGATGGTATCATAATATTAGCTCGCATTTTTCACTTGCGAGAAAAATCCAGACGACTCCTTTTCGGACAGGGTTTTCGAGAAATGATTCTTCTGGTTGAGAGTTTTCGTTTTTGATTTGAGCGAGGTCTCGTGTATTGTCGTCTTTTTCTTCAAATTATTTTACGACTTGATGAAATACGTGATTGAAAAGATCCACCTATTTGTTTGCGAGCTGTTTTGGCTACTGTACTTTTTAGTGCTTGTTTTGCTGACTTTCTTTTGGTTGCAACTTCTGCTAACTCCGGTGCTCCCTGAACCAATAAATCACAACCAATCTTTTTTGCTGCGGGCCAGAGAAATTTGCGTGCTAATGGCAGAGCAACTCTTCCAATACCTGCAGCAAGGGCTCCAAAACCGCTGCCTCTTTGTCTGTAGTGTCCGGAAAAATTGATTGAGATGCTTGATTGCTGTATTTTGCCTCCATATCAAATAATTTTTAGAAATTTTAAACTGACAATAACTTTTCCGGTCCCATTAAAAGGTATTAGTTTTCCAGTTTCGTTTCTCAACTCTACCTGGATATTCTGAATGTTGTTTGATAATATTGGCTTGGAATCCAAATTTGTGTACGACTTGTGGTGTATGGGTGTCACTGTGTTTATGATACCGCTTCTCAAACGTCTTTCAAACTCAATGATTTTTATTACTGGCGCTCTCACTTCACCAACGTTCTGATGTTCAATTATATCAATGTATACAAACATTAATTGTGATCCCCAAGTAATATCAACTGGAAAATCTCCAACATGTCTGCTCAAAGAGTTGCTTGCATTTTCTGACTTGTAACCAATATGAATAAAACCATGATTCGAAATATCTCTTATTCCTTTAAAACCAAGAATACTGGTACTTCTTCATCTTCAAATGACAAACCTTCGTTAGGTCCAAATTTCAAAACTATCTTTTGCGTTACGGTGTCAAAATCATAGTCAAACTGTTTCAAGTGAGCGATTCCAAAAAATTCTTCCAGAATCTCTTCTGAACTGTTGTATATACCTTTGCGAATTCTTCGATGTTGTCCAGTGCAAGTTTGTGAAGCATCAAGTTGAGCGCCAGAACTGACATATGCAATTATTTCGGCTGAGTTTACATTATTGATGTTTGATGGAAATGATATTGAAGCGAGGGCAACTTGCCGATCTCCATCTAAGTGTAGTGGTTGGGCTAGTTGATTTGAAACTTGGCCATAGTATTATTGATAAAAATTCCCATTGTTGAATTCGATATCAAATCAATAGTAAATTGTTTATGAATACTCATGTTTAGTCTTCGACAGGAAGAACGTTTACTTGGACTAATTCTGGTTCATAAAATTTACCTTCAATTATAACGTTGTTTGCATCTATAAGGTTGTATGTTGGTGGACTGAGGGTGGCAACCTTGAATACTGTGAAGACTTCGTCTGTATAATTTTCTTTATAGCCCTGCCTAAATATTTCGTCCGGCTTTGCAATCCGAACCAGGTCTCCTTCTTCGTATTTGGCGTGTACTTTTTGGTGCTAATTGCTAGGGATATTAGAAACGGTTCATGTTTTTCAAAGTTTTATTAGGCGCAAGTTGGGTAACACGATTAACGCCACTGTTTACAGTATTTACAAACTGGAGCAATTCCTTAATATAAGTCCAAGTCCAATTTTCCTCCAGGCATTTGTGATTAATGTTTTTGAGCGATCGAATATTCCTCTCAGCAAATGCCGACTTGGTTTCGTTTTCGGTTGTATATAAATGAATCTCCTTCTTTTCACAAAATTTTCTGAATTCACCTTTAAACTCGGATCCATTGTCTGTCCAAACCTTTTCTGGTTTTATCTGTTTAATCAATTTTGTGAACGCTTCAACAGCGTCTTTTGCATATAAAGCCTTCATTGGTTGCACTCTAAGGTATCGCGATAAAATATCAACAGCCACCAGTAAAAATTTGACTCAATTGTTGTGTTGGGCAACTTTTTCCATAAACGCCACATCGACAGAACAGATTTCGTTTTTTCTATATGCAACGGCTTTTAGTCTCGGAAAGGTTTTTCTGAATTGTTTGTATTTTTTGTATGGGGCTTTCGACTGAAGGTATTGAACCATTTTGGATCTTGGTAAACCGCTGGTTTTCTTCAAACTAGCAACGCTACCAAAAGCTTCACTACCTTTTGTTTATAATTTGTTCAATTGTTTAACGTGAGAGGAAGTAATTTGCCCACAAGCTAGACGGTTGGATTTCGTCTTTTGCATCTTCAAAGCTTCTTTCATTGTCGCCAAAAGCTTTTGATTCTTCTATTCTCGAGACTACTGATTCCTCGTTTTCTGGTTTATCCTCAATCAACTGTAATTTTTTAACTTTTCGTTTAGAGATAAGGCAAGAAATTTTTTTGCGTATGTATTACAAGTTAATTGTGAACTGATATCTAGAAAGGTCAGGTATTTATAATGTTCAAGTGAAAGCTTAGAAGTTGTCTGTTGTAGATCGTAAAGAAAATCTGCGACAAGAATTCCCGTGCTTGACTTATTAACCGTTAGTCTTGATGTCTGATCCAGCGATAGAGATTCCGACTCTTCTATTTTTTCCAATATTATGCTCGCTTTTTCAAACTTTTTTCGGTCAAGGTGTTTAATATCTCTCAAAACACGCTCCCTGATTTCAGTTGAACATTTTGTATCAATTTTGTCATCTCTAGTCTCATTCAACTCATCTTTGACATTCTCCGAAATATTATCTGTCAGCTGTTGCGTGACTTATTGCGTGGTAGAAGGTGCTGGTGGAGACTTGCTTCTTTGCAACAGTGATTTTTGTTTTGCTTTCTCTCGGACATTTTTATTGTTGAGAAGTTGAGCAATTTGAGGTTCTTCATTTGCATACATTTGGCGAGGAATTTAACACAAACTCTTCAGCGTGCATTTTGCTCCAGAAAAGCCATACAAGGAAACGCAATGAGTTTAATTAGACGGATTCCAGAATCTGTTCGAAAAATTTTGAATCTCGCACTTTTTCCAACTCGCCTGTCTGCAAATTTACGTAGTTGTTTCTCGAATTTTTCAAATTCAACATCATTGATTGGTACAACTCCAGAGAGTACGTTCATCACACAGTCACTCAAAAACCAAATGAAATCGCCCTGATGTAATACTTCCATTTGAGCTGTGTTCTCATTCCTCCTATTTGCCCATTGCTTGAACATAAGCAAATGTTTCCTTTTCATTTGTAATTGTGGTAATGACTGCTTCAGGGGACGAAATGTAAAGAATAGAAAGATCCTGTCCAATTATTTCCGATGAAAAACGTAAACCCTGGCTGGTTTTGGGGTCGAGATCAATCATTAAATGTCCAAAGGGCTCCAAAGCTGCTAGTTTGTGTGCTTTTTTAATCAGTTGGAGACAATTCAACTGTTTTCCAAGATGTTCAATTTGTTGAATGTCACGAAGCGACTTGAATATTATTATGTGTGTTGTATTCAGATCAATGGTTCTGGACCATTTGCTTTAATGGAACAAATTATGCTTGACGTATATAACATGTAGTTTGCGATGACGTCCTGATGTGGCTATTTTTACAAATTCTTCGTCGTTGAAGATTTCATCACATGAATCGTCATAGAAAGCAGACAGTGTGATAAGTTTTTTGTCATATCAAAGCCTGAGTATTTTAGAAATTCAATCCCTGTTATAATTCGTTGCATATCTTTGAAAAGTGGTTGGAACTCTTTGTAAAAATAATAAATTTTCCCAAAACGTGCATAAAAGGTCAAGACTTTTTTTATTCGAAACAAGAGTTCTGTTTTACCACAACCTCTTGGTCCTACAATTGACAAGAATAAACTGTCATGTGTAAGAATAACTTTGTTCATAGTTTGGGATTAGGTATAATGTAGCCAACTAAACTCGATAAGAGAGCTATCCAAATTGATTTCTCTTCACAGCTTTCTGATAATAAAAAGAGCATAGAGAAGCAAAGAATGATCATTAAGACAATGATACTCACATGAACAAAAAATATTACTTCGGACCTTGGCACTGTTGAATTTGAACCACAACGCCATTGGGGCCTCTCCTTGTTGTTTACATCAAAGACTAAATTACTGATACCAGCGTCAGCCACGTCTCTTTGATTCATTGGAGAAAAATAAATAATTCAAAAGTGAATTGAAACAAGAATGATATGAATTGTTAAATTTTGAATTATTCACTGGGCAACTGTTTCATGTACCAGAACTCAAAGAACTTGGAACCTTTAATATGACTTTTTATCTCTAGTTTATAACAAACAGTTGATGAATCATTTTCCTTGAACGATGGTTGATTGAAGACTTCTTCAACTTCGGGGTGCTCCAAAACATATAACCGCAACTCATTCGGCATCTCATAAAGTGATAGCTCAAATTTTGGTGGTGTTTTTTTCCATCTAAATTGAGGAACTTGTTTGTCCGCCCATTGCTTCCAACGTGGGATTCGCTGCTCTCTGGGGGACTGCATAGGATTCTGGTTTGTTTTGTTCATAGCCATAATTGAACTGATTCCGATTTTCTCTCGCTCTCTGTTTATTTTTTTACATACAGTTGGAAGTGATAGAAATTATCTATCACGTGTTGGAAAGCCCTAAAGCTGTCTAGCTCGTCGGGAGAAAGAGTAATGGTTGCAAAAGAACGTTTTGCTGCTATGCTATAAAGCGAATTGTAAAGAGGTTGTTGTGCTGTGTTTGGCTCATTGTTGAGATAGTTCGCTCGGTTCTGTTGATCACTTGAAAAATTATTCTGTATTGTTGGAGAGGGATCCTGAACTCTGTTGAATATTGCAATCGGCTGATCGTTAAGTGGAGTCAGGCAAATGAATATCTTCAAGTTGTCTGACAGATAGATTGTTAAAATTGCCGTGTGTTCTCTGTGCATCACTTTGTGTCCACTGTGAAAATATTCTTGCTTTACGTTCCGCGCAGTGATTTGGTAATTGATTGTTTGTTGAACGAAAGTTTGAATGAAGATAACAGGAGGATACTTGTTATTCAGATATTATCTCTGAGATTCGGGGACAATTTAAATCCTCCAGATTATAAATGGTTTTTTGCTGAGAAGCTTACTGAGGAGCTCACACTTTTCAATGCCTTTGGCAAAAAAATTTTTCCGGGTGAATCGGAAACTGAAACTCAGACAGATTGTTTTCAAATCACAGTAATGTATATCACATTGGTCCCAATCAAAACCGTGTAGGATGTTGGTCAGCCAAATAACAGTTTGTCTATCGTGTGGGGGTTATTAAGTGGGGGGTATTAAGTGGGGGTTTGAAAAATATTGTATCGTTGTAACTCGAACACAAACTGAGTTCTATTATAATGAATCCAAGTGACTTGAGTTTGAAACCTTCGAGATCGAGGACAATTATATTTGTGGCTTTGATGCCAAAATTTTCTAGCATTCCAATTCACAAAACAATTGTGAATGAAAAATTTTCACTGATAGAATGAATATTATTCCTGTCATGTGTCCAAAAAGACAATTGTTTTCTGGTGAGTAACGGCAAGCGTAAACGTATCCATGGCCTTTGTTTCTGCAATCTTTTATAAATCCGGCGGCGTCATGCAATGCAGCATGAAGTTGTAGCACTCTGCTTCGTTTGAGTAAAGGATCTAGTCCTGAATTATCAATTCCAATGAAACCACCATAGTGTATAATTTTAAGTGCTATTTCTCCATCAACTTCTGGATCTAATAAAGAACAAGCAGCTACAAAATATGACTGTCGATAAGATATGTGTGTATAATTTATGTTAACTCTCAGTGATAAAACTTTTTCATGAATGAGCTTTTATTCCTATTGTTTTCATTATTTACTGTTTACTGAACGTGAGCGTTTAGAGTTTTCGTTTATAAATCTTTCAATTCTGACTGGTTGTCAACTCGAATAATAAATCCAGCACTGTGATTGGTCAGTTTATTTTGGAAAATATTGTGACCCTGAACATGTTTGCTTATGATCCGATGACTCTCCAATTAATATATCATTAATGATTTTAAACATCCGCTAACGGGTTTGTTGTTTTACTGTTGTTTTCACCATTTTATGTATGCATATATGGACATAAGTGATTATGACCATAATTGTGTACATACTTAGATGAAAACTTGATTTCTTGTACAACTCTGGGTTTTTTATCATTGTGTATGCATGTATAAAAGTATGTATGTATGTATGTATGTATGTATGTATGTATGTATGTATGTATGTATGTATGTATGTATGTATGTATGTATGTATGTATTTATGTATGTATGTATGTATGTATATATGTATGTATGTATGTATGTATGTATGTATGTATGTATGTATGTATGTATGTATGTATGTATGTATGTATGTATGTATGTATGTATGTATGTATGTATGTATGTATGTATGTATGTATGTATGTATGTATGTATGTATGTATGTATGGATGTATGTATATATGTATGTATGTATGTATGTAGTATGTATATATGTATGTATGTTTGTATGTATGTATGTATGTGTGTATGTATGTATTACTGCAGTAATTGTCCGTCCCCCCGTTGGGGTTCTAGTCAGAATTTTATACTACTATTATATCAGGTCCTCAATTCACTTTCTAATTAATCGATCAACCAATATACTTAAAATAAATAGTAGATGACGTTAAGAGCTCGTCGGTGTTCACTCCACAACCCAACCAGACGAGTATTAACCAACTTGATAGAACGTTAAGACATTGCCCATCAG
Source organism: Convolutriloba macropyga (assembly GCF_964194025.1). Classification (NCBI taxonomy): domain Eukaryota; kingdom Metazoa; phylum Xenacoelomorpha; order Acoela; family Convolutidae; genus Convolutriloba; species Convolutriloba macropyga. The sequence goes on along the minus strand of NC_134471.1, from coordinate 80,688,211 downwards.
GTACTTCAGGTTACAGCAGACCATTTTAATTGTCTACTTGGTTCACCAATCCATACTACATGAGTTAACTTAACTTGCCAAGTCTTCTACGAGCAGGCAGGCCTACCCTCAGAGTGGCTTCACTATGCGGTCTCCTGGAAGGAGCTTGGCCGATTAATACTCTCAGAAATCATTGGTCTTGATGTTGTCCTGGACTCGGTGCTGTCCTCCAGTTCGTTAACCTAACTTAACCTAATTGTTGATTGGCTGATCACTACTTTACTAGTCAACAAACTAATTTAAATCCAATAAATTGAAGCTAGACTGAGTTTGTTTTCAGATCCTTAGAGATGTATTGTGAAGCTACTAAAGTTGTATTACGCTGTTGATTAGTAGAAAAGCGAAAGAAACGATTAAGTTTACCCATTCTTATACAAGGCTATGGTTCCTTTAGAACAACTAGTTACAAATGCCTGTGAGTGCCAAGTATTGAAGCGTTTAGCAAACACCTATTAGAGACCAATTTATGTTCTACTAAGTTATAAGAAAAGGTCTAAAAAGAGAAAATAGTTGAAAATTTGCTAAGTTAATTTAACGAAAATTATAGTTAACAGAGTACACTAGTTTAAATCAAAATCTACGATTCTGTTACAGCGTCAGAGATCTGTTAACTCACTTGTCGAATCAAGTTTTTACACGAAATTCACTATAACAACAATATAGTTATTTTCCGAATGGTTTTGTTACCCAACACGCAACACCACAATTATTCGCACAGATTGTTCTCCTGGAATTGATTAAAATCGACCCGTATATATACTGCTTATCTATGTTTGGTTAAGATAACTGAGTCCTATTTTTACCAAAAGGTCCCAATCTTTGTGTGAAAAAATTTTTTTAGGGAAAAAACTTCAGAAGGTCATTCATGACTTTATAACCTAGGCCCCTAATTTGGGTTTCTAATCTAAAATTACGTGCGTGAGAATTTTTGTTTTCAATCTAGGATAAAATCTTTATCAGAGTTATTATTTACTTATTCAACCGTTCTCATCAGTTTAAATTTCTTCGCCATTATTATCTTTGTACAATTTCAAATTTAGCATTCGCTTTTGTGTTGGGAATAATTTAAGGTCAGTATTAATTTGGTTATTTTCCGAAAAACGATTAAGTTTAACTTTCCATTCCTACATCCCACCCATCCGGACTCAACTATTCTCCTGAATAGTACAACACAGTGAACTCATAGTATAAAGTAAAAGTATATAAAAGCACCATCAACATATTTTGCGGTACAAAAGTTTTATTGGACTTGAGAGTCTTTGGTTGGCACTCCCTCTACAAGGTCAAGTCTTTCTTCCGTATGAGTTGCCTTCCCAGCATCTCAGATTCGATCAGTGGGCTGACTCTCCATCTTACCTCTCTTATTGTTCACAATGTAAAGTTTGTCCACTGTCAAATTGGTTGCAATCAGGAATCCACGCATCCATGATAAGGTTTTGGAAACGCCATTTTTTATGAAGTTGGAACAACCTAGAACTTCAATTTAGTCTGCTCTGTCATCAGTGGTCAACTTCGTGGTGTGTTTTTCTTCTCTGTGTATAACATCTTGCTGTCGTCAAGAACAGAGGGCTCCCGTGATCAGAAGACACGGCAGGGTGACTGGTCATGTCAGCTTTGCTTGGGCCTCTATCATGAAAGGAAAGTATTACAACTACTGTAAAGTACTGGACCAATCGAATGCCTCAACCGTCTCGACCACACTGAGGATGCGAGTTAATGCAAGATTGGTATAATATTGAGTGGAAGTAAACTTGATCCTCTAAACATGTTGTCTGTTTCCCTTTACATTGTTCGAAGAAATCCGAAGTCAACTGTGTAAGTTTGTAGCCATGGTTGTAGATGAGGAAATGATGAGAAGTTTTTATTGGAGAATACATGTTCTTCTACAGTCATACCGTTTACTCAAATATAATCAAATGAAATTTAAGCATCTAATCAATCAGGTTGGTTACTGCGCCAATTGATTGAGTATTATTCTCTCTATAAATTTAGAAGGAACACTACAGAGTTCTGCAAAAGGTCTTTTTTTTGTATATCTAGCAAAATTGCAGAGGTTTTGCTATCGTTTTGTGTTACCAATTGTCTGTTACCCCTTTATCTGAGAGAATTTTTACTTCCTAAACCGTTGCATTCGCAGAGTAATGTCATCCAAATAAAAAGAACTCATTTTAATTTCGCTTGTGCTATTTTTTTAAAATTGAAAACTTGCGTGTATTAATGAAGATGTTAAATTCTGGCAGATTAAAATTAATGGTTCAGTACTGGGAGGAAAAGTACTCCAATCAGTGTGGACTATGTTCGAATGCACCGCATACTGCTGATTTTTATGCACGGCTCAAAAGAATTTTAAAGTGATTTGGAATCCCTTGTTACATACCCAAGTAATCCAGTTTCTATTTTGCGCTTTGGGATTTCTTTTTTTAAGGTCGAAATTTCACCTCCAATTTTTTTTTGGATAAGAGTTGCCTATGAGTGTTCAAAAAAAATAAAAGGTATACTAATCCAAAGAATTGAAGTGATTCCCTTGTTGCATTTCTCTGATCCTGCAATCGTCGCCAGAGCATAGAACCTAGGCGAAAAAAACAACTTCTATTATTAAATTTGGTTTGGAGCACATTTTGAAAAAAAAGCATTAACTTTGTTTCTTTTGCCAAACAAAACAATACCTTGATAAGAAAATTGTTCGAAAAATTCTCATTGTTATTTTTTTAAACAATTTTCAAGTAGTTTGTTAAGTTTCTGAATTTTGATGTTGCTCAAAAGCATTTTTTTAAGAAATAACAAATTTCGTTTTGATTGCTTACGGTCTTTTCCTGTGAAAATCCTTCAAAAAAAAGTTTTTCGTATATTTTGAATAAATTTAAGAGCAATAACTAAAACGAATCTAACAAAAAAAACCACAATTGATTTCCTAGATTTCCAACCAACACCGAACAAAAAATATTAGGCAATCTATTTTATGCTGCATTTTAGAAAGTTCTATGAATAACAGAACGTCTGATTTTCCAATTCTTTTGCTCTGGTCTCAACTTCTCTATGTAGCTTGGGCGCAACCTCTACTATAGTGGCTGATTTGCTTGTACTTGCTGCAGCGCTCTATTTTGCTTGCTGCTGAGTGCTGCTGTTGAATTAGATTCTGTTGCCCTCGAAGCAACTGGTGCGTGTCCCCTCGAAACTGCTGTTGTTCTTTGAGGAGAAGCTCCAGCATTCCGAAAAGATCCGTACTGCTGGCGCTCTCATCTATGTGCTGCTCACCACAGTTTCCAGCATCTTGAGGCCTGTTTGGAGTAGGATGGACGATGGCCGTAGTGCTCCACTTGTCCGAGTCGTCTTGGGCTTGCTCCATGGTCAAATCGATAGCTTTGCTTAGGGTTACAGATAATCCAATATAAGGCATCTCTCTCAGATGTTGCCTGAGGTGTTCGTCTCTAGGTACCTCCAAAAACAACCAGCTAGCGAGGCGATCCACTTCTGCAGTGCTGATGTTTGTGTCCGTTTTCCGGCACACTTTTAATGCCCTGTCCGCCCAGCTTGTCAAGCTCTCTCCCCTCTGCTGGAAGTCTGGCGGGATTTTGGAGGTGGTTCTTTGTCCAGGTAGCTTCCTGTCTTTTGATTTATTTTTCACCCTCGGAATCCTTTCGGATTCCGATGGTGAAGAACCAATTTCAAAAAAAGTGTGCGGAAGACGTAGTTCTTCAAGAATGAAAGTTCAATAAAACCATCTTCTAATCACAAGAATCAATCTGTGGTCGCCAATATAGAATCTGAATATTTAGGGTGGAGGTTTTACCCTATTCACAATTCCACGATTGTTCCTAGAATCTATCTTTAGAGAAAACTACTGGACTGGATAGTAACTTCACAAACCAACTACTCTTAACTAGATTATACCAGGCCCTCCGTTCAAGCCCTAAAGAAAGTATTTTCAGGCGCTATAGAACTGTAGCTAATTGCCAATAATAATGATGATATTAGAATAAGTTTGTAATGCCTCTCTATGTTATATGATATTTTAGCTTCTAAGAAATGTTTCACCAAATGAAATAAATTGGTGACTCTAAGATTGAGAATTATACCAGGTCCTCAATTCACTTTCTAATTAATCGGTCAACCAATATACTTAAAACAAATATTAGATGACGTGAAGAGCTCGTCGGTGTTCACTCCACAACCCAACCAAACGAGTATTAACCAACTTGATAGAACGTTAAGACATTGCACATCAGGTACTTCAGGTTACAGCAGACTGTTTTAATTGTCTACTTGGTTCACCAATCCATACTACATGGGTTGGCTTAACTTGCCAAGTCTTCTACGAGCAGGCAGGCCTACCCTCAGAGTGGCTTCACTATGCGGTCTCCTGGAAGGAGCTTGGCCGATTAACACTCTCAGAAATCAATCGTCTTGATGTTGTCCTGGACTCGGTGCTGTCCTCCAGTTCGTTAACCTAATTAACCTAATTGTTGATTGGCTGATCACTACTTTACTGAACCAAACTAATTTAAATCCAATAAATTGAAGCTAGACTGACTATGAGTTCAGATCCTGAGAGTTGTACAATTACGCTGTTGATTAACAGAAAACCGAAAGAAACGATTATGTTTTACCCAGTCTTAATTATTACAAGGCTATGGTTCTTTTAAAACAACTAGTTACAAATGCCTATGAGCGCCAAGTATCGAAGCGTTTAGCAAATACCAGGGTGAGAATTTTGGTGTTCAATCTATGATATAAACTTTTTCAGTGTCAACTCATCAGTTTAAATGTCTTCACCATTATTATCTTTGTACAGATTCAAATTTAGAATTCGCTTTTGTGTTGGGAGTAATTCAAGGTAAGTATTAATTTGGTTCTTTTCCGAAAAACGCTTAAGTTTAACTTTCCATTCCTACAATCATGTTTTCAGTCGCGGGAAGGGGGAGAGGCAAAGACAAATTTAGGCTTAGAGAAAATCGCGCCAAACACTTAGAAAATGCAATTTAATTGGAAAATTGGTTTCACATACAATTTACTCTGGTATTAAATATTCCGATCCGTTTCTTGGCAGATCAGAGGAGTACAATAAGGCAATTAAAATGCCAAAGAAATCACTTCTCAGGATGAGATCCTTGACCAAGAACAGTTACCGGCCAAACAAAGAAGACTTTGAGTACTCATGTTTGACCTAAGCTGATACTAGACCAGATACGGGCGCGACAATGCCAGATCTTGAGCAATAAAACGTGGGCAGGACCAAACGTAACCAAGGCCAGAAGATTCTGGGCTACAAGTAACAAACCTAACGCCAGATCCTTTGTTAGATCAAGCAAGCATATTTTCCATTAGCCAGACCAAACAGAACCAAGGGCAGACACTGGTCGGTATCTACCGGTTCAAGACGATACCCTGGGCCGATCGAATAGACACAGATTTCTTGCTCGGTATCAGACGGAGCCATGACCGGACCCTGAGATATATAGAACAGATCAAGATTCCCTGGGCTAGACCAGTCAAAGCAAAAACATGGCTCTGGTCAGGGCTTATCGGAGCCAGGGCCAGATCATGAGTAAGATCAAGCAAACCAAGGTTTCTTGGGCCAGAACAAACACAACAATGGCCAAAACTTGGACCGAAATGAGCATAAAACCCTGGGCTTGACGAGTTTAATCGGTGGACGGACATTTAGGACGGACTGAAGAGAAGCAGACTCCTTGGGTCAGACCAATAGGAACCAAGACCGGACCTCGGGAGACAGGGGCCCTGGATTCGGTTTAACCCAGCCAATATTAGACCCGGAGGAATATAGAGCAGACTAAGATTTCATGCAGTGGGATTCAGACGAAAACTAGGCATGGGACAGTTGAAAAACTCTAGAACCAGTCCCATCAGACCAAAATTTGGCATGGACCATACGAAGCAGACCAAACACAGACAAGGCCCAGAAGGAAGGACCCTAACTTTTTTCCACACTAAGAGCTCGGGTTACACCGGTTGTCACTTCTGATCAACTCAAGTTATGCTGGTTGCTGGCCTCTGATGTCTTGGCAGCGGATATCAGCCTTGGTCACCATTTTTTATTAGTTCCACAAAAATTTTTGAGGATAAAGATAATTCAATCCTTTAACGTCAAATTTTATAAGTTTAAGGAGAAGAAGAATATTTGAAAGACAATCAAAGATTGGGATTAGAAGTTGAAAAAAGGGCAATTGTGTTTGATGGGAGAATCTTTCAGCGCGGGCCTTCACTTGCGGTGCAATTGAAGATGATTCTATCTCTTAGTAGTTTGATTGGCTTGTGAAATGGTCGCATCATAATCAGAACAAGTAGAGTGTTAATGAAGCCATAACTGTATCTCACAGTTCGAAGAACAACATCGATCGATAATCGGATAACGAATTTTTCCATCTCTTTTGTTAGTGGAAAGGGCAGCAGTGGTTGGTTAGTCGGATAAAAAACGTTTTATTTCTACAATTTTTCTCTGACCTAGTAGATATTCTTGCTTAATGGTTCTTGTATGTACAAAACGGTTGCTTTAGCTTCTAACCTCCCAACTTCTACAATTAACGTCGAATAACTTTATAGAAAAAATTTTAAAAAACTTAATAGATAAAAACTGGTAAAAAAGCATCTGAAACGGCGAAATCACAAAAATAACTTGGAATTGCATAAAAAAGAGGATATAATTGAGATGGTCACAGATTATTTACAAAAACAACTTAAACCAAAAATGTAAAGCAAAACTATAAAAACTGCTTTGAAAAAGCTACATGTGATCAAAAAAATTCACTCGCTTAGTGAAAATGTTTTCACACTTATTTTTTCTCTCTTTTAAAATTTGGTATGAACAAAATCGCCATTTTCTTTTCTCTCCCCTCTTCATTTTTGTTCAACAACAGAAAAAATCACTTTTTGTGCACGCGCGGCATTGAATTTTACTTCCCTGTTTCAGAACAACTGATCTGATTTAAAAAAAAACATAGCCGAAAGAATTCCGGAAACGAAACGAAGGAAACAAAAAACAACTTATTCATAAATCTAGTAACTATATAAATTACAGCTTGCCTATTCAAGAGAATTCAAAAAAAATTGAAGTAAAATTATGATAAAAAATTCTTAAAGAAAATGAACTAAAAGATTATAAAAAAGTAACAATTTTTCAAAATATTACAGGGTCAAGTAAAGCTAAAGAAAAAATTTTTAGGCAGAATATTAAAACTTGCAAAACAATAGTCATAATAGGGTAAAAACCCGTGTCTAAGATAGGGAAAACACCAAAAAACGCAAAAAATAAAGAAAATTAGTTGAAAATTACACAATTTTTTGTCATATACCTCAACAAAAAACACATTTTATGACAACAAAACTGTAATGGCTTGATAACTAAAAACTCCGTAAGTAATTGGCGTCTATTCAAATCCTACTTGAGGCAGTAAACTAAGACTATCAGCGAAAAATGGCTTAAATTTGATTAAAGTTCATCAAAAAACCTGAAAAACCTGCAAATTGGCAAAAAAAATACAAATGATCAGAAACAGTCAAAACGCTATCAAAAACCCCCAAAATAGTACAATAGAACTTTCCACAATAGTACTTTCTTCTAGAAAATACTTTTCTTCTAGAAAAAATCTGTTTTAAAAAGCCGTACGTGAACAAAAACTTCGCTCCCTTACAGAAATTTCTTTCACAGCTCAATCTCTCGCTCTCTCGAAAACAATGGTCTGAACAAAAATAACGTTTTTGTTCCACTCTTCAAATTTGTTGCGCAACCAGACCACTCCAAAATTTTTCACGCGTTTCTTTTCCTGCTTCATAATTTTCTCCGATAAAAGTGGTTAAAAAACATAGCCAGAAGACTCTAAAACCGACGTGAAGTAGATATTGACTTAGACCACAGCCAACTGATCACCAAACAAAGTTTGACTATATCTTTTCTGGTTATTTTGAAACAGAAACAATTCAAAAAACAGAGTAAAATTAAAAAGAGAAAAACAAAACCTGTTAAGATATGATTTAAAAAATCTAGCATAATATTGTCACAAGTTTCCACCCCAAAAAACTACAGTCATAAAACTCCCATTTGAAGTAGTTCGCAATAAAAAAATGATTGAACCAATTCAACCAATTGAAAAATAAACGGTACACACATGAAAAAACCGAGAAACAAAAAAAAAATTTTTCTTTGTTTTCAAAATTTTCCACCAAATGACAGAAGCTGCTTTCCATCAGTTACTACCGCAAAATCCTTCAAAAATTTCTCATGTCAATCACTGACCTACCAAATGCCTGTCAAAAATGTAACGAACAATTTAAAAAAAGCAAACAAGAAGAAAATATGAAAACTTACAAAGTTATATCAATTATTATATTTTATAAACTGCACTATAAAACAATCTATTGTCACCTCTTAGTAAAAACAGCTATTAAACAACTATTGGTAAACTCTTTGAAATGTATAAAACAGCTTAAAATTAGAACAAAAATTCAAAAAGATCTATAAAAAACAGACGAAATTGAGCTAAAACTTGACCAACTTTAGTCCATTTTATGTTCAAAAACAACTCGAAATTGAAAGCAGTCAAATCAAAGGTCACCAGACATACTACGACAACTAACTTTAACCGCAGAAAAACCCCGATTGCTATAAAAATGAATAAGGTCATAAAAAGTGCTAAAAACGTTCAACTGTCCAAAATTGTCAATTGCTTTACATGGCCAAGTCTACCAATTGCTTTATATGGTCAAAAATGTTTCGAACCATACTAGCCAAAAAATGAAACAAACAACGTCGGCTGCAAAAGTTGCAGTTAAATCTAAATAACTGCTTTGTAAAAGCCGCACGTGATCAAAAGTTTTGCTCGCTTGGCAAAAATTTTTCTTTCACTTATTTTTTACTCTCTTTCGAAAGCAGGTATGAACAAAAACAATTCTCTCTTCTTTTTGCTCCCATTATCTTCTGCTAGTCAACACCTTAGCACGTACGGCATTTACTTTTACGCCCTGTTTCAGAAAAACTTGACCGATTAAATAAACATAGCCAGAAGACTTCCGGAAAAGACTCGGGTTAGTAGAAAACTGACAAACCTAGCTAACAAAATTAACATTCTATTAGAAAGGGTTAATGAGTTTGAAACAATAACAGGCCACAATGAAGACAATCATCAATGGAAAAGTAACTGACAGCAAAAACTGGCAAAGAATCTGATAAAAAATTTCATTAAGGATCGCGGCTCCTAAACGACTACTGGCAAAAACCATTCGACACAGTTAATTTTCATTCACAAAACGAGTACCAATTGACAGAAAAATTTAAAAAAATACTTTTTTATAGCAAAAACCGAGGAATAGAAAAAAATGAAGGGCAATGTAGAAAAACAATGTTTTCGACAAAATATTTTTGAAGAAAATTATCAACAAAATGTTAAGACGCCATTTTTCATCAAACCTTTGCATATAATTTTTATTAGCGCTTCATAATAAAAAAGATCACCATAGCTCCTCTTCAAGTCATAAAAAAACAACGGGACTAACACAATTGCTCCAAACTTCGTTTGAGAGCAATTAATTTATGTTTTTTATTGGCTTAGATTTGAAAAAACCTTCCGAGACATGGTCCTACATCATCCAAAAAACAGCCGTACCTCACTCAGTGCCTCACCATCATGAAAAAATGAAAGACAGATATATTTTAGAATATATCGTACTTCAATGGTCCCTCAAAAATAGAAGTCACTCCTAGCACTGAAAATCAACCCCTACGGTTGTCAAGATCTTCCGTCTGGCGACCCCAAATAGTGTTTCGATCGTTCTGAACTTTCCCAAAAAGGAACAACATCGGAAGAACAAGCCGATGACCTGCCAGCTCGAAGTCCATAAAGAGTAAATGTGGTACCACAGTTACAACCCAGCTGAGCAAATTGACCGCAAAGGCGACTGTTAAAAGTTTTGTTCTCTTATTGGCTCGAGATTGGCGAAGTGTGAGTATGCATTGACAGTACAGAGCACAGCAGGTAAAAATAACAATAATGTTATACGGTAGTCGAAAATAATCAAAGTTGACGTTCATTTTCCAGTTTATGAAGGAGATCTGGAATACAAAGAACATACCTGATAGCTGGTTTTGCAATTACAAAAAGATACAGATGACGAACATCACAGACCGTTGTCACAATTTTGTCACAATCTCTTCAGCGCGTTGATTCAATCAAAACTTGAGTCTGTGTAATTTATAGTGTACCCAGGTTGAGGTCCCAGACGGAAAGTGCCTATGTCCAGACCGTCCCAGACGGAAAGTGCCTATGTCCAGACTTTCGTGCGTTTTTCCTTGTTTCCATTTTCCAGACCATGTAAATTTGAACGCACGACACCCCCGTCGTGAGTTCATCTGGGTCTGGACATATCGACTTTCCGTCTGGGACCTCAACCTGGGTATCCTTTTTGTGATTTTTATATTAATAGAGAGACAAGCAATCTCTGAAATTTGTCTGGATGTAACCAAAAGTGCATACAGTTTTAATTACAGGAATATTTTGCCAACTATAATTAACTTTTTTTGCGAATTCTTGTTCCGATCCCACTTGTGGGGGGGGGGAGGAACTATATACTCAAATGGGTTTTTTTGTTCAGTCAATTTTGGCCGATCGATGTATTCATCGTAGAAAAATGTGAGTGGTATCATTAAAAAGCTCGTTCAGCGTAGAGTTCAAAATTAAAAAGATTTTTTTTTGAAATTCGTGTTTTTCGAGGAGTTATCGAGGATTGAAGTTTTGTGCGAAAACGGGATAATTAGCATGTTTTGGTCACATTTAGTGTAACTTTTCTTCAAAATAAGATATTTTTAAATAAAAATATTAATTCAAAATTTGATTTCAAGCCACAAAATCGATCAATTACGAGTCCCTGATAAACGAAAGGCGATTAAAAGTCTAGTTATGGTCTCATAGGGAAGTCAACTATCAAAAAATTCAAATTATTTTTTTAGAGCTCTTTTTTTTAGAAATTTTTAATGTTTTTTGTTTTCTTAAGTCACCTAGAGACTAGTCACTTCTCATATCGATTTCCCTTTTGAGGTTTTACTAAATTTTTGAAGTCCTATTGCACAGAATCTTCGACAATAAGTGCAATAAGTTTTGTAAGGAGCAATAATTGAACCTATCTAGAGCTTTGAGTGGACAGCTAACGGCTGTCAAGACTTTAAAAGTGATTTTTCGAGAATTTTTTTTCCAACATTAACCTGTGTTTGTTGTTCTTTCCATAGTCACAAGACTTATTGTAATGTCCTATTGATTAACTATGCACAGCAAATATCTTTTTCCTCCAACTGAAGCACAACTGAACATATTTATGGACTTCTGTTCAAAGCTATTGATTTTAATGGCTGTTAGGACTTAAAAATTATTTCGAGAAATTTTTTAACATTAACCGATCCTAAACTCATTTTCGTGAGCTGTAGGTCAGTCTCAGTAGTGACAGGACCTCCTACCTTTCTACTGAAGCAAAAAATGACCTGATTAGCGTTTCCATCTTCTAACTATTAGTTATATGGCTTCAATGCCACAAGAGTTCACAATTTAAAAAAAAATGGATTTTCTATATTATTGTTTCCTCTTGAACTCTTTTCACATTATCCTGATACTGATACCTCTCATTGGCTTAGCGAAGACGTCAAATGGATCATGGTTGATTTTTTCAGAGGAAAGCTTATGGTTTAAATGGCTTCGACACTTTCTTCTCGCACTTTTCTATTAAAATTTTGGTTTTTGCCTGTATTTGTTGTTGCTTCCATAGCCATAAGACTTATTGTGTTATTATTGATTACCTATGCACGACAAATATTCTTGTCCTCCAATTGAGGCATAACTGAGAGTATTTATTAATTTTCGTTCAAAGCTATTGAATTTAATGTCTGTTAAGACTTTCAATTTAATGATTTTTCGAGAACTTTTTTTAACATTAACCAGTCTTAAACTTATTTTCGTGAACTGTAAGTCAGTCTCAGGAATGATCAAACCCCCTTACTTTCTAAGTCAACTAAAACTAATCTATTTAGCGGTTTTATCTGCTAACTATTGGTGTTACGACTTCGATGCACGAATTTTTATCTTTTTTTAGTTTTAAAATATTTTTTCTCATAATTTTGGTTCCTTTTGGAATTTCAACACATTATCCTATTTCTGATTGTTTCATTGGCTTAGAGAAGACGTTAGGGGGATCATACATAAACGTTTCAGAGAAAAGTTTATGCTTTGAACGGCTCGACACTTTCTTCTCGCACTTCTCTATTGAATTTTTGGTTTTTGCCTGTATTTGTTGTTCGTTCCATAGTCACAAGACTTATTGTAATGTCTTATTGATTAACTATGCACAGCAAATATCTTTTGTCTCCAACCGAAGCACAACTGAACATATATATGGACTTCTGTTCAAAATTATTGATTTTAATGGCTGTTAGGACTTAAAAATTATTTCGAGAAAATTTTTTAACATTAACCGATCCTAACCACATTTTCGTGAGCTTGTAGGACAGTCTCAGCAGTGACAGGACCTCCTACCTTTCTACTGAAGCAAAAAATGACCTGATTAGCGTTTCCATCTTCTAACTATTAGTTATATGGCTTCAATGCCACAAGAGTTCACAATTTAAAAAAAAATGGATTTTCTATATTATTGTTTCCTCTTGAACTCTTTTCACATTATCCTGATACTGATACCTCTCATTGGCTTAGCGAAGACGTCAAATGGATCATGGTTGATTTTTTCAGAGGAAAGCTTATGGTTTAAATGGCTTCGACACTTTCTTCTCGCACTTTTCTATTAAAATTTTGGTTTTTGCCTGTATTTGTTGTTGCTTCCATAGCCATAAGACTTATTGTGTTATTATTGATTACCTATGCACGACAAATATTCTTGTCCTCCAATTGAGGCATAACTGAGAGTATTTATTAATTTTCGTTCAAAGCTATTGAATTTAATGTCTGTTAAGACTTTCAATTTAATGATTTTTCGAGAACTTTTTTTAACATTAACCAGTCTTAAACTTATTTTCGTGAACTGTAAGTCAGTCTCAGGAATGATCAAACCCCCTTACTTTCTAAGTCAACTAAAACTAATCTATTTAGCGGTTTTATCTGCTAACTATTGGTGTTACGACTTCGATGCACGAATTTTTATCTTTTTTTAGTTTTAAAATATTTTTTCTCATAATTTTGGTTCCTTTTGGAATTTCAACACATTATCCTATTTCTGATTGTTTCATTGGCTTAGAGAAGACGTTAGGGGGATCATACATAAACGTTTCAGAGAAAAGTTTATGCTTTGAACGGCTCGACACTTTCTTCTCGCACTTCTCTATTGAATTTTTGGTTTTTGCCTGTATTTGTTGTTCGTTCCATAGTCACAAGACTTATTGTAATGTCTTATTGATTAACTATGCACAGCAAATATCTTTTGCCTCCAACCGAAGCACAACTGAACATATATATGGACTTCTGTTCAAAATTATTGATTTTAATGGCTGTTAGGACTTAAAAATTATTTCGAGAAAATTTTTTAACATTAACCGATCCTAACCACATTTTCGTGAGCTTGTAGGACAGTCTCAGCAGTGACAGGACCTCCTACCTTTCTACTGAAGCAAAAATTAACCTGATTAGCGGTTCCATCTTCTAACTATTAGTTATATGGCTTCAATGCCACAAGAGTTCACAATTTAAAAAAAATGGATTTTCTATATTATTGTTTCCTCTTGAACTCCTTTCAAATTATCCTGATACTGATACCTCTCATTGACTTAGCGAAGACGTCAAATGGATCATGGTTGATTTTTTCAGAGGAAAGCTTATGGTTTAAATGGCTTCGACACTTTTTTCTCGCACTTTTCTATTAAAATTTTTGGTTTTTGCCTGTATTTGTTGTTGCTTCCATAGCCATAAGACTTATTGTGTTATTATTGATTACCTATGCACGACAAATATCCTTGTCCTCCAATTGAGGCATAACTGAGGGTATTTATTAATTTTCCTTCAAAGCTATTGAATTTAATGTCTGTTAAAACTTTCAATTTAATGATTTTTCGAGAACTTTTTTTAATATTAACCAGTTTTAAACTTATTTTCGTGAACTGTAAGTCAGTCTCAGGAATGATCAAACCCGCTTACTTTCTAAGTCAACTAAAACTAATCTATTTAGCGGTTTTATCTGCTAACTTTTGGTGTTACGACTTCGATGCACGAACTTTTATCTTTTTTTAGGTTAAAAATATTTTTTCTCATAATTTTGGTTCCTTTTGGAATTTCAACACATTATCCTATTTCTGATTGTTTCATTGGCTTAGAAAAGACGTTAGAGGGATCATACATAAAAGTTTCAGAGAAAAATTTATGCTTTGAACGGCTTCGACACTTTCTTCTCGCACTTCTCTATTGAATTTTTGGTTTTTGCCTGTATTTGTTGTTCTTTCCATAGTCACAAGACTTATTGTAATGTCTTATTGATTAACTATGCACAGCAAATATCTTTTACCTCCAACCGAAGCACAACTGAACATATTTACGGACTTCTGTTCGAAACTATTGATTTTAATGGCTGTTAGGACATAAAAATTATTTCGAGAAATTTTTTTAACATTAACCGATCCTAAACACATTTTCGTGAGCTGTAGGACAGTCTCAGTAGTGACAGGACCTCCTACTTTTCTACTGAAGCAGAAATTAACCTGATTAGCGGTTCCATCTTCTAAATATTAGTTATATGGCTTCAATGCCACAAGAGTTCACAATTTAAAAAAAATGGATTTTCTATATTATTGTTTCCTCTTGAACTCCTTTCAAATTATCCTGATACTGATACCTCTCTTTGACTTAGCGAAGACGTCAAATGGATCATGTTTGATTTTTTCGGAGGAAAGCTTATGGTTTAAATGGCTTCGGCACTTTTTTCTCGCACTTTTCTATTAAAATTTTGGTTTTTGCCTGTATTTGTTGTTGCTTCCATAGCCATAAGACTTATTGTGTTATTATTGAATACCTATGCACGACAAATATCCTTGTCCTCCAAATGAGGCATAACTGAGGGTATTTATTAATTTTCCTTCAAAGCTATTGAATTTAATGTCTGTTAAGACTTTCAATTTAATGATTTTTCGAGAAATTTTTTTAACATTGACCAGTCTTAAACTTATTTTCATGAACTGTAAGTCAGTCTCAGGAATGATCAAACCCCCTTACTTTCTAAGTCAACTAAAACTAATCTATTTAATGGTTTTATCTGCTAACTATTGGTGTTACGACTTCGATGCACGAACTTTTATCTTTTTTTAGTTATAAAATATTTTTTCTCAAAATTTTGGTTCCTTTTGGAATTTCAACACATTATCCTATTTCTGATTGTTTCATTGGCTTAGAGAAGACGTTAGAGGGATCATACATAAAAGTTTCAGAGAAAAATTTATGCTTTGAACGGCTTCGACACTTTCTTCTCGCACTTTTCTATTTAATTTTTGGATTTTGCCTGTTTTTGTTAGTTTTCATAGTCAATTTTTTATTGTAATGTCCCTCTGATTACATATGAATGACAGATGTCCCTTTTGTCTCCCTATGACTTAACATAGCGTCATTATTAGCTTCCGTTGAAAGCTATTGATTTTAATTACGTTGATACTACGGGTTTTCTCAAAAATTTCGTGGTTTTATTGCTTTGTTCATGTTTTTTGATTTATTGGAGTCAAATTGCTAAAAACAAGTATCCCAATGCTGTTAAAAATTATTTGAAAGTAGAAAAGTTTTTACTGAAAAATTCATTTCTTAATAGCTTCGACAATTTTCTCGCTCAACTTTTTTTTGAATTTGCTCTCTTGCCTGTGTTTTTTATTCTTTAGGTAGCCGTAAAGTGTTGACCATTCTCATCATCCTGCAATTAAAGATCGAATAAATTATGTTACCCGAAGCAGTTAGTTTATAGCGAATAGTTTTGAAGTTTATGATATTATAAATATTTAAGATTTTAAAGGATTTGTCATTTTTTTTTTAGTTTTTGTGGTTCTTTTCGTCAACTTGTGACTTTTTCTCATCATTGAGAGGTCCCATACAATTCCTTGTTTTTTTTTCAAAATTAACATGTCTACCGATATTGTGAAATAAAGAATGTTTTGTTTGTTGACCGAAATGCGTTTTGATAAAAAATTATGTGAGTGGTGTATTTGTGTTCCTTTAGCACAATCGCGTAATAACGGATCCAAACGATTTTCAAATATGGCCCAATTGAACTTATTTGTTCATTCAGTATAATTTTATCTGAGTTATTGAAATTAGAAATTGGAATGAAAGTGCATAATTTTCAGACAATAGCTAATGATTTCAATGGCACCAATAGTTTGTGTTTTCGGAATGTTTGTAAACTGCTGATCGTAATTTTTTTTAGTGTTTCTGCTTCTTTAGTCCATTCCGATGGCTTAGTCTGACCAAAGTCAGGTCCTATTGGTTTCATTATGACTTTTTAGTAAATTTATCAAAAGTTATTTCGTTAAAAGCTATTGTTTTTTAAGACTTTCGAAATTATTTGGTTTAAAAAAATGTTAATTGATTTTTGATTATCGCCTCATTATTTTTCTGTTTGTCGACTTGTTACCTAGTCTTATTAAGGAAAAATACTATTTGCAGCGTAGTTAGGAAAAATTAAAATTGTGTAGTTAGGGTTTTGTCTGATTTTAATTTGATGTTGATACTAGGTGCTTTTAATTTTAGATATTGAGTTTTTGCCGTGCAATTTGTTTTTCCTTTTTGTTGTTGTTGTTATTTTTTCTCGTAGTCTTTTTAATGGCAGATCTCGTTGTATTGAGGCATGGCAATACTTAATTCAATTAATGGATTGGTTGTGTAACATTTTTTTAAACTCAAACATCTATTTTTGTTTATCTCATTGTCAAAAATTTAAGTCAAAAGACAGTTAAGTCAAAAATGTAGATGAGCGCGGGTCGGAACATCATGTGCGAACGCACATTAACGAGCCGGCTTGTTTGATATATTGTTAACCTATCCAATTTGGTATGCATGAAGAGAGCAAATAACCTAATAAGGCGAGTTTTTTGAACCGTGCAAAACGTGCACGTGAAATTCCCAGGCCTAGACCTCGATTTATGATAAGACTTTAAAAGTCTAGTAGGGGGGGCCAATATTGACTATAATTACACAGTCGAGGTTCCTAGTTAAAGTCGAGCTAATATCTTTTCATGGGTCGAGCTAAAGTCTTTTCATAATGAAGAAAGTCCAGCTAAGGTCTTTTCATGGGTCCAGCATTAGTCTTTTAATAACCAGCAAAGTCGAGTTAAGGTCTTTTCATGGGTCCACCATTAGTCTTTTCATGAGTCTGTTTTTTTTCAAAATTTAAATTTTTTTATTTGTGTTTCCTGCTTCTGTACAGACAGAAGCAGAACCGGAGCAAGACTAAATAGTTTTGCACCAGAGCAGTCCAACTTAAGAATCAGTTGGAAATCTGCCAAAAGCCTTAAGAATTTTGTCAAATGTTAAGATAAAGAGTTATTTCAGATCGAGTATATTACCACATTACTTGATTCAATGAAACCAGCTAGCTTAAGAGTATTGATCCTAGTCCCATTAGCCTTGAAAAAATTTTGGCGCTATTCAGTTTGTTTTCCTTCCCCAAATTATGAGCTATCTTTTTAAAAAAATAATGCAGGTTTTTGAGGTATTTTTCGTTCTTTTGAATCGTAAATGGTGCATGATCATATATGCTGACTACGTTATATGCAATATTGCACGCAAAACGTTAATGGCAGAAAAACAGACTTATGAAAAGACAAATGATGGACCCATGAAAAGACTAATGATGGACCCATGAAAAGACTTTAACTCGACTTTGTTTGCAAACATTGTGTCGAGCTTAAGTCCAGCACAAACTTTGGGTCAAGCCAAAGTCTTTTGTAAAATTTTGGGTCCAGCTAAAGTCTTTTGCAAAAAATCTGAGTCGAGCTAAAGTCCAGAATGCCTTAAAGTCCAGCTAAAGTCTTTTCATAGCTCAAATGAGTCCAGTATGGTCTTTTCATAGCACATTTTTGTCGAGCATTGTCTTTTCATGAGTCGAGGTCTAGACCTGGGTTTCAGCTGGTGATAACTGAAATTTGGAGTTAATTTTTTTAAAGAAAAATTGAGGTAATTTCTGGTGCAATACAGGTAAGAACAATCTGCATGAGTTATTAATAATAACAATAATCTAAATTAGTTTGTTTTCAGGTTTTCTACCAGGACATTTTCAGATTGTAGTGATGAAGTCATTCGAAAAAAAAAAATTGTCGGAGAAATTAAGCTTCGCAAACGTCTTTGTGATTCGGTGACAATTTTTGACAGATGTTTTAAATACTGAAGTTTTTTATTAGATTTTTAAGGGCAAATGACTCACAACGGCTTGGTGGTCGAGAAACAGGAGAGAAAAATTTGTAAGAGAGGCTTACGAGGAAAATTTTCTCAAAGTCTCAATAGAAATTTCTCCGAAAAATATCTGCTAAACCATTTGAAATTCTTCAGGTCTTAATCAGTGTTAATTCAGCGAACTGCAGATGGGCAACCACTTGACCAGTCTTGAGTCTTTCTTTTCCGAGAAATGACAAGTCTTCAATCACTCTTGGAATTCATTTGACATCCCCTTTTGTTAAGGCGAGCGCACTGTTTTCACATCTGTAGATTTTCAATTTGATGACAAAATAGAATTACACCAACTCAATTGTCTACCGTTCAAAAAATCTGCATAATGAAACAAGAAGCACGGGAAAAGACCCTATGACTTCTTCGAAATTCACTACTAGGCGATAAAATAGCTTCACAGATCGCTGTAATATACCATTCATCCAATCAAATTGTTTTTAACTTGAAAAGTAAAGTAGCGCTAAGACAGTTTGTGTGACATCAGAAATTTCCTACTCACCATTTTGTGGATAAATTGTTCAATTATGCAATTCTAATAACCCGGGTTGAAGTTTCTTTGATTTCATACAAGGATCATATATGATTTCATACTGTCCATACTTGATTTCTTAGTACGATCCTAGTATGAAACCAAAGAAATCATATATGATCCTTGTATGAAATCTACGTTTTCATACATGACCCTAGCATGAAATCCAAGAAATCATAGACGAACAATTCAAGAAAAGCATTCAAGAAAAGCAAGAATAGACGCTAAAAAAAGTGTATCATCCTTGTATGAGATCAAAGAAATCATATATGATCCTCGTATGAAACCAAAGAAATCATATATGATCCTTGTATGAAATCCAAGTTTTCATATATGACCATAGCATGAAATCCAAGAAATTGTAGATTGATCATTCATGAAACGAAAAAAAACACGCTGGAAAAAGTGTGAGATCCTTGTATGAGATCAAAGAAATCATATATGATCCTTGTATGAAACGAAAGAATTCATATATGCATCGTTGATCGTTATTTTTTTCGTATCAGTAACCAAGAGCATAGAGATTGAAGCCTTTTGAGAGTAGGTTTTATTTTTTGTATGATCCTTGTATGACTACCAAGAAATCATACAAATCATATATGACCTGGTACGGTTACTAAGAATCATATATGACCTAGAACGAAATCCAAGAAAGTTGTATGGTCGATGACCCGGAAATAAATTTCAGATCATTTTTTTGCTTAATTTTAAATGCAACAAGGTGGTTCGTTAATGTGCGTTCGCACATGATGTTCCTACCCGAGCTCATCTACATTTTTGACTTAATTGTCAACCAAATGAAGAAATAACAAAAATAGATGCTTGAGTTTAAAACAATCGTTACATATCGTTACCTATCTACTAATTGAATTACATAATGCCATGCCTTTTTTACAGCGCCACTGAGATCTGACCCTAAAGAGACTACGAGACAAAAAAACAAAAAATTGCAAAAACAAAAACTTCACGGCAAAAACTGAATATCTAAAATTAAAAGCACATAGTAACAACGTCAATATGCAAAATGCAGTCAGATAAAACCTTAACTACTCCAATTCAATTTGTCCTAACTATACAGCGGACGGAAAGTTTTATTAATGGGACTATGTTACGATCAATGAGGCGAAATTCAAAAATTAATCAACCTTTTTTAAACCAAGAAATTTCAAAAGTCATTAAAAGAAATTTCAGAAGCTTTTAACTAAATAATCCATGATAAATTATCAAAAAAGTTACTACAAAACACAAAAGACATGTCTTTGTGTAGTTTAAGCCTTAGAAACGAACTAAAGAAAAACCTTAAAAATTAGAAACGTTTTGCGAAAGCACAAAATATTGCTACCATTAAAATCATTAGCTATTATCTGAAAATTATGTATTTTTAATTCAATTCTTATATCTACTAATTCAGCTGCAGGAGAATTATATTGAGAGATGGGATAAATTTATTTGGGCCACATTTGTAAACTATTGGGATCTGTTACTAGAAGATTGTTCTGAAAGAAGAGAAAAAGAAGCGCAAAAATGACCACTCAAAAAACATTTATTGACCAACAAACAAAGCATGGGTGACAAATAATATCAGTAGATTTGCTATTTTTTGGAATACAAGAGATTGGATGTGACCTCTCATTGATGAAAATAAGTTATAATTTGACGAAAAGAACAACAAAATCTGAAAGGTTTGAAAAATGTTTGAATATGTATATCATAAACTTTAAGACTAAAGGCAATAAACTGAATAACTGATTCAGGTAATAGCATTAATTCAAAACCTCAGTTACAGGCCGAAGAGAATTGTTAGCAAGTTACGGCTAACTAAAGAACAAAAACAGGCAGAAAGAGCAATTTCAAGAAAAAAATTGTGCGAGAAAAGTGTCGAAGACAATAAAAAATGAACTTTTCACAAAAAATTTTCTATGTTCAATTAATATTTTAACTCCACCAGAATTCCTCTTTTTTATCAATATAGTTTCGAAAAGTCAAATATAAACAAATACATGAACAAATATGAAAACTCGTAGTATCAACGCCAGTAGTTTCATTAGCTTTCAACGGAATCCACTAAATACGCTAAATTATGCCTCTGTGGGACAACAAGTTCATTGGACATTCATATTTGGTCAATAATATCTTACAACAAGCTATTGAAGATGAAAACAACAACAAAGACAGGCAACAACCAAAAGTTGATTAGAAAAGTGCCAGAAGAAAGTGTCGAAGCAATTTAAATCATAAGTTCTTCTCTGAAAACTTTATGCACGATCCGTTGAACGTCTTCCCTAAACCAATGGGATTTATTAGTATTAGGATAATGTGATAAGATTTCAATGGGATCCAAAAATAAAAAAATGCCCGAAAATAAAAAAAATCTTTTTTTAAAGTCTTAACAGCCATTAAACTCAAAAGCTTTTAACGGAAGTCAATGACTACGCTCAGAAATAACACAATGGCAGAAAAAATTTGTTTGTCATGCACAGATAATCAATAGATGATCACAATTAGTCTTAAGACAATGAAAACAATAACAAAAACATGCGAAAACCAAAATTCAGTAGAAAAGTGCGAGAAGAAAATTTCGAGGCCATTTAAGCCATTAGTTTTCCTCTGAAAACTTTATCAGTGATCCACTGAATGTCCTTTCCAAGCCAATGGGATTAAAATAATATCTGTATAGTGTGAATAATATTTGGATAATGTGGTAAGAGTTCAAAAGTAGCCAATAATAGGAAAGTATCCAAAATTTTTTTTTAATTTTGAATTCTTGTGTTATTGAAGTTATCAATACTTCATGTAATCAATAGTTAGAAGACAAAAACGACAACAAAATTTATTTAAGTTTCTTAAGAAAGCAAGTGGGTTCTCTCAATATTGAGAGTGACTAACAGATCACCAAAATTTTAAGATTGGTTAATGTTCAAAAAAAAATTTCGAAAAAATATTTTTTGAATCCTTAACAGCCATTAAATTCGTTACGTTTCAATGGAAGTCGAAAAATACGCTCAAATATGCTTCAATAGGTTAATGGGATGTTTGTCATGCATAGGTGATCAATAAGAAATCTCAACAAGTCTTATAAGTCTTATGACTATGAAAAAAACAACAAAATCAGGCAAAAACCAAAAATTCGGTAGAGAAGTGCGAGAATAAAAGGTCGAAGCCATTTGAAACCATAAGCTTTTCTCCAAAAATTTCATCTGTGATCCAATGAACGTCTTCTTGGAGCCAATAGGAGCAGTCAATAGGATAATGTGATAAGATTCCAAAAGTAACCAATAAAACGAAAATATCCAAAAAAATTTTAAAAATTTTTGAAATCTTGTGTCATTGAAGTCATATTAATAAAAGCTAGAAGAAAAAACCGCCAGTTAGACCAAATTTGATTATGGTAGTAGGGAAGAGGGTGCTGTCACCACAGAGACTGACATACAGTTCACGATAATAAGTTTATGATTGGTTAATGTTCAAAAAAATTTTCGAAAAATTATTTTTAAAGTCTTAACAGCCATTAGCTGTCCACTCAAAGCACTAAATATATTCACTTAAATCTCATTACGGAACATATTGCACTGCTAGTCAATGAGTCCAGGCCATAAGATTCCAAAAAATTAGTAAAACCTCAAAAAGAAATTCAAAATTTCAATTAAAATTACGAAAACTCAGAGTCGAATTTAAAAAAGACATGAGCAATTCCTTGAAATTGATTTTTTTGTTCATTGGGCTTCATTTGACTGTAAAGGAGGTTTTTCACTAATGGAACCTCGGTATGAAAAGTGACTTGTCTCTAGGTGACTTAAAAAAGCAAAAAAATTAGAAAACTTTATAAAAAAACAGCTCTCAAAAAATTTCGAATTTTTTTGATATTGAAGCAACCTATGAGACCAGAACTAGTCTTTTTTATCGTCTTTAGTCTATTAGGAACACGAAACTGGTTCATTTTTGTCAGGAAATTTAAGTTTCAAATACTATTTTTATAGAAAATATCTTAATTTGAAGAAAAATCACACTAAAAGTGAACAAATATCCCGTTGTTCACACAAAATTTCAATCCTCGATAACTCCTCGAAAAAAAACGAAAATCAAAAAAATCTTATTAATTTCGAATTCTACGGACCAGTTTTTTAATGATACCACTCACATTTCTCTGCGATGAATATATCGATCGGCCAAAATTGACTGAACAAAAAAAACCCATTTGAGTATATAGTTCCTCCCCCCCACAAGTGGGGTCGGAACAAAAATGATTCAAATTTTTTTTTACTAGAGTTTTGTTTCGTGTGCTGATCTTGTTCACCAGATTGCAAATACTTTTACGTCACTTTCACTTAGGGCTCTGGACTGCATATTTTTGTATTTATCCCTCTTGATAATATTTAAAGAAAAAAATATAATCAAGTTTGTAAATTTTAGTTTTAAACGTACTGTCGCTTTCGATATATTCAACCACGTATAGTAAATTTTTTTGCGCTCTTCTTTTTACTAGCCTTCAAGCTTCAAGCTGTTCCATTTATCCTGCCTTAATTCCCATTTAACTCGCTTTTCAGGACCATTAATTTGACTGATCGTAACCTCTTTATTCAAACAATTTCTCAAAAATTTTTACACTCAAATGATTTGCTTTGAAAATAAAGATAGAAACAATTGAAACGCTTTCTCTTTAAGTGAGAAAAAAATCAATTCCTATGTTCCTCTCTCTCGTCGAACTCGGACAGTTACTGAGACAAGATTGTGACTATTTTTTTTAAAAAAAATTTTCTAATAAATTCTGCTAAGACTTTTTTTCACGATTTGTGGTTATCTGCTTAAAATCTTCCCAGATCATCATCGCGTGAAAAAAAGGAAAAAAAATTGTTGTAGGGATCTTAACAGATAGCCGGCCCGATTTGATTCAGTTACTAACTTGATCATATTTATTGAAGTAGTCCAGTTTAACAATTGAATAAAACAGAGCCAGAACAGCGACCCAGATAATTGTTAAAGCAAAAAAAATTCGCCTCCGACTTTTGTTCAGAATACTTTCGGCTTGGCTCGCTTTAGCAATTAGTATATATCGTTCAACTGCGATTGCCAATGTGATGTTGATTTGACTCCAATAGGATAAAAATTCCGCGATCATTTTGAGTGTTTCTCCCGATACAACGAACGGAGAAGACACAAATCCATAGTTACCATAGAAACTGTCAGCCTCATGATCGATATCACCCAAGGGATAGTCTTGATGTCTATCATCAGAATTGAGAAGTTGGTCTTTATTATTCAACGATTAGCCACAGCGATTAGATCCATATACCTTTTACGTTATCAGTTACCGCTGAAAACACGATTGATGCTATTCAAATCCCTAGTCCTTTTTCATTTAACATTCAGTGCTTTATTTTTTCGGAACTTGAATTTCTCTGAAATACAGCGAATTAATCGACAAATCAATGGGGAATTAATGTTTGCTATATGAGAAAAAAATTTGAGAGATCTACAGATCTCTTAGTAAAATCTGACATTTTGCCTGCAGAACATTTAATAAGCCAGATGAGTGTTTCAAAACATAGAAATGATATTTCATTATTGAAATCAGACGGCACTGAGAGTTTTTTTCTAAGTGGTAATGTCTTAGTAAGAAAAAACAACAGAACTGAACAGCTAATTCTCCTAAGGTTGAGCAGATATAATGGGAAAAAGCAAAATACTGAAAAAAATGAAATTTGATAATTGTCTTTCTCCGTTGCTGCTCGAACTATGTTATGCACCCCTCAGTAACAGAGAGAGTGAAATTACTTAGTAAAAAATTTGTATGAAAAAATATGGCACACGTGGTCTTGTATGTTGAGAGTTGCAAACAACATGTACTAACAGAGTGGATGGGTGGAAGGGACAGATAACATCTTTGTCGATTGAAACTTATCGGGAAGCCGTTTGATTCCCATATGTAATAACAAATGCATATATTGATCACAACTTGAGCTAAGAGCTAAGAATATGCTAAGGTCTACTTGCCGAGGAAGAAGCAGAAGGTTAAAAATTTGAAATGAGTGGAACCCACGCTGAGAAACCAGAGGGAAATGACCTCTGATCAGACCAAATTTGAACACACACGGTGTTTTTCCAGACCAAATTTACAGGGTCTGGAAATCGGTTTGAGCTCACGAAAGTCTGGGGAGTGATCTGATTTGAGTCTGATCAGAGGCCGTTTTTGAGTGAGTTCGTCTGATCGGGTTTCACTTTCATCTTTAAATGTCCGATCAGAAGGCACTCCAAGCGCACGAAAATTTGATCACAATTGGACGTAATTTGAACGTATTTTTTCTTATCTTATGTAATCTGCGAAGGATAGGGGCTCTACCGAGAAAACGTATTTGTTCTGGCAAGAGACTCATTTAGAGTCTCTTTCTTGCCTTTGATCACAACAATCAGGACAAAAGAGCCCAACTGCTGTTAAATGGCCGGTACCCCTAAAAAGTCGGAATAGGTGTAGACGTTTCTTATGAGAAAACGTTTAAGTTCAACTATGGTGCCAGAGAACTGTAGCATTGGCATGCGAAGGTTTCAATTTATCAATTTTTGCAAAATTGTTTTTTTTGCACAAAACAATGTCCAATTGTGAATTAACTTGACCGCATTTCCTGCTGGAGAAGTCAGTTTTTACTGAATGAATGAATATGCGTTAACTTTATTTTTTCATTTGTTCTTATTTTGTGGATGCAAAAACGTTTTCTTTTTGTGTCAATTTCCGGCTGAAGATTGGAATGTCAAATATCTTAAGTTTTATGTTCAAAAATTTGTAAAAGGTAACACCTTCGCCTGTTTGGGTTCAAATGAGAAGACTGAGAAAATATTTTTCAAGTAAAATCCGACACTTATCGCTAAACGATTTTGAAGAGAAGGGTTTTCTGAGACAAACTGTATGGAATGAAATGAATAGCTGTCAACTAACGTTATTATATTCTAATTATACATCCCTTCGCAAAAGATGGTCTAACTGGAATTTGTTGCACAACTTTCCGTTCCTGACCAAGACCAATAGAAAATTGTTTAATCATGATCTTACTAGAAATTTTGTCGTATAGTTTTCGTTCTCTTGATAAATTTCCTGCAGCAGTTTTTTTCGTATTCCAAACCACCTACTCAAAGGCACGGTCTTGTTTTGTTTGCCAGTTTTTCGAGGTATCAGCGAAAAAAGCCCCAGGTGTCATCCGTGGCCTTTACCAACATCGTGGTACAAAATATGATGGTGGTTTTGGAATTGATTTAGTAGTTAGTGCTTGAGATTGCACGAAATAGCAGATAGTTAGTAAGTAAAAGTTCCGATCAAACTTCCCCATTTAGCGCTTGATCTTTCTGATTCCATCGTCCTTAGTGTCTATTTTCTATAATTTGCTCTGTTTTTGCGTAGGAACGCTGCGAATGTACTCCAGAGAGTTTTCATTCACGTCAGTTTTGGGATGGAGTTTTAAAAGTAATATACCATGCCGCTAAGGTAATTTCATATACCAAATTTGATAGAAAGTACAGTTTGTTCTGTTTCAGGTCAAAGGAGCAACCGAAAAAAAGAGCATTAATTGGACTGCGCCAGAGATTACTGCATCAAGAACTGAACGACATTCGACATTATTCAGACAAATATTTACAATATATCTTTGACCGCAATGATATAATTTTATTTATATACACATGAGTTCCCGCACGAAGATATTATATCTCATCCTGTTAACCTGGAGTTATTCTTCCAACACACTTCTTTTTTCTCGCAAGTGAGTCACATTTTTATTCAGTATCTAAAATCAGAATCAGTACAAATGTTTTTCGTTCGATTTCTGTACCTTATCTGACTTACAGCTTCACTGTCTGCGTCGAGGATAGTTTTTCCTATATATGCCTCCTTTTATTATAAATTGTTTTTGTACCCGTCTGATTGTTGTACGGTGTATGTTGGAAAATTCTCGCTTGACTCCATTCAGTATGCTTTATTCTTATGGGTGCATTAGGACAACTTTTAAAAACTTGACTCTCTCTCATTGGCACGTCGCACGTTGTGGAACCTATCCCTTTTTATTGGTCACTCAATTCTGGTTCCGCTACTATCGTTGATCCGACGGGCTGTTCTTGTGGTGTTTTTTACTCCTTGAACTACACCGCCGAGATGCCTGTGTATTTTTCGCCGGTTGTACCTTTGATATGATACAAGTGTCCATGGGGTTAGTTTCACAGGGGTCAGTAACCTTGTACATCGGTCGGATGTGGAATCCGAGTTAAAGTTTTCAAAGTTGACCGACGACAGGCCTAACAATTTTCTTAAATCCTGGATTCCTTCCGTGGTTTTTTGATCTCAGGGGTTGTCTTCTTTCTCTGCATTTTCGTTTAACAGCTTGTATTGTTTTTGCTAGCTGTACGAAGAATGACATATCCACAGTCATTCTTGTACGAAGAATGACTGTGGATATGTCATTCTTCGTACAATTCTTAACCGATTCACGTTTCACAGTTTAATTATTTAGATTTACTATTTATGTTTAGTTTTTATTCCTTATTTTTGATACAATTGAACATTTGTTACGTAACTTTGAATTCCTTCAAAGATACCATTGACGTTGATGTCTCAGACTCCCGAAGTTCAAATATTTCAGAGCGCGATTTTCGGAATTATTCTGCGTCCCCGAATGTGATTCTCTTTGCGTATTCCCTGAACTTGGATCCTGATCGTAAGTCATCGCTACGGTCTGAAAAAATCAACTTTTTTCAATTTTTAACTGTTTAACAATTACATCTTGTACAATTTTTACGTTTTAACTGAAACAAAAAACGGTTTTTATTCTCCTTTTACTCATCATAAGTAGTCTCTTCTTGATCCCTTTTTTCGTTCCAATCAAAAACAATATATTCTATAAAATTGTTATGTATTATCTATTATCTAAACTATCTGTTAAAGAAAAAACTTTCTCACAAAACAGTTTGGATATAATATACACCTTAGAATACTTTATAATATTACCTCTGATTATAATATTAATTGGTATTGAAAGTTCAACCCAAATTGAAGCAGTAATAAACGCATTTGTTATAGAATATCGAATACTTTAAAGTCCAATGAAATTTTAATTCCAGTTGTGACAAGAGAAAAAGTATAATCTAAATTTACATCGCAAAGTTGTCATCTTTCTTATATCTATTAAAATTCTTCGTTTAGTTAAAAAACCTTTTCTTTCATTTATAAGGTTAATGGCATTGTTAAACTTACTGTATGCTGCATTTTTATAGTCTATCAACAAAGTTCAACTTCCACAACTCTTTAATCTACTTGTACTAAGTTTGGATAAAATAGAGGAGCTGAAAGCGTAACGCTTCACGAAGTGAACTCTGACAGATTTCCTTAATCTGAAAATAAAAACCTGGTAAATGACTTTCAAGAAAAATTACATTTAAGTAAACAAAAAATGTCTTTTTAAAATTACATGTCCACCTCTTAATCCACTTCGTATTAATGTTGTCTGATTTTTTTTTCTAAGTCATTTACTCTGTTGTCTTTGTTCAATTTGCTTAACTCGTTTGTGTTATTCTTTTACTGTGCTCTGCTTTATTTTGCTTTTTATAATATACCCAATTGAGTCTAATTTTCTCTTTTATTTGTGATAGTTTTTGATACACACTCTAAACCCAACTTCTTCTCTTCCTTGCTTTCCTTCTGCTTTTTCTCTTTATTCTCTTCATTTTTTCTTCTTTTATTTTGCCTTTTCCTCCGTCTCATATGTCTTAACGTATATATATATCTTATGATCCTTGAATCGATCTGAAAATATATCTCTAATTTTATTTTCATCTTTCCTTCTATGTCCATCTATGAACACATTGTGGCTCCCGCAAGGTATGTCATTAAGTTCATCATGTGATTTTGTGTAATCCATCTCTATAGGACCGAACATTACAAATATCACAAATAAAATATCATGAGATCTGTGAAACTGAACATTAATATCACACTTTTTATGCCTATTTGGTGACGCCAGCAAAAAGTGAACTGAAGCAGGAGCGGTAAACTTAAAAATTTTGAATTCGTGAAAACTCGAAAAAGGCCATTTTTCAAAATGGTCCTGAAATTCTGTACACGCCCGCCCATTTTGTAAAAGGAAACTCAGAGCAACCAAAAGCTCCAGCACGTGGTTTGCGATGACTCGAAGCTATCAAAAGACCCAGTCAACACTAACCTTTCAAATCCACTTGTGTGGCTATTAGCTCTTTCATATAAAAAAGTTAATATTCCTCACATTAATTTTATTTTGACTTTATTCGTCCTAGTTTATTTATTTTGTAATCCTTTAGTTGTTAACAAATGGTAAAATGCGATTAATTTGCAGAACCTAACAGTCGAAGGTACCATAATTGCCTTAGACACTTCAAGTATTTAGCTCAGTTTTTTGACAATTGCTTTAAAAATTTTGACTTCAATCCACCAATCTGTGTTAAGTGAACATGAAATTTTGAGGCCTATTTCAAATGTTGTTTGCGCTAACCGATTTTTTTTTTGGTTAGTGTACAAGTTTTGTATTTAGAGCCATTAGAATGTGTTACAGAAAACAATTGACTCTCGTTTAGACTAAGTTTTGAATCCTAATCTACTTTGGTCTTTGTGTTCAAATTTTCGCTAGCTTTGATTTTTGGTCAGGTTTATAAGTTAATTGATTTTTTTACATAGGTCAACTTTAGTACCATCATCGACAGAAATCTTAAAAACTTCGAAATTAGATGGGACATAGTGTATCAATCAGGATATTCGTCAATCAACCAAAGTTACAATCCTTTTAAACGACCGGGCGGATAATATCTTCAACTCAATTGGGGAAAAACTTAGGGAAAAACCAGGTCGACGTAAGAGAATCATATTGCGAAGATTGGGCTGTGCTGAGATACAAGAGCAGCTGCAACATTTGATCTGCCAAACGAGAAAACAAAAACGGCAACACGGATAAATACAACGACCCAGGCAAGATCATTGAACTGGACAGCAACAATCTCCTGAGCATCGGTTTGAGCATTTTTGAGGAGCATCATCTGCAGAAATTCGTTCTTCAGTTACCGAATCAAAGTTTATCTGCATCAAGGTTTTCAAGCTAAGAACAGAACTAAAGCGTCGGAAGAAAAATCGAAAGAAGACATCGCACGAAACAAAGAAGACTTTAATTCAGTGAATTTTGTATTGAAAAAGACAGTCTGACAATTGATTCAGTTGTCTGTTCAATTAGAGGCAGAGATATTGAACTCAGTCCTGCATACGAAAGAAGACAAGAATGTCTCAACTGGCGGGAATAGCGCAAAAGACCTTCAGACGGTCTCAGAGTAAAGTAAAACGTTGTCGATCAGAGTATTTGATTCGTGTGAACAGTCAGAGAAAGCGGTTCTGGAGCTTCGCAAAACCGTTGGAAAGAAGATGAGAGAATAATACTTTACACTCCAGTCCCTTGCTGTTTACATAAAAAGCTTGTTTAACTTCTGCTTAGGAACTTATGCACCCAATGAAACAATTCAATATATCTGTTTTATGCTAACTGAAACAGTTGTCACTGTTGTCGACAAAAACTGCCCCAGATGTAAGGATTGCGGCAATACTATACGTTTTGCGTCCAAATGAATCAACCTGGTTTTGTTCACAAATCGTGAATTCAGATAAATTAATTAGTGCAAGACTAATTGTTGAAAGTAAATAGCAAATTGTTGCAATATCTGTTGAAAGTCAATTTTTTTGGGAAAAGAGAGAAATGCGTTGTTTAGATAGCTGAGAATTCATGCTAAGTTCAGTTGAGATAAGTTGTTTTAATTAAGAGCAAAATGAGCGTCTTTTTGAAGAGCAAAACGAAATCAAATTCGTCTTCAACGTTTTTCAGTTTAAAAATTTTGGTTCGTAAAATATTTCAGTTTTAATTTTGGTAATTGAAATTAGAACTTCTCAATAATTCTCAGATGACAGAATTGACTCCAGTATGGGTGTTTGCCAAATGATCTTCAGATTGTTCAGTTTTATATATTCTTTTCCGCGGGAGCAGAAAGAACTTAAAAGTCAATAACTAAGTACCTTGACAGCTTCGTCTTTAAAGCTTTTGATGACTTTTTCCGGATAATTCTGGGGTGTGATCAAGCTTGATAAGAATTAGTCTAACCTAAATTTTTTATGTCTTTTGTTTTTAAAAATTTTTCGCGGTGGAAAATCTGACGTTCTGTGTAATTTCGATCTAAGGAACACTCGAACCTCCATATGTCAGACTTACACAGACAGAGATCGTCTTTCAAAAATCACCTATGATTAGACCATTAAAAACACAGTGGGGTGGGAGTGTGCAATGCGTTCAAAATTGCACGATCAAGTAAGTAAACTGTGTCTGCCTAACGTCTGATCATGGTCAATTTTGAACGTTGCAAATTCTAATCATGGCAAATTTTGATCGAGTCAAAGTCTGATAAAATAAGGAGCCAATTTTGAACGAGCCAAACTCATTGCGCATTTAAGCCGAGCATGGTCTTGTCATAGGTTGAGATAAAATCTTTTCCAAAATTACTAATGTCCAGCCCGTTCTCTTTATTATTATTCGTACTCATTATGTTCTTGGTGTGTTCCCCTCCTCCTTTTCTCAGCCGGGCTCGGGACCGGCAACGAAGCAGTTACAAAAAAACCAACAACTATCGATTTGAGCTGGGCCCAAGCAGAAAAAAATTGGCCCAAACTCTATCTCCAAAAAAAACTTAACAACAAAGCAGCAAATTTTACACAAACAGACAACTATAGGAGAATTGAGAATAGCACTAGCAAAAAAAGACATCCATTTCCAATTAGAATTCCCCTTCAACAAAATAAAAGTAATTTGAGTTTCTTCACTGCATTTATGGCAAATCTGATGAGTATTTTTGATACTCCTGAAAACGGCGAAATTTTTTAAGATTCACGGAAAATTTTTTATGATTTCCGGTAAAATTTGTTGTGAATGTTATCGCGGCATTCATCAAATTTAAGGTTAAAAACTGCAATTCTTTGAAAGTTTCAACGCATTTATTGCAATGGGTGTTCAAAAAACTGAACTCAAACAATTTTTGTTAATCAGAAAACGCTCTTAATAGTTTTGTCGAGTCAAAAACTCACCCATAGCGAGGCAAAAACAACCCAGCATTTTGATCGAGGCAAAGTCTAATCATTGATAAGTTTGAACGAGGACACGACCGCGCCAACAATTTTTAATGAGCAGAATTGGGATCATGGGTAATTATCCTCTGCACGGTCTGACCATGGGCAATTTTGAACGAGGACATTGATCTGTGTAATTCTGACCTCTACACATTGGTTGAAACATTACAAGAAATAATGGGCACGGTCTAGTTTTCTTAAAGAGTACGGAGAATTAGCTGATTATTTTTTACTTAGAGCTGAAAACTATTTTTTGCTGCAATTTCCCTCAAATCGTCCACGCTTAATTTCAATTCAATTCAAAAGTTCAAGGCCTGGAATTACTTTCCAAGGACTTAAGTAATCCGTTGATTTTACTTAAGTGATTGTCTTTCGTTGCGCATGAGTCTTTCTTAAGAAATATTTATTAAACAATTACAGATTATTTCGACATTAAGTTGTTCGGTGTCTCGAGGCACACCACAATTGAGAATCCGTTTATCTGATGTCTTTTTAATTAACAATTATCATATCAGTTTTTGAAAAAGTAAAAATTTCGTCAAGATTTGATGATGCTGTACTCTTGTGTCCTATTATTGAAACGCATTTATTCTCTAAAAAGCAATTTGCTTTCAAATGAGTCAATTTATTATGCCTTCAGAAGGCAGCCATCAAAGAGAAAACCGTTAAATTCTAGTCGTTATCACCTAAAAGCAAAAAAGCTATACTACTAGGTAACATCATAGCTTCTGTGTAGATTGTAGAGTATCAGATTAAAAACGTTTGAAAACAGATACTTTTCAGAAAGCAGAAAATTACTGTAAAATATCATTTCGATGGTTAATTGAATTCGATGAAACATAAATTGAATATAAATTCGATGGTTTATTTTGTTTTAGATGGACAGATCTCATATATCTTTTTAAAATAGCATTGGTATTTTCATTTTAAAACTTGCAATGCAATGGACTGATAACAAGGTTCAAACGTCAACTGCATCGTGAAACTGTAACTACAATTTCTTAAATAATTTATTCAACGATTTAGAAAAAATACTTCATTAAACTTGAATCACTTTTTGAAAAAAATTTACTTTAAAATGAAATCTCATAACATGAATCTCTTTTAAATTGTCCGCTATTTGATTATTTAACTAGAAAATTTTATCTGAGTAGGAGCCACCCACAATTGATAAGTATCAATTTGACTCAAAAACACAATTTCATATTTATTGGATCAGGCTTATTAATCAGACATATAAATATTTTCTTATGTTCGAAGTCCAATGATACCTAATCTTTACGTACTTTTACTTGCAGAACGAGATTTTGAAAACTGCTATTTTTCCTTCGTTTGTGGTTGGTCTTATCGACTAAGTAAACAAAGAAAAGCACCTTTTCGCCTTTATATTCTATAGTTTTGTAAAATTCTGTAGAAAAACCATTATATTGCGAAAACTAATCAATAAATGGGAATCCTCTTTAAATTAAGCCATGTTTAAACAGAAATACTTTTAAAAATTGTATTTTTTCATCACTTTTTGGCATTTCATCAAGAGCTGTTAAAGATTTGATAGTCGCAAGACTGTGACAAATTTGAGCAAATGACCTGTGATCACGCCTATTTTGAGCGGGCACCTGGGCATTTTGCACTCGAAGTACATAGTCTGGAGTCCAAAATAAAGCGAACCAATGTCTGGAAACGGTATGGACATTGTCTGTTTGTTTTTCATTTTGGTTTGGGGGTGGTCTAATCGGCGGTTATTTTAGACTGGGATGTCATCCTGTGCAATATATATATTATTTTCTTCCAGTGATACTTTTAGTTAAGTTAAATTAATCTAACTTTGAACAATCTTAACTCATCTTGACGATTTGCTGGCAAAAGAAAGCCACTATAAAAACAGAAGGATAGTGTTGCTGAAATAGTGTTTATGATGTAGTGACACAAGTTTAGTACACCAGAGCAGACCAGATCCAGAACTGATTGGAGAGTTATGAGGAAATAGTCCAGCGAATGAAGATCCTTTTGAGAGTAAATAGTTCCAATGAAGTAGGCATTGATTACCATAGTTATCAGACATAGCGGCGCCTGATAATGAAAATTAAACAACACACAGATAATTTTGATATTTATTTGAAAAATATTCAAGAAAACTGCTATTGTTTTATCTGAAACTTAGCGTGTTCCGTATAACCTCTCAAACTTGCTAGAGCGTGATAAAATATGGAGAAAACGACACCAGGCCAGTAAAACAAAATTAGATAACATTAGTCTGGAGCATTTAATCTGAAGCATTTAGTCTGATTGGTTTCAAAAGTTACAAAAATCTAAAAAATATTCGAATACGAGTAAATGTCGTTCAAATTTTTACCTCAGATTGGCTGCAAAACTATTCCAAAAATCAAAACTTTTAAATGTTTTGTAAAAATTATTTTCCGATGCTGAATAATTATACCACTTTATAATTCACTAAATTACATTCCCGTGATACGATATGGTCAGACAAAACCTAGTACAGAGGATATTTTCTAAAGACTTTTTGTAGTTTGAAAACCAATTATACTGAGGATTTCTGCTTATAAACCAAACATGCCTAATATTACTAAATAATTTCTACGCTTAAAAAAACATGCCAATATTTTTTATTCTTGAAGACCGAGATAATTTTATTGACGACTTCCAGCGTTTGCGATTCTAACATATGGAACATATCGATGACAAGACTCATTTTTCGTTTTGTTGTCTGACTGAAACCGAACATACCCAAATATTTCTGACTCTTCAAGTCAACTTTTTTAGGAGTTCGGCAGAAAGCAGAAAAATTTGACGTAAAACCCTAATATCTGTTGAATGATGCTCTAATATACGTTTATGAATGATGCTATAACATAGATTTTCATTTTTTAGTTGTCAAATATGGAAAATTTACTTGTAAAAATTCAATGTAGAAACTCGCTTACTTTTTCGTCTCATAAAAGCATTGAACTTTTTTGAAAAATAATAATTCGTGAAAAACTCACTTTATTCCTCTACAGTAGATTGATCCCTAGCAGATCAATGCTTCTGCTCAGTTGAGTTCTAACCTAGTTGTGTAACCTAGTTGGGTTCAGCCGCCAAAACCTAAAATTGAAGACAAAATTCCTCACTGTATTGCCCAACGCAGCAACTTTTGTTAACTCTTGTTCTCGAGGAAGATTGCTTCATTTGAGCGCTGCTTAGCGTTCCACTGGTAATGCACTGACGGAATCAAGCACTTTGAAGAGAATAATTTAAATGGAGACAATTTATGACTCCAACCTAACTCCGAATTCAGTACTGAGTCAGAGTCTAATTCAGGTCACATTTTGCACTGAGTTTATCTTATTCAGAGTTTATTCAGTGATTCATTCTAAATTTACTTCTGATTCAGAGGAATACAGAATATATTCTCTGAATTTTGCTCTGTTTCGGGGAAATTCAGAAATCAATTCACAGTTGATTCTGAAATCCTTCTGAATTAGTACTAAAACTTAAATTTTCTCTGAAAAGGTTCTGAATCAGTACTGATTGTCACTGAACTGTACCCGGGTCGAGGTTTAGCGGTGAATTTTCGTAAGAAATGCGATGAAATGCGGTGAAAAAAATAATTTTAACCGCGTATTTCTTACATCTTTTTGCGGTGAATGCGGTGAATCGCGGTGAATTATTTATTTTCACCGCGTTCTCAGTATTCTTACAAAAAAGAAGCTTCCCCAGACGGGTTCGAACCTATGACCTCCTGCATGCCTTCCACTGCTCAGTCCACTGCGTCAACTGCCACTTACATCTTAGCAATTTCTAGTGAATTTAAATCAGATTGAGTAACTTTTGGAAATCACATGCGGTGAATTTCGCGTTGAATTTTTGTAAGAAATGCGGTGAAATGTGGTGAATTATTTTTTTTCACCGCATTCACCGCAATCACCGCATTTCTTACATTAATTTGCCATAATATCTATGCGGTGAATTTTTGTAAGAAATGCGGTGAATTTGGTGGTGAATTTTTGTAAGAAATGCGGTGAAAATCGGTGAATTATTTTTTTTTCACCGCATTCACCGCAATCGCCGCATTTTTTTTACGAAAATTCACCAAAAAACCTCGACCCGGGTAGGTACGGGGAAGCTTACCATCCATAGAAAGATAGTATATGATTCTTACTGATCATTAAATGTTATATACTGATCTTCACTGTAATTGCAAGATCGTATGAAAAAGATATGCTGCTGTATGATTAGCA